>NW_024716951.1:1297238-1334738 GCF_018991925.1 Homarus americanus | reverse complement strand
TGTGTCTCAGGTTCAGGTGGGTCTGTGTGTGTGTGTGTAAAATTGTCTGTGTGTGTGGTTCTGTGTGTGTGTGTGTGTGTGTCTGTGTCTGTAGGTCCAGGTCTGGGGGTAGGTCTGTGTATGTCTGAAGGTTCAGTCCAGGTCTGTGTCTGTGTATCCAGTCCTGTGTGTGTGTGTCTGTGTGGCTCAGGTTCAGGTTCAGGGTTCAGGTTCAGGTGTCCGTGTGGTGTGTCTGTGTGTGTGTCTGTGTGTCTGTGTGTGTGTGTGTGTGTGTGCAGGTGTGTGTGTGTGTGTGTGTGTGTGTGTGTGTGTGTAACAACTCACACCTACCCAATGATCCAATTTAGTCTCAAGAATCACTGATCAAAAACCCAACCACCCCACACTTCACAAGCCCAACCCAACATATAGTCAGTGCATGGCAGTTGTCCTATAACGCCCCCTAACATGCCATTAACGCCCAGTCGTCTATAATGCCCTGTCGTCCCACAACGCCCCACGAAGTTAGTACGGACTTAACGCCATTGTTGACAACGCCACATAACATTACATACGATGACTTTTTATTTTAATAATGATACAGTTATATTATTCCTAAGACTGATAAAACCTATTTTTAACCAGGATTATTTCCCCTTGTTTGGGATCCACAAAAAAGAGTTTATTCTCCTCCAAAGCACTGTTATCCTCAGAGCCAACTACAAGATGTCAGTTGACAATGCCAAACAAAAAAAAATACATAATATATATATATATATATATATATATATATATATATATATATTAGACCTCTTACATATCCACAAGTCATATATAAAAACAGCATAATATTAAACCTTCGACTCAACCAAACACCCAAACCACAAAAAAAAAACAATATAATGAACCCGACCTTAAAACCAAAAACACAAGGGATAAATTACACTTGATGTTATAACTGGAAAAAGTAAAAAAAAAAAAACAAAAACTAATCAATATATCAAGAATCAATGTAAATATCCAACTTTCCCCCTGCCAACCCAGGTTGTCTCCCTGATGAGTCCCACTCACACAGGAGAGAAGAAAACCCTCATGTCACCTGATGTTTACTACAAGAGAGCTGAATATTCTCAATAATGCAGACGAAACTTACCTTCCCTAATAAATTATAACACAAGAACGTTCTTAGCTATTTATAACTAAGACAACATTACATAATTTAGGAAGATTTTCTATGCTCTATTCCAGTCACATACAGGTAAGTGAGACAATTAAAAGTCTAGACGCACAGGCAGTAAAACATTATCGTCACGAAGCCTGGCAGAAAGCCTAGCTGCTCTCATCTGCATTTTGCCCTTCATTAGTGCCACTCCTGACCTGCCTCCTTCCCGAAATATCGAATAAACAAAACTCCACTGATCTAAGGAGGGCAAATGACAGTCTCAAGTCACACCTGAGAAAATAATCTATTACTTGTGATATTTAACTTGTCGGAAATATTAATACAGAAACCCTCATAAACCACTCTCCATATATACCCAGGGAATAACAACGGAACCTCCACATAACGACATCCATATCAATAAAGTTCGTTAGATGGGTTTAACATTTAACGGGCCTCGATATAACGGAATTTTATTCCATGTAGTTCGTTAAATCGAGTTTTATCAATAGGTATGTTAATGTGAGATGGCTGAACGCCAGAATGTAATAAACCGCATCTTAAAATATCCCTCGTGTGGAAAAAATTTACATCGGTAAGTCAGTGAAGAGGAAGACGCGGTTAGTGAAAAACAAACACGGCTGAGAATGATATAAATAATTGCTTTCCATCATTCCACAGCTCAATATTCAGCATTTAATGTAAATAATATTATACATTTCATTATTTTATGGGAATGACATTTTATTTATGACATAATTGTTCAGCCTCGTTTAAAAAAAATCTATATTATCATATTTTCTATTCATTATCTTACATCAGTTTGAAAAAAGTTTTTATTTATTTTTATGTGTTTATAAAAGAAGAAAAAAAAATATACGAATAATGTTTCCTATAAGAGAAAAAATAAGGAAGGCATGAACGATAGTAGGAACTCCAACAAGGTGATTAGTGCCCATATTTTTAACAAGGCTTAACACTACTGTGTCACCCGGTAGTACAGTGGCAAGAGCTTCCATGTATTAAATATAAATTGTTTGGTATTATAAAGTCACTCTATTATTAATATAAATTTATTCTCAGCAACTCCTAATACCCGCTATTCTGTAAATAAACTAAACACCAATTTACATAATACATCAAATAACTGTCTTGCCAGATTTTTTCGGCACTGAAGTTAATGAATCATAAATAAACGACGACCTCGCCTCACATTGTGTCTGTGTTGGTAACACGTGAAGGATTAGCTATTATCTTCACTACTGTCCTTGGGAGAAGTCGTTGGTATAGTCAGATGAACGCTCAGTGTTATGTAAGACGATATAAATGACACAACGACTATAGTTTAAAACGTGTAATATGTGGTAGTAATGTGTGTGTGTGTGTGTGTGTGTGTGTGTGTGTGTGTGTGTGTGATGTGTGTGTGTAAAATATGTGTATATACCATGTATATTATCATATGCTGAACATCTAGTGTGCCAATCATTTTAGTCATCTCACTTGCCACGCCACTGTATTTCATTTTAACAGAATTTACTTGTTTGATTTTTCAGTCCAATCAAAGTAATTAATGTCGCCTTTATTGTCATAGAAGCTTTTAATGAGATCAAATGTGTTTCAATCCATGAGTCAATAAAACGAGACGTGATTCTCCTCACTCAAGCAAAACTTTATTCTTCCATAGCGTTTTATTAAATGGTTATATTTATTTTACAGGTAAGTTATTCTTGAACGGTATGAAAAGTTCCTAAGGTTATATGTGCTGTTTACTTGAGTTGTTTATTGATACCTGTAAATATTAACCAATTAACGAGTAGAGTGTTTTTCTACTCTGTTCTGTTTAATTAATCGTTGTACTGGTTATTATTTTCTCTTGTTACCTTCTGTATTAATTACCTTTTGATATTTTCTAGATAATTATGATTATTTATAACACAGATAAATTATATAGGAGTGTTGATTACTTGTATACATATAACTCCTGAATATCATCTATAACTATCTAATTGGAAAGAAGTTAATTACTATAATATTTCTAATAAACCAAAATAATCCAAACTTTAACACCAAATTAAACACACCAAAACAAAATTTTTAGTCTCATATTAACTCCTAGTACGGTCATTACTTTAATCGGACCAGAGTGTAAAAAACAATAAATAAATAAATAAATAAATAAAATAAAATAAAAAGTCAGGAAGGACGGAAACGATTTGAGCCAACCATCTTTAAGAAGCAACTATTATTTCCCTCCTCCTTTTTTCCCCTCTCCCTTTCTTTGAACAAACAAGCGAGTCCTTAGTGGCACTACTCGACAGCCTGCTTCACAATACAGCTTCAGATCGTTGTGTGTAGCTGGTGAACCATTGTATTACTAGTCATCATCTTTAAAGACTTTTCTCTCTACCGTCTTTACACTGTGTTTATTTTCACATTCAGATATATAGTCTTGAAATCCATAATAGTAGCACACTTACTTGGTTTCCTTCATCATGAGTTTTAGAATAAATGGTTTAAATGCAATTGTTTGGAGAGAAGACAAGAACTCACAAAATAGAGACTGAAACGACACCTTTAAATTTACAGTTGTTCTTATTAACTATTATCATGATTATTTAGTAGTAGTATTATTATTATCATTATTATTATTATAATTAATCTCAACATGTATCTATTAGCTATATTTCACCGTGTCCTCTCGCTTAAAAATTGGGGATTCGAATAACGCACCGTCAACTACCTTATCTAATAACGAGACCAGACCTTATAACTGTATCGAGCTACCATGGGCCAAAGAGGAGTTAAGGATTATCTTTTTTTTTTCAATTGAAAGCCCCCAGGCACAGGTCACTGACCCACATCAGGGCCATGGGTGACATGATAATAAATTGTAGTAATGATAATGATAATAATAAAAATAAATACATTATGTTTGTTTTGAGACCCTTCAATTGTGTAAATGAAAGTCAGATCAACAACCTGGGACTTGGTCACAATTTTCCGTGATGCCTTACGGCAGCAGGATCCACCATTAGACAACACATTATGCTTCCAATATCTTCCCAGGCAGTAGTTCCTCCTGTTTGTAGCTGTCTGCTAACTACTACTATTCAGTGGTAAAGGGCACCCAAGAGGTAAACAAAGTCAGCTGTTTCAGTTTATATATTGGACAGGGTAACCAGTTCCTCTTGTGACATGAGTTGATGGTGATCTTATTAATGACGTTACTACCTGTCCTTCCTGTCTTCCGTTTTATGATTTTTTTTACGTTTTACTGAATGATTCTACGTGATAATATAATCTGACACATAATTTTAACGTGATAATATAATCTGACACGCGGGAGATAATTTTAACGTGATAATATAATCTGACACGCGGGAGGATAATTTAAAAGGCTGAAATATATATGGAGACAATGAAATCATTAAAAACAATAAGAACAATAACAAATGATAATTTTTGATAGATACTAAAATAATTATGAATAAGAAAACTAAAGTAAAAAAATAAATGGAAGAAATTTTGATGTATGTTATAACGTAAGAACGAAATTTAATTATGGTGAAAAACAGAACACAACAATAATCAAGCACTGTTGTGTCATAAAAACGTCTATCTGTCTATCTGTCTGTCTGTCAGTCAGTTGGCGTGGCAATATCGATACTACATGTTCATGAATTTGTGATCTCTAACGAATATAGATACAATGTTGCCAAGGATATCATGAGACACGACATAGCTATTGCATTCCTTATTGATTATGTGTCAATTTACTTTGTATGTATGTATGTATGTATGTATGTATGTATGTGCATGTATGTATTTAAAAACACACACACACACAAAAACAAAACCATCGTAGTATGAACATAAAATTCCTCTAAAATTACATACTTCACAAGATATATGAACTATAAGTCGACACACAGAAAGGGCCCTCAGTATAATAACAGCTGCAGGACGTGTACACAATTTAATGACACCGAGAATTTACCTGCACATAATAACAGATAGTAAATAGACCCGTACAAGAACTGCGCCAACATAGTGATTCATTATTATTTCATCGTGGACAGAAGCTGAGGTTTACCCCGCCCTATTAACTGGAGTCATACAATGGAGTTGAACGGCTGGTTGGGCAATTTTATTCACTTTGGTTTTGACTTCATTATCAAGTATATATAACAATTTAGAAAATTTTCATTATGATTCTAAAATGATATAAAATAATTTACATAGGAGTTATATCCTCATGGTATTTTAAAATGTTGTTAGAATAATAGTAATTACTACCTCTGTTACGTGCTTAAAGACCTTAGTTGTTGAAGGGTAGTTATAATATCATACAAAGTAAATAACGAACGATGCTTGAGAAGTTGCTTTAATATACATAGAGATAAGAAAAATCACAAATAGTTATACGTAGGTTATACATACAGTCTACTAATTCATATATGCGTGATGAAAGCATGGACATAAGTCTAAATAAATGTCAACATAATTATACATTTCAGAACAAATCAGATCAATCAGAAGTATACGCAATTTGTAATAATAATAAACAAAATCATCATTTTTTATCAAACTATTGCACAATTTCCTATCTCTCACTTCACCTTTCCCCTCTCTTATTCTATCTCTCACTTCACCTTTCCACTCTACTCTCTTTCTCCTCTACCACCTTTCTCCTCTACTATCCTATCTCTCACTTCACCTTCCCTCACTCTCTTTCCTATCTCTCACTTCACCTTTCCCTCTCTCTTTTCTATCTCTCCACCTTCCCTCTCTCTCTCTCATCAAGAAGGAGAATGAGACCAATTAAAGTTGATCATTAAGTAGTGAAAGCCTGAGATGGTTGGAGGATGAGTAAGGATTGTGTGAGGTTAATACTGTGGTGAGTAATATAGGAGTTTTGTCCTGAAGGATACTAGGAGGATAAGGGGTAATCTGATCCTTCTTTGCTTTCCTCTTTCTCCTCCATCCTTCTCTGTCTTTCCTTCCACCTTCTCTTCCTTCCAATCTTCGTTCTTTCCTTTTTCCTCCTTCCATCAGGCTTGGTGGGGGGAGGTCAGGCTTCAGGGTGAGAGGCTCAGGCTCCAAGGAGGGTGGGGAGCTATCAGGCTTCAGGGGTGAGAGATTCATCAGGCTTCAAGGAGGGGTGAGAGAGCCATCAGGCTTCAGGAGAGTTGGAGAAATCAGGCTTCAAGAGCTTCATCGGAGGCAGAGGGATGAGAGAGCCCATCGGAGCGGAAGGGTGAGAGGGAAGCTTCATCAGGCTTCAAGGAGTTGGGAGGAAGCTTCATCGGGCTAGGGAGGTGAGAGGGAGGCTTCATCAGGCTTCAAGGAGGAGGGTGAAGGCTATCAGGCTTCAAGGAGGGGGTGAGAGGGCTTCATCAGGCTAAGGAGAATTGAGAGAGCTTCATCAGGCTGAGAGGGGGGTGAGAGAGCTAATCAGGCTTCAGAGAGGTGAGAGAGGAAGCTTCATCAGGCTTCAAGAGAGGGGAGATTGAGAGGGGCTTCATCAGGCCTTCAAGGAGAGTTGAGAGAGAGCTTCATCAGGAAGCTAAGAGAGGTGAGAAGGCTTCATCAGGCTTCAAGGAGAGGGGTGAAGAGCTTCATCAGGCTTCAAGAGGTGTAGAGAGGCTTCATCAGGCTTCAGGAGGGGGTGAGAGCTTCATCAGGCTTCAAGAGAGGGGGTGAGAGAGCTTCATCGGGCTTCAAGAGAGGTGAGAGAGAGATTCATCAGAGGCTTCAAAGAGAGGGGTGAGAGCTTCATCGGAAGCTAGAGAGAGGGGTGAGAGAGCTTCATCAGGCTTCAAAGAGAGGGGGTGAGAGAGCTTCATCCGGAGGCTTCCAAGAGGGGTGAGAAGGCTTCATCGGAAGCAGAAGAGAGGGGTGAGAGAGCTTCATCAGGCAGAAGAGAGAGGGATGAAGGCTTCATCAGGCTTGAGGGAGAGGGGAGGAAAGAGCTTCATCAGGCTTCAAGGAGAGAATTGAAGGCTTCATCAGAGCTTCAAAAGAGAGGGAATTAGAAGAAGCTTCATCAGGCTTCAAGAGAGGGGTGAGAGAGCTTCATCAGGCTTCAAGAGAGGGGTGAGAGAGCTTCATCAGGCTTCAAGAGAGGGGTGAGAGAGCTTCATCAGGCTTCAAGAGAGGGGTGAGAGAGCTTCATCAGGCTTCAAGAGGGGGGTGAGAGAGCTTCATCACGCTTCAAGAGAGGGGTGAAGGAGAAAAGAGGGGGAGAGGGGTTATTAAAGGAGTATCAAGAGCCTTAATAAACTTAATCGAGGAGTTTAAATAAAGAGAATCCGATCCTCTCAAACTCTTCTCTCGTTATCTGAAGGGAGAGAAGAAGGAAAAGGGAGAATAAAAACCCGAATAAGACAATATGAGAAAGAGAAGAAAGTTGTGGAGAGTTTAACCTTCATTTTCAATTCTTATGATTCATTAACTTTATCATCGTTTTGTTTAAATAAAGAATACAATACTTTTAAGGCTATAGGAACTTGCTCGGAGGATCGTGTTAAGGGGTGATGTATGTGACACATTTTGGGGAAGGAAGGAATTCAGTGTGGAAGAAGAAGAAGAAGAAGAAGAAGAAGAAGAAGAAGAAGAAGAAGAAGAAGAAGAAGAAGAAGAAGAAGAAGACAAAATGAAAAGTAAAGTAAAAAAAAAAGTGAATAAAAATGTTATAACCCGTCTCTTTTAAGTTTCGTCTTCGTGGTAACAGAAGCTGGGAAACAACTCACAGGAATCAATGTCAGACTTACCCACTGAGGAGCCCCCCACCCCCTCCCTTGTACCTGTGACCGGGGGATCTATAAAAGAAAGGTTGGAGGTTTTGTTTTGTACAGGACACACATCCTCCAACACCCCCACACAGTTCTAGTTCAGGGTATAAGAAAAACATACACATATATACATACAAGCGTAATTGCACATAAATCTTTACACTCATACGGACACGCGGCGTGATAATCTGAACATCATGAGGTGTTGTATCGACCGTCCAAGAGTTTCAGAACCTTAGTGGCTCACCCGTGTGTGTGTGTGTGCGTGTGTGTGTGTGTGTGTGTGTGTGTGTGTGTGTGTGTACAATAATATCTCCGTCACAGTACATCATATTTCATCTCTGATAGTGTAACCAGGTGAAAAGGTTGGGTCAGTTTCTCCCTCTGACCTGACTACCGACCGCTGCGGTGCTTTTGTGAAGATTAGTAGGGTCATTACCTAATCTTGACCTCTGTGGACTTGATCTCATCTCTCTTATATATATATATATATATATATATATATATATATATATATATATATATATATATATATAAAAAAAAAAAAAAATCACTGAGGTGCGCATGATCAGGCTATATGCTGAAACACAGGAAAAACAAGACAAGCCCAAGCGCTTCGTGTAATTCACATCTTCAGAGGTTTGTACAAACTAAGTAGAAGTTTAGAACAAGTATATATATATATATATATATATATATATATATATATATATATATATATATATATATATATATATATATATATATATATATATATATATATATAA
Source organism: Homarus americanus (assembly GCF_018991925.1). Classification (NCBI taxonomy): domain Eukaryota; kingdom Metazoa; phylum Arthropoda; class Malacostraca; order Decapoda; family Nephropidae; genus Homarus; species Homarus americanus. The sequence goes on along the minus strand of NW_024716951.1, from coordinate 1,326,036 downwards.
TATCGCATATCTCGACTCTGGTAGTTTTTAAACCAGATGGTAAATGATCTCATGGAAAATCATGAGTTTTATCAAAATCATCAATTAAAACTTTTTTTCGTAATCAAACATTTTTTTCACCAGCTATGATATTTTGTAAGGCGTAACCAATAGCAACACTCCTACCTATCTCTCTCTCTCTCTCACACACACATACTCTATCTATATATCTATCTAACACACACACACACACACGCACATTCTCTCTCTTCATTTGTACAAGCTTCCTCTCCCTTATCTGCACTCACCCAGCGATTATCAAGACCTCCCATGCGAGTTCCCCCTTTCACTTTCCTTCCTCTTTGACCAATCAGACGTTAAGCTTTCTAAGAGGTAATGCCAACAAGGGTCCTGAGGATTACCGTAGAGTGGAAGATCAGAGTTAAACCGTGGATTAAATCATGGTAGGGTAGGGTAGGGTAGGGTAGGAGTGAGGGTAGGGTAGGGAGTGGGGTAGGGTTGGGTAGAGGAGGAGTAGGGTAGGGTAGGAGCAGGGTTGGGTAGGGTAGGGTAGGGTAGGGAGGTAGGGTAGGGTAGGGGTAGGGGTGGTGGGAGTAGGGTAGGAGTAGGGGTGGGGTAGGGAGTAGGGTAGGGTAGGGTAGAGGGAGGGTAGGGTGGGGAGGGTAGGGTAGGGTTAGGGAGTAGGGTAGGGTGGGTAGGGTAGGGTAGGGTTGGGTAGGGTAGGGTAGGAGTAGAGATGGGAGTAGGGTAGGGTGGGGTAGGGTAGGGTAGGGGTAGGAGTAGGGTAGGGAGTAGGGTTGGGTAGGGTGGGGTGGGTAGGGGTAGAGATTAGGGTAGGGTGGGGTGGGTAGAGATGGGGTAGGGTAGGGAGTAGGGTGGATGGGGTAGGGTAGGGGAGGGGTAGGGTAGGGAGGGAGGTAGGGTAGGGTAGGGGTAGGGTAGAGGGTAGGGTAGGGAGTAGGGTAGGGTAGGGAGGTAGGAGTAGGGTTGGGTAGGAGTAGGGTAGGGTAGGGTAGGGGATTAGGGTAGGGTAGAGGGTAGGGTAGGGTAGGGTGGGGTAGGGTGAGGGTAGGGTAGGGTAGGGTAGGGTAGGAGTAGTGGGGTTGGGTAGGGGTAGGGTAGGGTAGGGTAGGGTTGGGTAGGAGTGGGGTGGGGTTGGGTAGGGGTTGGGTAGGGTGGGAGTAGGAGTAGGGTAGGGTAGGGTTGGGTAGGGTAGGGTAGGGTAGAGGGTAGGGGTTGGGTGTGGGAGTAGGAGTGGGAGTAGGGTAGGGTAGAGGGTAGGGGTAGGGTAGGGTTGGGTGGGGTAGGGGTAGGGTGGGGATAGGGTAGGGTAGGGTAGGGGTTGGGTAGGGTTGGGTAGGGTAGGGGTTGGGTAGGGATTGAGGGTAGGAGTAGGGGTAGGGTAGGGTTGGAGTGGGGTGGTAGGGGTAGGAGTGGGGGAGGTAGGGTAGGAGGTAGGGAGGGTAGGGTGGGTGGGGTAGGGTAGGGTTGGGTAGGGTAGGGTAGGGTGGGGTATTAGGGTAGGGTAGGGTAGGGTAGGGTAGGGGTAGGGTAGGGGTAGGGTAGGGTAGGGTGGGGTTGGGTAGGGTGGTAGGGTGAGGGTAGGGTAGGAGTGGGGGTTAGGGTAGGGTTGGGTGGGAGTAGGGTGGGGTAGGGTAGGAGTAGGGTTGGGTAGGAGTGGGGTAGGGTGGGGGTAGGGTTGGGTGGGGTAGGGTGGGAGTGGGGTGGGGTGGGGTGGGGTAGGGTGGGGTTGGGTGGGGTAGGGTAGGGTAGGAGTAGGGTTGGGTAGGGTAGGGTAGGGTTGGGTAGGGTTGGGTAGGGTAGGGGTAGGAGTAGGGTTGGAGTAGGGTTGGGTGAGGTGGGAGTAGGGTAGGGAGGGTAGAGATTGGGAGTAGGGGGAGGGTAGGGTAGGGGTAGGGTGGGAGTGGGGTGGGGTGGGGTTGGGTGGGGTAGGGTGGGGTAGGGTGGGGTTGGGTGGGGTAGGGTGGGGTAGGGTAGAGGTGGGAGTAGGGTTGGGTTGGGTAGGAGTAGAGGGTAGGGTAGGGTAGGGTTGGGTAGGGTAGGGTTGGGTAGGGTTGGAGTAGGGTAGGGTTGGGTAGGGGAGGGCAGGGTAGGGTTGGGTAGGGTAGGAGTAGGGTGGGGTAGGGTAGGGTAGGGTAGGGTTGGGTAGGGTAGGGTAGGGTAGGGTAGGGTTGGGTAGGGAGTAGGGTTAGGTAGGGTAGGAGTTGGGAGGAGGAGTAGGGGGAGGGTAGGGGAGGTATGGTAGGGTTGGGTGGGGAAGGTAGGGGAGGGAGGAGTAGGGTGTAGAGGTAGGGTTGGGTAGGGTTGGGTTGGGTAGGGGAGGTAGGGTAGGAGTAGGGTAGGGTAGGGTAGGGAGGAGTAGGGTTAGATAGGGGAGGGAGGGAGGGGTAGGGTGAGGGTAGGGGAGGGTGAGGGTTGGGTAGGGAAGGTAGGGGAGGGTAGGGAGTGGGGTAGGGTAGGGGAGGTAGGATGGGAGGGTAGGGTGGGGGAGGGCAGGGAGGAGGAGGGAAGGGGTAGGGTAGGGTAGGGTAGGGGAAGGGAGGGGAGGAGGAGGGTAGAGTAGGGGAGGAGGGAGAGTGTAGGGGTTGGGTTGGGTAGGGCAGGGGTGGGTAGGGGTAGGGTTTGGGAGGAGGTAGCGAGGGGCGGGGGAGGTAGGGGTAGGTAGGGTGGGTAGGGTAATGGAGGGGAGGAGGGGAGGGAGGGGAGGGTAGGGGGGTAGGGGAGGGCAGGGGAGGGGAGGGTAGGGGAGGGAGGGGGGAGGATAGGGTAGGGGTAGGTAGGTAGGTTTGAGGAGGGTAGGGTGTAGGTACGGTTGAGTAGGGTAGGGTAGGGTAGGATAGCAATAGGTAAGCCTGGGATACATTTTAGGCCTGCTAATGAAGATATGAACTTTAATCCAACAGGTATTTTGCTTCCTGAATATAGCCTCGGGGTTAGTTACCTTTATTGCAGAGAGAGAGAGAGAGACCTAATTACGAGATGTTTCAGTACGTGTCCATGAACTATACTGGAACATCTGTAATCCCCCAAAAACCTGTAACTCACACCTCACTGTTACCTACAGCACCATACCTGTACCCTATATATCCTGTAATCCACAACGAATGTAATCACACTATCTGAAATTCACAACCCTTGTAATGTATAGCACCTGCATATTGCAACACCTGTACACTACAACACCTGCACACCACAACACCTGCACACTACAACACCTGTACACTACAAAGCCTGCAATATGCAACCTGCACACTACAACACCTGCACACTACAACACCTGCACACTACAACGCCTGCACACTACAACACCTGCACACTACAACACCTGCACACTACAACACCTGCACACTACAACACCTGCACACTACAACACCTGCACACTACAACACCTGCACAATACAACACCTGCACATCACAACACCTGTACACTACAACACCTGCACACTACAACACCTGCACAATACAACACCTGCACATCACAACACCTGCACACTACAACACCTGCACACTACAACACCTGCACATCACAACACCTGTACACTACAACACACCTGCTGCCCATCACATCTGTATCATCAAGGGTGAGTGATCAGCATTACATGTGGATAATTGTTATTGATCAGCAGGACAGAAATTACTCCCGACCAAGATTAATTTTTGATTGGAATTTTGATCAGCTCGAGAAAGATGGCGACGAGAGGCGAGTGTGGAGATGACAGCATTGTGTGTGTTTTGGGGGGTTGAGAAATTAAGAAAAATATTTCCCAGTCTTTCAATCGTGTTTTCTCTCTTTGTCTATCTCTTGTTTCCCTTGTCTGTCTGTCTGTCTGTCTGTCTGTCTGTCTGTCTGCCTGTCTGTCTCTCCTTCAGCCATTAAGACGAATATAATCTCATTTACTATGCCTAACAAATTGTAATTATTTTTGACCATGCATGAAAAATATAAACATATTTTCAAAGTCCATTTAAAAATCTGTAGTGCTTAAAATCATTGCTAGGGTAACATATATTTCCGGGAGTTCAAAGGGAGATTAGCGATACTTCACATTACTCTATCTGTGGTATAGCAGGGAAAAAAACACAGAGAAATCCATATATGGCAGCACTATCTCGCGAGTGTTACCATATGAGGATGACTATTTAATTTATACGCCGAAAATTGGTTTTTAACACAGAATCTGATGGTCTGAAGAAGTACAGATTTTTATCAAGGATTTTGGAGGAGATTTTTCATATCCAAGGAGGATTTAGAGGAAATGAAGGTTGATTTATTAACCATGAAAGAGTTAAATCCACTGCAGCAATATATATGGCAACACTGATCATTGAGTGTTGCCAAATGGTAGTATGTTTTTTTTCACGAATACCCAATTTTTTTTTTATTAATGAATCCAAATGGTTGAGAGCGTTCATATTTTTAACATAAGCTTATTTAACGGGGCTATAGATAACAAGCTTTCATTTAAACAGATATTAAACAATTTAATATTTTTTTTTTCAGTAAATAAAGTTTGTGATCAATATTCTTTGCTTGTTTCTCACGGCTCGTAACGCTGACATTTTCTAAAGTAATTCTCGTTAGTCCAGAAATAGAACTGAAAAAAAAATGACAAAATATTTTCGAAAGATTTAACATTACGAACTGTGTGTGTGTGTGTGTGTGTGTGTGTGTGTGTGTGTGTGTGTGTGTGTGTGTACCAGACATATGGACGGTGACGGTATACACACCCTACCAGCTGTCGACTCCAGAAGCACCAACTGAGTCTTAATATCCGCTCCTCCCAATTGTATTCTCGAGATGGACAAGGTTTTAGGTCCCCGATGGCTCTATGGTCGAAAGTACCCTAAGGTGTCATAGTGAAGATAGGTTCTAAGGACGGAGTGGTTTAGCTCTGTCTGCAGGTAAGGAGGAACTGGGTGTCAGGGCCCCCCCTCCTAATGTCTGTCTTCTCCTGTCTCGTTCAGGTGTTACTATGTGCTATATATTTATCGCTTTATATACGTATATGTTAGAGAGAGAGAGAGAGAGAGAGAGAGAGAGAGAGAGAGAGAGAGAGAGAGAGAGAGAGAGAGAGAGAGAGAGAGAGAGAGAGAGAGAGAGAGAGAGAGAGAGAGAGAGAGACACATACACACCACTCTCTCTGACCTTTCCAGCGATGATATTTTTTAACTCTGTATCAAAATTTAAGATCAAATAGAACAAAGTCATTTGATCCATTTACCAGATGACCGAGTAACTGTTTATCACGCTGGAGCAACAAAAGGGAAATCCAACCTTTAACGGGACTCACATCACTGCATAAACTATCCTCTTTGAAGCCTTTGTAGGGAGTTGGGTGTAATGACCTATGTATCAAAAATGAAGTAAAATAAGATACTTAAAGAACAAATATAATTAAAACAAACGAAAAATTCTTACAGCTCTGTATAGAAAAACAAAGGAATTAATCCCATCTTGATATATATTCTGTCTAGATTCACTTCATTTAATTAAATTAGGTCACTAAGGTTTTTTTTACCAATAATTGATAAAATATAATTCATTGTAATGCAATAATACTAGTTAATTAATTGGTGTGTGTGTGTGTGTGTGTATGTGTGTGTGTGTGTGTGTGTGTGTGTGTGTGTGTGTGTGTGTGTGTATATAATGTTACAAATTGAAGGCAGAAAAATATCAGTTGTTCCCGCCTGACCCAGATGATAATTCGTGAGGAACTGATCCATCCATCCATCCATCCACCCATCCATCCATCCATCCATCCATCCAACCCATCCACCCATCCATCCATCCATCCATCCACCCATCCATCCACCCATCCATCCATCCATCCATCCATCCATCCATCCATCCCATCCATCCACCCATCCATCCACCCATCCATCCACCCACCACCCACCCATCCACCCATCCATCCATCCATCCCCATCCCATCCATCCATCCATCCACCCATCCATCCATCCATCCCATCCATCCATCCATCCATCCATCCATCCATCCATCCATCCATCCACCACCATCCACCCATCCATCCATCCACACATCCATCCCTCCATCCATCCCTCCATCCATCCACCCATCCATCCACCCATCCATCCATCCATCCATCCACCCATCCATCCATCCATCCACCCATTCACCCATCAATCCATCCACTTCAAACGTTAAATTCTACCATAATTTGATGTCCTTCTAAAACAAACGATAAAAAGTCAAGGAAAATGTACGAATATTTGAGAGTTGGGTTTAATATTCTCTTTCAATTTCACAGTCAATTATTCTTCTCAGATCACTACATCCCGGTCACCATAATAAGGGCTGGAGTCATAGATATCTTTAAGGTAATAGTTAAGGTAGAGTCTCAGTAGGTTTTGTCAGCCATCGGTGTTTTGATGTTATAGTGAGTTTGTTTAGGAGTTTTATTATTTTGTTCAATCAGGGGAAAATTAACACACACACACACACACACACACACACACACACACACACACACACGGTCTTTATACCCAAACTTAAATGGACAAGAGAAGCTATATCGTCTACCAACATGAGAAGTGAAAATAGGAGTCTCGGAGAATCTACCAATTCAATTTTTTTTCAATTTCAATTGCTTATTCCTTGATAGAGGAAGCGGGATCCTAGTGCTGTCACTAGGTATCCCTGTGCAATGACACCAGAAGCATCTGGCAAGTGTGACAAGTATATACAGTATAAATATTATAAAGGGGCTTACTAAAGCCTAAGGAAGGAAGGATATTCCTTTAACACATAATCAATATTATTTACAAAATATCTGGCCAGTATGGGGAGGATCATCGTGTCTCCGTCAGGGGGTCGTGGAGTGGTGGTCCAGCAGGCGTCACGGAAGCGTTGTGTGTGGGGACATCTTAGGAGGTAGTGGATAAGGGTGCTGCTGTCGGGTCTTCTGCATAATGCACAAGAGCGTTGCTCAGGGGATGCGGGGATACCAATCTCCCAAGCAAACTCATACCCAATGATGATACGGGCAGCAATCACGTCCCCTTTCCGCGACCCTTTCCCGTAGACGTACGAGAGGTCAGGAAGTTTACGGAGGACATCGTACCAGGTGGGCGGGGAGTCCAGGGGGATGGCTGCTTCCCGAGCTTCTCTCTGTTTGCGGCGAATTTGGGTCCTAATCTGTAAGAGTGTTCGAGGAACAACGTAGTCAGGTGTGGCCTTGTTGCAGCCAGTCTTGGCAAGGCCATCTGCTGCCTCATTCCCCAAGATACCGACATGACTGGGTATCCATAGGAATGTCACGGACGGCCTGCATCCTGAAGTGTGGATGTTAACCCTCGTATTCGGAGGATGAGGTCCTTATTTTCCCCTGATCCAAATGCGATCCCGTCGAGAGCAGACCTGGAATCGCAGCAGACAAGCAAGGGGCAGAAACCATCTGCTTCTTCCTCAGCGAGAAGGGCAGCAAGGAGGGCTATTAGTTCAGCCTGAGTGGAGGATGCCCCGTCAGAAACTCTGAGAGACAGTTTGATAGGCTCAGGGGCATGAGGACGGGAGATGTAGACACCAGCCCCGGCCCTACCTGTAGCGGGGTCAACAGAACCATCAGTGTAGAGGACGACCCTACCTGGGGACCAGTGAGCGATCCTGGAGAGGTGGTATTTGCAGAGAATAACAGGGTTCACCTGGGATTTCGGGAGCGGTCCACCGAGGGCAATCACTTCAGGTTGAAAATCCAGCCAGGGAGAAGGAGACGAACCAACAGCAGGGGTGACAACAATATCAGGCAGGAGGTCGTGTTCCTGAAGGGCTCGGATGAGTGACCCTCGCCACTGTCTTCTAGATGGAGGTCGGTCTCGGACAGCAGGAGTCAAGTTGGTTTGGACATAGTTGCCCCGAGGATCCCGTAGAATGGAAACGGCAGTTTTTAGGTAAAACTCCTGGACACGATCCTGTAAGGGGGAAAGACCAAGTTCGGTATATAGAGAAGTAGAGCGTGTCCACTGAGGAGCTCCAAGGATGATACGAGCAGCTTTCCTCTGGATAACTTCGAGACGGTTGACAGCAGTCCGACTAATGTTGACGAGGGCAGGGGCGGCGTAGTCGACACAGGAACGGACAAAGGACTTGTACATGGTAAGAAGTACAGGGATGGTGGCACCAAGGGAACTCATGCACATGGTAGAGAATCTACCTTTGTACCTTACCTTAATTGCTTTAATTAGAGGTGCTCATACAGGTTAAGAGAGCTGACAGTGAAATGTTTGAGATTCTTGTTATGTTTTATGTCTTGAATGATCCAATTAAATAGAATTCTCACAGTTCCTCTCTGCTGTCGTATGATTTAAACCCTTAAAAAATAATCCAATTTTGTGTGTTAGGTGATCCAGTTTAATATTAATACCTGTGTTTGTATTTATTGAGGAAATTTTATCGTATTAAGTTTTGATAATCTAGATGAAGCTTTACTTCAGATCAACATGAGAGTCTATTGATCTGCTCAAGACGTAATTTTTTCTGTTATCTATAGTGTAATCTTTTTCTATTTCTGTGTGCAAGATGGATCAAAGGGAAACAAACAATAATATAATACTGATAATGATATAACAGAAATACGGAGAGAAAATAAGGAAATAAGAACCACTACGTAGTTCCCCCCCCCCCCAAAAAAAAAAATATTAAATCAGAAATAAGACAAAATAAGACAAGGGAAAAGCCACACACAATGGGAATAATAAGCAGAAGAAAAAGATTGTCAAAATACAGCAATACCGGACGACCAGAGGCAGTGTTTCTCTTTGATGCCACATTGTGTAACCTGCAGTGTTGTTGTGGTGTTCTCGTTGTGTTGTGACAGCTAGCAATGTTGCCTCGACTAACCTCGCTAGATCAGGAGCTCTTGAGATTATCCTTTTACCTCCCTCTCCTACATACATACATACATACATACATACATACATACATACATACAATGTCCCTTTCGTGTAATTAATCAATAAACCTTACGTAACACCACCAGTATACCCCCACCCCCTTCCCCTCCTCCCTCCCTCCCTCCTATCTCCAAGACATGAGGGAGACCACGGCTGGGAGGGAGAGGAGATAAAGAAGAGGAGACAGGGAGAGGTAAGGGCAGGAGACTGGAGGCGACACGCAGAAAAAAATAAGAAGGGGAAGAGAGGGAGGACGAGGAGGGGGGGGGGTTAAGGGAAAGAAGAACGAGACTATAGAGGAGGAAATGGAGAGAAAAAGCTGAAAAGGAAGAGAGGAAGAAGTAAATAGGAAAGAAGAGTGAAGAGGGAATACGAAAGAAACGAAGGGGAGATGAGGAGAAATGAATAGTAAAAGAAGATTTCAGAGATGGAAGAAAAAAGAGGAAGAAGAAATTGGAGAGAGAGAGAGAAAGAAAGAAAGAAAGAAAGAAAGAAAGAAAAAGAGAGAGAGAGAGAGAGAGAGAGAGAGAGAGAGAGAGAGAGAGAGAGAGAGAGAGAGAGAGAGAGAGAGAGAGAGACGAAGTGTTGTAGTGTTACAGTTCCTGGAGGCGTTCTTCCGGCCTGAAACATCACATATAGAACTTCCGCCAGACGACTTTTCTCCTTTCCCTGCCCTTCCTACCTTTGGGTTCTGCCCTGTCTCTGCTAAGGCCTTGTCTCTGTCTCTGCCCTGCCCTTCCTTACTCCTGCCCTCTAACCTTCCTTACTCCCTGTCTCTGACATCTCTTGCACTGCCCTACCCTCTGGGTTCTTGCCCTTCCCTGCCCTGCCCTGCCCTGCCCTGCCCTTTCTTACTCTGCCCTGACTTCCTAATACTCCTGCCCTGACCTTCCCCCATCTTGCCTGACTTTTGCCCTGGGCTCCCACCCTGCCCTGCCCTGTCCTTCCCACCCTGCCCTGACCTTCCTTGGGTTCTGTCCCAATTCCTGCCCCACTCTGCCCTGCCCTGACTTACCCTGCCCTGACCTTCTTGTTCTGTCCTACTCCTGTCCTACTCCTGTCTCTGGCCCTTCCCACTTCTGGGTTCTGGGTCTCTTCCTTACCCCTGACCTTCCTGTCTCTGCCCTTGCCCTGTGCCCTGCCCTTGCCCTGGGTCTCTTCTGGGGTTCTGCTCCCCTGTTCTCTGCTCCTTCCTCTTACCCTGACCTTCCTTTGCCCCCACCTCCTGCCCTGCTCCCCCAGCCCTTCCTTACCCTTTTTTGATCTTCCTTGTCTACCCTGTCCTTGCCATGCCCTCTCCTGTCCCTGCCCTGCCCTGCCCTAAATTCTACCCTGCCCTGGGGTTCTTCCTTACCCCCAAGGCTCCTGACCTTCCTTACCCTCCCCTACCCTGCCTTGCCCTTCCTTACCCTTCCTTGCCCTGCCCTACCCTGCCTTACCCTGCCCTTCCTTACCCTTCCTTACCCTGCCCTGACCTTCCTTACCTTGCCCTGCCCTGCCCTACCCTGCCCTGCCCTGCTTGTCGAGGTTATACTGCATCACCCACTGTTGCCTCTGATATATTTGTTCTGCTCTTACTAATAATAAAAACATTACTAACAGACAATTACCACATTCGTTATATAACCTGTTATTAGAGACAAAACATTTTTTAAAACAAAACAAATAGTTCCGGGTGTTATTTCATCCATGTTAATAACTATACGAAAATAGTGTACACGTAATATCAGAGTTTACATACATACATATATACACATTTTATACATTCTCTACTCCAATGACGAATCCAGATTAATTGTATGTACTGTATTTATTTATTTTTCAGTTGTATTCACACCCAAGGGTAGATAGATGTCAGTGTAGGCCATTATACCATTCCTTAGGTCTAACTACTGTGACATCGACGTGGCAGTCTTAACAGGTTCCCAAGTTACACCAAGAAGAAAACAAACGGTGTTGTACCTTTTATAAATTCTAAATGTTGAAAATTAGTGTAAATAGTTATCTAGTTTGGGTAAGGTGGATGCATACGTTAGCCGAGCACCCTCATAAACCTCGCACTGAGAGAGAGAGAGAGAGAGAGAGAGAGAGAGAGAGAGAGAGAGAGAGAGAGAGAGAGAGAGAGAGAGAGAGAGAGAGAGAGAGAGAGAGAGAGAGTGATAGCTCGGCATTCTAACTTCATATTCTATACACCATTGTCAGTGAGGAAACTTAGAGCTGCGACCCGGTGAAATAAATACAGTATATGTGATATGTTTATTATTTGTTATATGTATGTTTTGTTGTTCCATGTTAGTGATGATAATTCGAAATGTGACAACTGATACCTGTTTGCACGTGTCTTTCTTTACACTGTTTGGTACACGAGTAAACAAGGAATTTATATTTATTTGTCTTCACGCATCTCAAATATTACCTACGAACTTTATTTATTTGTCTTCACGTAACTCAAATATTACCTACGAACTTTATTTATTTGTCTTCACGTAACTCAAATATTACCAACTAACTTTATTTATTTGTCTTCACGCATCTCAAATATTACCTACTAACTTTAATCTTCTTCTCAAATGACTGATGTTAACGTTATCCAACAAAGTTATGCTTTAGTGATGCGATTTCAAAGAGTGTCATTCATGTTTAATCGCCCATTAGGTAGCAGAGTTAGGCCATTAAGGCAATCAAGAGGGCGAGTGGAGTAATGTGGACACAGTGTGAATCATCGACCTCAGTCCTGTGTACATGAGAGTTGTTGTTACTATGTGTGTGTGTGTGTGTGTGTGTGTGTGTGTGTGTGTGTGTGTGTGTGTGTGTAAGGCGGTCATTGGGCACAGTCTGATGAGTTAACAACTTAGGCCCTCAATAACACAGAGGAGATATGTTCGATAAAGTATTGGGTGGAGGTGATTGGCACATGAGAGAGAAGAGAGAGAGAGAGAGAGAATGAGAGAGAGGAGAGAGAGAGAGAGAGAGAGAGAGAGAGAGAGATGCTCAGTCCTCTTGACAAACTGGCAGTGATTTGTTTGGTTAATATACATATGAAAGGAACAAAAATGAGAGATATTCATATTTAATTTCAGCCTTATAGGCCGGAACCCGACTTATTACCTAATATACCGTAACCTAACCTAACCTAACCTAACCTAACCTAACCTAACATAACCTAACCTAACCTAACATAACCTAACCCTAACCTAACCCCATCCCCCCATCCCACTCACACACCCGCACGTACACACACTAACCCACTCACACACCCGCACGTACACACACTACGGCTGACAGGCAGTATAATAGTCGTGCTGACAAGTCACTCTTTAAGAGGATCCCGTGTCCAATTCCCTTAGTCTTTAGAGGGGAAACCTCGTCTGATTTTGCTGACAGTGGCTGATTATTCTGGCAGTGGCTGACTCAACTGACAGAAGCTAAGTTTATAGCAGTGGCTGACTCTATTGACAGTAGCTGACTCTTCTCATATCAACCAACTTCCAACTTCCGTAACAGTGTACAACATCATCTGGCAGCATCTGACAGGATCGTCTTAACACCTGCCAACTTTCCTGACAGGTGTGAACCCTTCCGGACCCCTCACCCCAGTAACGAAGAGAGGGACAGAGGGGTGTTGCCAAGGAAATATAATCTGTTTCCTCCTCCGTTTTCCTCCTAGTTTGAAAATATTATTCACATCTAAGTATTTTTCCTGCCAGCCTCGACGAACGTAATGTGGGTTCTTAGTAACAACACTCGGGAACGGTTTATACACACACACACACACACACACACACACACACACACACACACACACACACAAAACCCCCTCTCTTACACACACCTAACAGACACAAACTAACAGCAACCCGGAAACATGTACACAACACTCTGAGTAAAACATGTACCGGAAACAGAGATTTGCCTGCAATTGATAACAGGTTGTCAATATGTAGCGGAAGATGATGACGTCGTTGGGGGGCAAACCTTACTTCCGGGTTAGTGGAGAAGAGGAAGAAGAGGAAGGGGAAGATAATGAGGACAAGGTGAAGGAAATGTCATATTTATGTAGAAGGGAAGAACAAGGGAAAAAATAATGGTTAAGAGGATATATTCATGTATATTAACACGCACACACACACACACACACACACACACACACACACACATCTCACGAAGTCATTTCCAATTCAAGTTTTCTTTAGCCTTTTGTTTTCTTTCAATATTTCAGATATTTTTGAATATTTCCTTGTGTGAATACTCTCTCTCTCTCTCTCTCTCTCTCTCTCTCTCTCTCTGGTATAAACTATGACTGACTGATTTCTCTGGGGAAGTGGTAGCTCACTGTTACCAATGCCTGGGGAGATCTTCCCATTAGTGTCAGAGCCGTGCGATGATCCTACACTGTTACCAGAACTAGTGGAACCATTCTAGTGTTACCAGAATCTTTCAATGTTTCTCCTCTAATAATTCTTCGGTGGTGTAGTGGTTAGTGTGTCAGTGTGCTGATGTACTGGCTCTCGTTCGAACCCAGGGGTCACTGAGCGTTTACCGTGACAGTTAAAGTCAAATGGTAGGGAAAATAAGCTCGACTCTTGTAATCTCACACCAGACTGTGCGGCTACTGACTTACTTTGAGTCTAAGTGAGGGATTCTCTCAGTGCCAAGGCTCCCCCCCCCACTCCCTGGTGAGACTCTCTATTATGCCCAGACTTATGAGAGGCTCCTCAAGTGTTGCCAGAGTCATGTATCTTGCGAGGCTCTATAAAGTTAGCCGAAGTATTACCATAACTCCAAGGAGACTTAATCAGTAAAGCCAGAGCTATGAAACGTCCCTCCAGTGTTACCAGAACCACGAGGTAGGAATTTCCCCCAGTGTTACCAGATCCTAAAATTAGCCCATTGTCTTCAAGCTAATGGAAGAAGTCATTAATTTTCTTCTTAAGTTCCTTGAGATACTTATCCCCTCTTCTTTACATGAAAGCCACCAAGACACACACGTCACACCTAATTATACTGTATAACAATGGCTCGGTCACCAGTCAATACAAACGCGTAGTGTTACTTTAAACCATTCACAGGAAAAATGAGAATATGAAAAACTAATCGAGTATTAATAGAATATAAATGGACGTATGAAGATAAAGTACAACAAAGGAATAATTTAATAGATAACAGAGAGAGAGAAGATAAAGAAATAATAAATAATAAACTTTTCATATATCAATTAAAAAAAAATGATAGAAATAAATACGATATATAGATAGATGATGTGAAAATAAATCACCCCGCCCCCCCCTCCAAAAAACATTAACAGGGACTAAACACAAACAGTTCCGGAATGGTACGTCTCCTCCACGAGTTTCATAGAACGTTTATTTTTTTTTGTTACTTGTTTCTCTGTACTCGACGTGTGGCGACCAGTCCTTAGTTCTGATAATATGGACTTAATAACGAATAGGATAATATATATATAGTGAAACCTCGATATAACGGAATTTAGCGGGCACACACACACACACACACAGCCTCAAAAATACCAGTAAAAGAATATCCCTAAAGTAAAGTTAAGTTAGGATAGGTTAGGTTAGGTTAGGTTAGGTTAGGTTAGGTTAGGTTAGGTTAGGTTAGGTTAGGTTAGGTTTCAGCTTGTCAGGAATGGGTACATTTAACAAGCAACATTTCGCACTTTAGAAGTCGTGTCAATAACATCCATATAGCTTCAGGCCTAAGATTCCCCAGTCCTCTCAACAGTGGGGGGTGGGGGAGAGGGGAGGGGAGGTAGGGTAGGGGGAGGGGAGGAATGGTGGGGGAGGAAGAGTAGAGGGGACGGGAGGAAGGGTGAGGAAAGAAGGAGGGAGGGGGGTGGGGGTGATCTCTGGGAGGTCCTGTTTCTCAAAGACGAGAATGTATAATTTCCAATCCCTGTCACCGGGGAAATCAGAACACATCCAGTTACGATATCAAGTCTTGGCAACAATTCTACATTAATTTTCATACCATAGCTTAAGTGTACCAGTTAAATGAATTCTTACTCGTAGAATTTTCTTAACTAAAACTCCCCCTTCAGAATTTGTCTCTCTCTTAGAGTATACAGCTCGTCTAATTGACTTTGACCTAACGAGAGAGTATCTAATGACCTTGTTAATAGCACCTCGACTCACATATATACCTCCTATTTGTATTTTAAGGGTCATGAGCATTTGGGATATATGTTTTTCAAGAGGGTATATAAATTCCTATAGGCCAGCAGGCATTATAAGAAGGGATATATATTCTGAAGAGTATTTTCATGTTTTGTAAATATCATGGCTAAACTTTCCAACAGTCTCCTACCCACACCTACACAGCCACACCCACACACACACACAGGACTTGGTAGTGTACGTGTCTGAGTGTGTACACCCTTAGTCCTCCAGTTTGCACTCACACAGGAGAGGAATAGACTTAAGAACATGGAGATGGCATAAAATTATATGAAGGATTCAACTCTCCTTTCTCCCTAAGATGGATCAGCCTGCTAACACGATCCTCTTGCGTTCTCTGCCTTCATTCTCCTTTCATTCCATTTTCAGTTTCATATTTTCTTCTGGTGATATTTTTTTCTTCTTCAATATTATTCTTTTATCAATTATATCAAGCTCCGATTTTTCTCCCTACATCATTTATTGTTAATATTTATCAATCTCTTTATTTAATGTCTTTTTTCTTTCTTATTTTATCTTATTACCCTTTCTTTTATCGCCTCCCTCTCTCTCTCCCGCTCTCTCTCTCTCTCTCTCTCACTCCTCCCTGTCCTTGTCCTTCCCACTCCCTCTGCCACTCCCTCTCACTCCCCCTCCCCTCTCTCTCACTCACTCCCCCTCCCACCCCTCTCCCTAGTCCACTCTCCTGTTCTCAGGAACCATTTCAATCTGCTGAAGCTCAAAAAAAAAAATCATGAAATGTTCAAGACTTTCACAAGCTCTATATAAATAACAGCGTCATATATACCCTGTGTGTGTGTGTGTGTGTGTGTGTGTGTGTGTGTGTGTGATGTGTGTGTGTGTGTGTGTGTGTGTGTGTGTGTGTGTGTGTGTGTGTGTGTGTGTGTGTGTGTGTAATATGGTTCTTTACATGGCCAGTTATAAAGATCTCATCAGTATTCAGGACATCATAAATGTGTCTTTGCTAAAGTGAGTCACTCAGTCACATAACCAGTTACCAGACGAATCAAATTAAGTTTATTTGAGAATTTCAACGACATTTAAAATACAGGTATAGATGCAGGTACAGGTATAATGACAGTTAGAGGTAAAGGTATAATTACAGGTACAGGTATAATTACAGGTATATATGGAGGTACAGGTATAATGACAGGTACAGGTACATTAACAGACATAAACTTCACCACATGAAAGCAACAAGAAGGACATTTTCCCGAAGCTAAAACACCACCATGAATCTATCAGAGCGTCTTCATTACAACACAGGTGAGGGAGGGAGGGGAGGGAGAGTGAAAGTCTTACCTTGATTTATGGTGTAATTTCACCCATGAAGATTTATACTCGCCACAAAGTGTAATATTGAAATTGCTCTTTTGATGAAAATCTTTGAGAACGTTTATTATAATCCTGAAGTCACTGTTTTATTAAATCAGATGAAACCTTGTATATACTGGTACATACAAGGCTTATTATTGAGAAGGGACGGTATACATACAGGTATACATACAGGTATTTAGTGTACAGGTTTAGTATAATATAGATACAGGTGAAGGTATATAGTTATATATATATCAATAAAAGTATAGATACGGGTATATGCAGAGGTACACGCATGGGAACAAGAACAGATGTAATGAGAAATGGAAATACAAGTACAAGATTAGATTAGGTCTGTCTGTCTGTCTGTCTGTTTGCGTCTGTATCTGTCTGCCTATCATTCTTGCTCCCTATCCCTTATTATCTTTCCATTCTTGTGTGTTAATCTCATGCATCTCCTCGTCCACTATTAACACTTGACTCCCACTGTTACCAATACGATTACAGTATAAGCGTAACACTGGTATATATATAAACCTTAATGAAATATGGGTTTTTTCGGATTCATTTTAGAAGTGAATGAGGTTCGTGTGAATGCCACCTCTCATATCAAATTTTCTCAGAGAACCGTGAGCTGTGTGTTATATACCAAGGCCACACACAAACTCAATGCCTCAGTGGGTATTTTCCTTATTTTCCTCAACACAATTCTCTCATGATTGTTGGGTGACTGAATAGGAATTCTTTGTGTGTGTCTACTGAGGTGTTATAGATAATATCCCCTTGGGTTGTTGTGACACATGGGGTTATAGATTGTTTGGGTATCGTAGGAAGAATAGTGTGTTGAGTTTAATCTATTTCTGTATTACTTAACCGAGAAAATATTTATCCCGTCCCGTCTCTGATGCCTGCCTCATCGCTCTCTGCACCCCCGACCACCAGGCTAACCAGCATTTGTTTCTTGATTAAAGTTGGGAGTAAAAGTGTCAGTCTCTTTATCACTTATGACACACACACACACTCACACACACACACACACAATGCATGAGCTAAACCAACCATAAGCCACACTAGTCTTCGTGAAAATGACAGGAAATATTATTACCACAATAAAACACGGACTGACAACATTCAGTGTCTCTCTCTCTCTCTCTCTCTCTCTCTCTCTCTCTCTCTCTCTCTCTCTCTCTCTCTCTCTCTCTCTCTCTCTCTCTCTCTCTTCCAAGCAAAAACATAAATTATTTTTAACCTCCTGACAGAAAAGAGCCAACAAAAAAAAAACATTAACTAAACACCACCGTTGGTAAGAGAATAAACATTAGTGACAGGTAAGATGGCCACTTTGGAGGGTGGCCATACGCTCACTAGACCTTGGCGTAACTGAGTATTAATAAAGTCCAGTTTGTAAACATAACTCCCAACAGCTGTGGTGCGTATGTTTTGGGGGTCATCTGATGGTGTGTCATCTGCCTCTGTACCCGGGGCAAAAAAAATCATACCCAAACACGAAATCGGAGCCGAATTTTCATTTATAATACCGTGAGTTTGGTTAGGTTAAGTTACAGGTAGGTTAGCTTAAGGTTACTAGTAGGTTAGGTTAGGTTAGGTTAGGTTAGGTTAGGTTAGGTTAGGTTACAAGTAGGATAAGTTTAGTTTAGTTGTTAGGTTTGGTTAAGTTAGGTTAGGTTAGGTTTGGTTAGGTTAGGTTAGGTTAGGTTAGGTTAGGTTAGGTTAGGTTAGGTTAGGCTAAACTGTTACCTGTATAATTAGCGGTAGTCATATACCAATGTAAAATACACAAAAAATTGCTGATTTCATGAAACAAGATAATTGGAGAAACAAATTTTGACGTTGGGTTATTAACTCCAACATGAAAAACGAAAAAAAATATATCCTTGGCAACTAGACATTCAAGCATAGTGAACTTAGTGGGGTGAAGATTAAGCATAGTGGGGTGAGCATTAAGCATAGTGGGGTGAGCATTAAGCATAGTGGGGTGAGCATTAAGCATAGTGGGGTGAGCATTAAGCATAGTGGGGTGAGCATTAAGCATAGTTGGGTGAGCATTAAGCATACTGGGGTGATCATCAAGCATAGTGGGGTGATCATTAAGCATAGTGGGGTGATCATTAAGCATAGTGGGGTGAGCATTAAGCATAGTGGGGTGAGCATTAAGCATAGTGGGGTGATCATTAAGCATAGTGGGGTGATCATTAAGCATAGTGGGGTGATCATTAAGCATAGTGGGGTGAGCATTAAGCATAGTGGGGTGAAGATTAAGCATAGTGGGGTGATCAATTAAGCATAGTTAGGGTGTGAAGATTAAGCATAGTGGGAATTATCAAGCATAGTGGGAATTGAGCATTAAGCATAGTGGGGTGATCATTAAGCATAGTGGGGTGAAAGATTAAGCATAGTGGGGTGATCATTAAGCATAGTGGGAATTTGATCATTAAGCATAGTGGGAGTGAGCATTAAGCATAGTGGGGTGATCATTAAGCATAGTGGGGTGATCATTAAGCATAGTGGGGTGAGCATTAAGCATAGTGGGGTGAAGATTAAGCATAGTGGGGTGATCATTAAGCATAGTTGGGTGAAGATTAAGCATAGTGGGAGTTATCAGCAAGCATAGTGGGGTGAGCATTAAGCATAGTGGGAGTTGATCATTAAGCATAGTGGGGTGAAGATTAGCATAATGGGTGATCATTAAGCATAGTGGGGTGTCAGCATTTGATCATCAAGCATAGTGGAGTGATCATCAAGCATAGTGGGGTGACATTAAGCATAGTAGTGAGCATTAAGCATAGTGGGGTGATCATTAAGCATAGTGGGGTGAGCATTAAGCATAGTGGGGTGAGCATTAAGCATAGTGGGGTGAGCATTAAGCGTGGGTTAGGTTCACACAAACATGCACAATTTTTTCAATGTGGATTTTCTCTTCCCTTTTAACCTAACCTAACCTAACCTAACCTAACCTACCTCTTACCGGGATTTTTTTTTTTTGCTCCAATTTCAACAGGACCTTGGGAGTGGTCTGTTTGCCAAGGATGGCACAGGGGTCTAAGGGATATAATTTCACCTCACTTTCTGAACCAAAGGTGAAATAAACTTCTGGAAAAATGTACATGATAGAGTCTCGTTCGCTTGGTGTACATCTCATTCACATCACCACAGGACCTGCCTCGACCACCACCACCACTTGTTCCCCCTCCTACTTCATCTGGCACCTTTATTCTCTAAGCCCTGGCACTGTCAACACCCTCAACACCTACTTCTCTCCCTTCCTCCTTTCTTTCCCTCCTTCCCCTTCCTCCCTCCTCCTCCTCCCCGCCCCCTCTCTCTCTCTCTCTCTCTCAGTACCTCCCGGCTGTCCTTTCGCACCATACACACCTCACTGGCTGCTATATGCGGCTTCTTTCCGCCTCTTCCTTTCAAAAGTCTCCTACCTGACAGGTCCTCACGCTATCCTCGACACACCAGGAAGGAAGTCTTTTGTTGGTATGTACAGTACATATATACCTATGTGTGTGTGTGTGTGTGTGTGTGTGTGTGTGTGTGTGTGTGTGTGTGTGTGTGTGTGTGTGTGTGTGTGTGTGTGTGTGTGTGTGTGTTCATGGAGTAGTAGATGCCGTTATAAATATGTAAATAAACATATTGAACAGGTGTATTGAAAAAAGTAATTAACAAGTAATTCTAAACATATTTTTAAGTTGGTCAGTCGGTCTCTCTCTCTCTCTCTTTGTGTGAGTCAGGGTGAGTCAGACGTCACCCCGGTGTGTGTTAATGCGCCAGGTGGCCATTGTGTCTACGAAAGGTAAACAGGATATGATTGTTAGCAGAAAAAGTGAGAGATATGGTAAAGATTGAAAAAAAACCTAAAGATAGTTATTACCTGTGGATAAATCTTTCCCCACACTACGTAGTCAAGTTCAGGAGGTCTGTAACTCTCCCCCACACAACAACAACAACTGATGGTCTGTAAGTTATATATCCATACTCTAGTTTTGGGTTAGAATGTTTTAAGACTGTTTATTCTACTTAACATATCCCCGACGGACGGAATGATGTACAGACGAACACATGAAGATAGTTAACCCTCTCTTTATATTCGTCTCTTCAGGTGTAACAAACATAAAAAAAATAACCTGAATGAAAATAGTTATCCATCTATTCATCTTATTATTTCAAACTCCTGAACACAAATACACGGTAAAGGAATCTCTATCTCTCTCTCTCTGGTTGTGAACTCTTTCAACTCACTGTCACGGATGACACTAAAGACTTGACCTCTGACCTATAGTGACTCTTAGGTAAAGTAGGCGACCTATATGATATTGTCTCCTCACCTGAAGATCAAAGACTGACTGACTTATGCTCTAGCTACCACATATGGGAGTGGCAGTCAACCATCTGTTCACCGGGATGAAATTTAGGTACAAAGAGAGTGAACATAGACAGAGAGACACATGGGCTGGGAAAAAAAGAAAGACATAGCCAGGGAAAGAAACAGAAAAGAGACTCAGGGAAGAAAAAGATAATGTGGATGTATACTTCAGCTTAACGGAGGAAAATATCGAAGAAATTCTCAGTAATAAATAAGAGAAGAAGCAGAGAGAAGGAGGAGGGGGAGGAAGAGAGAGAAAGAGAGAGGTGGAGAGTGGAAAAGGTAGTATTCCTCTCTTGTGGGACGGGATGGAAAAGAAGTGAGGAACGTGATGCTGGTAAGAGGCTGTTAAGGGAATGGAACCCGACTCCCTTCATTCTGTCTCATCTGTCTCTCTATTTATGTCTGTTTTACTGTCTAATTCGTTTTTGTGGCTTAATCCATTATATTTCCCCTGTTTTTTTTTATATCTGTTAATCTGACTGGTATAATATCCACCACAGACAGACAGACAGACAGACAGACAGACAGACAGACAGACACATGATATCCGACAGTGACATTTATTCTATCAAATTCTTCAATAAAACTCATTCACGTTATGATATTCGGTTTACTGACGGATATTCGATGCTTCGTTACATATACTACACAACCGTCGACCTATATGACGCAGTGGAAACGATTCAACCCAAGCTGACGTTTATCGACAATGGGAAGTCCTGTCACAATTAATTTTACATGGGGTTAGGTGGCTATTTTCTTTCTTTCTTTCTTTATTTTTTCTTTCGTTCTTTCTCTCAAATTTTATTCCTTGCTTTCTCTCAAACTTTCTTTCTTCCATTCCGTAATCCTCGTATTTTTCTCTCTTCCTCTTTACCATTCTCTCTCTCTCTCTCTCTCTCTCTCTCTCCATTAACCTCACCATCTCACATAGATCGGACTAACAAAGCACCACCCATGACGCACAAACCGAATAATGGAGTCGATCCAAACCTGAACTCGACTCCGTGTGTGGACATCGACCCTCACAATCGATGAAATATAACTCGATAGCCAGTCTCATGCCGGAGAGATGACTATTGGATCAGCTATAGTCAGGCTAACACTATACTTTGTGGCCAAGAGGTGGATGAATGTGTATATATATAGGTGGATGAATGTGTATATTTAGGCGGATGAATGTGTATATATAGGTGGATGAATGTGTATATATAGGTGGATGAAAGTGTATATATATAGGTGGATGAATGTGTATATATAGGTGGATGAATGTGTATATATATATATAGGTGGATGAATGTGTATATCTAGGTGGATGAATGTGTATATATATAAGTGGATGAATGTGTATATATATATAGGTGGATGAATGTGTATATATAGGTGGATGAATGTGTATATATAGGTGGATGAATGTGTAAATATAGGTGGATGAATGTGTATATATATAGGTGGATGAATGTGTATATATAGGTGGATGAATGTGTATATATAGGTGGATGAATGTGTATATATGGGTGGATGAATGTATATAGGTGGATGAATGTGTATATATATATATATATATATATATAGGTGGATGAATGTGTATATATATAAGTGGATGAATGTGTATATATATATAGGTGGATGAATGTGTATATATACAGTAGGTGGATGAATGTGTATATATAGGTGGATGAATGTGTATATATATAGGTGGATGAATGTGTATATATATAGGTGGATGAATGCGTATATATATACAGTAGGTGGATGAATGTGTATATATAGGTGGATGAATGTGTATATATACAGTAGGTGGATGAATGTGTATATATATAAGTGGATGAATGTGTATATATATATAGGTGGATGAATGTGTATATATACAGTAGGTGGATGAATGTATATATAGAGTGGATGAATATTGTATATATATATGGGTGGATGAATGTGTATATATATGAATGTGTATATATATAGGTGGATGAATGTGTATATATAGGTGGATGAATGTGTATATATAGGTGGATGAATGTGTATATATAGGTGGATGAATGTGTATATATAGGTGGATGAATATATATATATATATATATATATATATATATAGGTGAATGAATGTGTATATATAGGTGGATGAATGTGTATATATATATATATATATAGGATGAATGTGTATATAGGTGGATGAATGTGTATATATATATAGTGGATGAATGTGTATATATATATAGGGTGGATGAATGTGTATATATACAGTAGGTGGAGATATTGTATATATAGGTGGATGAATGTGTATATATATGGGTGGATGAATGTGTATATATAGGTGGATGAATGTGTATATATATAGGTGGATGAATGTGTATATATATAGGTGGATGAATGCGTATATATAGGTGGATGAATGTGTATATATATAGGTGGATGAATGTGTATATGTATAGATGGATTTGTCGTTTCTGTGGATATGGTAATATGCTGTAGAATGCTGTAAGGTTATTTGAGGGTTTCGTCTTTGCTATCGATGCTGTAAAGTGCTGTAAGTCATCATAAATATAAGCATTATATGGCATCTCGCTATTTTATTTTTATATGGCATTTCGCTATTTTATTTCTCTTACTGACACTAAGATGTTATTTTTTTTTTTAGAGTTCGGTTAAAAATAAAATTCATTCCATTCCCTCTGTTCGTAGTCTTTAGTTGAGATATTAATTAACGGCAGAGTCATATTTTTGTTTCCGTCAGATAACATTAAAAACATACTCTGACTTATTTTTTCTGACAAATTCTGGCCAAATTGAAATTCTTTCTTTCTTGGTTAATTACAAAATCTCTTTCATTTAGGTTTAATTAGATTTGAGAATTTTAAAGTAAAGGGTTTTTTTTTTTTACTTTAAGGTGAATGAGTGTTAAGAATGTTGCCCAGATGCTGTACAAACCTTCTTATTTGTGCTACGACAATCATTCTTACGAGGAACCCACTAAAGGAGATTCTACAATATTCTTTAACTGTTATTTCAACCTTATGAGAATTATCCTCGTCTGGGTGTGGATTATATTAATATTATTACTGAATCATCATTATTCTCTTAGCACTTACATTCATCAAAATAATCTTTTCTCACATTTAATTCATCTCACACTTCATATTTCTTAGTCTCCCTTGTTCACACTCCCTTCCTCCCTTTCATCGTGTGTTCCTTCCTCTCCCCCCTTCCTATTCCTCTCCCTTCTCATCTTCATGTTGTAATTTTTTTTCTTCATTTTTTACCTGTACTACATCAAAGAACGCTGGTGTGTTGTATGTGTGTTCTCTTGCGTTCATCTAAAAGACAAACAAATTCTTTAGGTTCTATTTTAATATTTCAAGTTTTTTTTTCTCTCTATTTTGTTTTATCTTGTTTCTTGTTTTAAAAATTTCCTTGTTTGTTATTCTTGTTTGTGTATTTATTTACGCTCTAGACAAACTCGCTGCGATATTCTCACTCTCTTTTTTATTATCTTTCTCTTTTTGTTTCACCTTTATCTTCATTCCTATCTTTCATTTGCTTTCTTGCTGTATCTTTTCTTTTGCACTTACTTTATCCCTCACCTCCCCCTCTCTCTCTCTCTCTCTCTCTCTCTCTCTCTCTCTCTCTCTCTCTCTCTCTCTCATATAACTTTCCACCTCCAACTCAGGTAGTCGCCACACGCCCAAAACCTTCCCCCAGTTCGCAATACATTAAGAAATCCTACACATGTCTTTTACCCTGCTTTTGATAATTCTTGGCTCCTACAGTCAAGTCAACGTGAACTATGACCTCACAAGAATCCCTTTATAACCACGGAGCTGAAATGTTGCGTGTCAGTGCCTCTTGGATTAAATAATTTCCGACTAAACGCGCGCCTTCCTCGCTTGAATTTCCAAATATCATGACACCATATCCAAATTTATATCAGAAATTTGGTCTTTTCGGGAATATCCTAAATGGTGGAGGTTTCTAGGATTCTAGATATCCTTTAAGCTCTCACGAATGAAAGCACAACAGCCAAGAGCATTATCCCATCAATAGCGCTGAGGATGTGTCGCCCTGAGAGCTGTAGTGTCCAGCTCGATGATAGAATGTATTGTAAATCCTCCATATAGCGGACTAATATATGTGAAGGATTAGTCCGTTATATCAAAGTCCGTTATATATAAAACCTCTTTCCAACGTACTATGTGTAAGAGGTGAGTCCGTTATGTCAAAGTCCGTTATATATAAAACCTCTTTCCAACGTACTATGTGTAAGAGGTGAGTCCGTTATGTCAAAGTCCGTTATATGGAGGCTTCACTGTGTTGACAAGAGGAATTCTGGGTATATCCCTTATTATCTTTGGCTGTGTGTATGTAAATTTTATTTTTGTGGGTAATAATTTGATCAGCAAGTTTGAGTGTGTCTTTGTATGATAATAATTTGAATTACTATGATCATTATTATCATCATTACTATTATTAACATATCCATTGATGTATTTCTTCACCTTTTAACTATTAATGTTATTCTCACTATTATTATTCACCCCAGTGATTGATGACTGCTCTAGTGTTCGGTTGATGAGGGTACCCGCAGGTTGTTACTACACAGTGAGGGGGCGTCATAAACATGTTGTCAGGTAGTGTATATGAATCACGGTCTTCATATACATATTCAGATGACTAGTGATGGTCTGTGTGTTTACATTGTCTCAGTGTGAATGGGTTGGTTTGCCAGGTTATTCATTGGATATGTATACGATTGTGTGTGTGTGTGTGTGTGTGTCTCTCTCTCTCTCTTTCTCTCTCTCTCTCTCTAGTATATATTTTGTCACAAGTCCCCTGCTAGAGACAAGTAATGTTGGAGGGGGGGGGGGGTCACTTACACACACAAGTACTGAACTAAAACTTGTCGTCGCTGGAGGAAGTTGCCAGTCTCAAAGTTTCCAGCTTCACAAATTCCCAGAGTTCAAGTAATTCATGGCGCCGTAAATCACTTAATAATATAATGTGTGGCTGTGTGTCAGAGCGCCCAGCATGTAAAGACATTCCAACACTTAGACTACCAACGTTAAACGACCCGTGGTCAAAAACTCCCAAGCTTAAGAAATCCCCCCCCACTCCAAGTCAGATGCTTTGTCTCGTAAGCTTGATAACAGTTTGCTGCTGTCTGGGAAAAGCTGCAAATAAAATGACAAGCTTAATTACACCATGAACTAAAAATAAACCCCCAGATCATTGTTGTTCCATAATATCCCCATCTTTGAGAGGCGACGACAAACTTGACCTCTAGCCACAGGTTTTTCCTCCTTGGTGAGAATAATAATGAAGTTGATTGAATCGTATAGACAAAAAAGATGGCGGGATTAATTATCGTCCTGGTTGGGTGAAAATATTTGTAACGAAATATTGATTTTAGTTGATGGTAACTCTACATCAGTATTTCCTCTTGTTGTTTAATAATTTAAGCCTTAGGGAGTTGAGGTTGATGTGTTATTATCCTTTACCGTGTTGTTGAGTCACAGTATTAAAATTATATATAGATTTCGTAAGATGAATTCCGCTCACCAAAGAACACTGATGATCTATAAAATCAAAGTACACACACACACACACACACACACACACACACACACACACACACACACACACACACACACACACACACACACACACACACACACACTGTTGTACAACCGTGTCGTATTTTTCTTTTTTTTATATAACATGCTTCCATGTTCCATATTATTCCTGTAATGATGTGTTGTATTTACTATTATATAATCTAGTCACCATAACCCTGTGCTGTTTAGGTTTTAACTGTTATTATTTGTTCAAACCCATTTTGTATTGTAACCAGCATTCTTGTTCTCTAACGACCATCTGCATCGTTAAACGACCCACCGGCGGTCGCGTGGGACGACCTATAGGATCCAACCAACTGACTGTCAGTCAGGTCCTCCTGTCATACAGTTCACATCCTTTGAGTGACACTCGTCACCTGTTACTTGTACTTAATTTATTTGTGGTTCCTGTCGCCACCAATGTGGTATATCTATGTGAGTACCTATTTATGTCTCTATTTATGTCCATCAGTATTTGCTTAGTTGCATTTAAGATTCAGTGTTGTTTCACGTTAGTTAATTTCAGTGTTAGTTTTATTTGTTTATGTTAACGTAATCAATGCTTTATTATTATTCTTTTGATGTTTCGATGTTTAGTATCACTTTGTGTCTTAAAAGTTTCGATGGTGAATCAATTTGTGACAGCCTACGTGGTTCTTTTATTGTGTGAATATTTAATTAATTAAATTCTTAAAGGTTTACTTTATTTATTGTTATTCTCTTTTAATTTACTTCACTTTTTTGTTTGGTTACGCCTAGAACCTGGATATTAAAGTAAATTAAGAGACGGCAACAACACACACACACACACACACACACACACACACACACACACACACACACAAAACACATAAAAACCTTGTCTCTTGAACATACACACAATATTTTTCCCATCTGGTGGTGATGATCCCGCAAACAGTAACACTAATTACTGTGACTATAATCATCAGACCAGCATCAACACCTCCTACATACAGACACAAATAGCTCCTGTGTGTGGTGTGTGTGTGTGTGTGTGTATCCAGTGGGAGGAGCTGTGTTTGCATTGATCACCAACCAACCAAACAGCATCAACAAGATCCTTTATGTGGTCACACACACACACACACACACACACACACACACACACACACACACACACACACACACACACACACACACACACACACACGCCGCTACAAACGCAGTAGTAGTAAAAGCAGAGAAACAGATAAACAGACAGAGAAACTTGCTATGTGGCAGTCCTAGAGGAGAGAGAGAGGGAACGTCATTGTTAGTTCAGTAAAGCTTAGAGACAGATTCCGGAAACCAATTTGATTATCTCTATCAAAAGTTTGTCAGTCCGTGTAGTGTTATTTGTCCTCTCTAAGGTCAGCACGGTAACAAAAACAAAAGGTTCCTCGGCACTATTTTGTTCAGAAGAAACAAAAAGTTTTTTCCTCCTGATGACAATTGCCGATGTTATTAGAGAGAGAGAGAGAGAGAGAGAGAGAGAGAGAGAGAGAGAGAGAGAGAGAGAGAGAGAAGAGTTGCACCTTAAAATACAACTAAACGATATGACACGAAAAAAATCCCAAACTATACTTCCCATAGTTCATTAATCTTCATCTCATTAACCTCTGTGTGTCCTTGAACAACCTAAAATCTGATTCTCAAGGATTTTTCTATTGAATTTTCCTCATATCTGAAGCTGTAATGACGCAGAGAATAAACTGATTTTGGGATAATGACAAAAAAAATGCCCTCTGGTGGTCTCCTAATTCTCTTGAGACTTACCTTAAGTAGATAATGTTCATCAATCTGTAATAAAAAATTATATGTCGTCTTTTGTTGGTTCATGTAGGGAGGGGTGGGCGAGGTGAGGTGGGTGGGAGGGGTGGTGAGGGTGGGTGATGTGGGTGGGTGAGTGGGTAGGTGGGTGATGGTGGGTGGAAGAGGATTACGGTGAACGGTGGAAGGAGATCTTATTAAAATCAATGAAGTGGAACAAGAGGCAGAGAGAAAGAGAGACAGAGACAAAGAAAAGAGAGATAGTTCAATTGAAGGATTTATTGAACAAAAGAAATAGACAAAAGACAAACAGACAGACAGACAGACAGACAGATAGACAGTGGGCTCCCTTCTTCACCCGTCCACCAAGTTTTGATGGAGTGTCACCTGACAATACTCCAGCGTACAGGAGAGCCACACACACACACACACACACACACACACACACACACACACACACACACACACACACACACACACACACACCTGTCGAGGAAGGTGAGGAGAGAGAGAGAGAGACGTGTGTGTGTGTGTGTGTGTGTGTGTGTGTGTGTGTGTGTGTGTGTGTGTGTGTGTGTGTTCGTATATT
>NW_024716951.1:1244738-1289738 GCF_018991925.1 Homarus americanus | reverse complement strand
GGTCTAGCGGCGTTTTTGGTCTCATCCTCTATAAATAGTACAACTTTAATCTCCTGCTGTCAAACCTGGTCTGTGTGTGTGTGTGTGTGTGTGTGTGTGTGTGTGTGTGTGTGTGTGTGTGTGTGTTATGTACTGTATGTGTGTATTTTTCATGGGGAACCTTTCAAGATGTAGTGTTGTGTTTGATAAGTTGTCATACACACCAAAAACTATATAAGAAGCTCCCATAATGACGCCAGGTGTTTACGCCCCAGTATGTTTTAGTGACGGGTTGTGTAGGCGATAGTTCCCAGTGATCGGAGTGTAAGGAGGCTTAAATTAAATACCTTACCACTCTACTGCATCATTAAAGAACGCCTCCACAAGGGAAATATTTAACCGAATAAACACGAAAATACTGTATGTGGCGTGAATTATATGTATATATATATATATACCCTGATTAAAGCCTGAGAGTATACTGTGTTTTTAGGGTAATTATTTATGGACAACCTGTATTATAGAATGTCCAATATGCCCTATAAAACTGTTATTTGGAGAGAAGTCAGAGGTATTAGTAAATTTTATACAATATGGCCAACAATAACAGAGCCATAAGACGGAAAGAAGACCTTAATAAAATATAAACTACCATATTTATCTTACTTTGATCCTCTATTGAGTCTTCCTCCCTCTCTTTTCTTCTTTCCATTCCTTCATCCCTCTCCCTCCCTCTCCTTTCCTCTCTCCCCATCCCCTCTCCCACATCCCTACCTTCCCTCTAACTCCCTCCTTCCTCTCCCCATCCCACTTCCTTCCATCCCCCTCTCACCACCCCTCCCTGCCCTTCCCTCTAACTCCCTCCTTCCTCTCACATCCCCTTCCTTCATCCCCCTCTTCTTGCCCCCTCTACTGCCCTTCCCTCTAACTCCCTCTATTCTCTCCCCATCCCCTCTTCCATCATCCCCATTCTCTCCCACATCCCTACCTTCCCTCTAACTCCCTCCTTCCTCTCCCCATCCCACTTCCTTCCATCCCCCTCTCACCACCCCTCCCTGCCCTTCCCTCCCTCCCTGCCCTTCCCTCTAACTCCCTCCTTCCTCTCCCCATCCCACTTCCTTCCATCCCCCTCTCACCACCCCTCCCTGCCCTTCCCTCTTCTCTCCTCCACCAAAGGTTGATTACTGAAGTGATGGGAAGCTTCTTGTAGGATGAGGAACAATGACTTTCTTATATTCTTGTCCAGCTGATGAGAGACTGTTCACGTGTCTTGCAGATAAAAGGCAAAAAATTGGGGTTATTGTTATTACTGTTATTAAAAGGTGATATTTTAACTCTTGTTATTATTGTTATTGGTGTTATTATTTGAAGGATTAGTATTATTTATCAGCAAGTGGTTGGTCTGTGTTTGACTATTAACCACCAACACACACACACACACACACACACACACACACACACACACACACACACACACACACACACACACACACAGTTACTCCCTCCTGTCGACCACAAGAGGAAGAAAAAGAACCTGTATAGCCGCTGCCTGGGACGAGCTTTTTTGATCAGAGATTCTCACTGTGATAGATAAATGGCCAGACGATAGATGGGGACCAGACATTAGATAGAGGGCCAGCCGATAGATAGATGGCCAGACGATAACTAACATTGAGTTGACGACTACCAAGGACGATCTCTGGCTGGGAGAAAGACGAAAGAGACTGAGCCCACTGCCGCACTGGGATCAATATCAACTACAAAACACAGCGAGACAGGAAAATCGCACAGATGCGGAGAACGTACACCGTTAAAATTTATCTTCGCTTTTGGATTTCTGCAGTGTGTGTGTGTGTGTGTGTGTGTGTGTGTGTGTGTGTACTTCAGCATGATACATTCAAGTGACAGTTGTACCACCACCTAAAAACAAAATCAACAATTAAGGACGAGAAAAAAAAAATAAAATAAACAAATGAAAAAAAATCACAACAAAATGAGGGAAGAGACATAACGTGATAAAGAAGAAGCAATTGCAATAAACGATAAACCAATAACACAATGGTAATATTACATCGTCTGGGGAACAAAATAAATATATAGAGAAAAAAAGAAACACAAGCAAACGTAGAAAAGATATAAAAACAAATTCCATGCATCCAAAATATAGGAAAGTTGTATTGTTATGTTATTTATACAGGTAACAACTCCCCATATATGTATAATAAACTTCGTATATATAAATTGGAATTCCAATCTGGTTTTGTACATACTCAGGGACTTTTACCCATACAAAACGTACACACAAAAATATCAGGAAATAAGGGAGTTTCATTGGGGTTTTTTCTCTCTCTCTCTCTCTCTCTCTCTCTCTCTCTCTCTCTCTCTCTCTCTCTCTCTCTCTCTCTCTCTCTCTCTCTCATCTTTACTGTGTTCTGTTATGTGGAAGTAATTTAACACAGTGAGAGCAATAAACGAAACTCATGTATGAATGTCATGGTGAGCTAAAGGTTCATCCATCATGTATGATTGATGGATGCGTCACGACCATACTCAGAGAGAAGAAAAAATAAATAAAATAAAAACTTCAAATACGCGTCAGTCATAATATACATTGTATTACCTTACATACGGGACGGTGAGGGACAATAAGAAAGTAATAGTAAGTTTGCTGAAGTGTGTCATAATTTATCAAGAATATTTTGCCTGTACACATCATGAAATTTTTCCTTACAGCGGTAAACACAAACTCTTGGTGTTGAGAGTGAACGGCAGGTGTTGCCTCACAGGTGTAAACATAAGACTTGGCTCTACAGTAGACAGTGTGTAACCCACATGGTGACTGTGGCAGCACCAAGCAGAGGCAGTGATGAGTGATTGTGAGGACCTCT
This sequence comes from Homarus americanus, assembly GCF_018991925.1. NCBI lineage: Eukaryota > Metazoa > Arthropoda > Malacostraca > Decapoda > Nephropidae > Homarus > Homarus americanus. Next base: position 1,286,871 of record NW_024716951.1, on the reverse strand, counting down.
AGTGCGCTATGTCTTAGAGTGCCAAGGATGGCACCTTGACTACCTCAGGGTGTCCGTGGGGCACTCTGACCCCCTCAGCCTGCCCTAATAAACAGGGTTGGCACCTTAGGGTGTCTCTTGGGCACGCTGAACCCCCCGGCCTGCCCTAACAAGGAGGGCTGGCGCCCCCCTGATGGCCGACCGCCCCGCATACCCGTGGCTGTCCCCTCCTAGCAGCCGCGTCGCCCTCAGGCCCGAGGAGCGGTCACCGACACTCTCCCTGGGCTCAGCTCTCACCCTCGGGTCTACCCTCTCCCTCCCGCTGTGCACCGAGAGGTCGTCGTCGTCGTCGAGAGCGTCATCACGTGCCTCCTCCACGTCGTCGTCATCATGGTCGTCACAGTGGTCGTGGAGCACCTTGCTCTCCAATGCCTCATTATCAGAGGCCTTGATGCCCCCAGAAACTTGTCTTCTGCCCTGCACCCTCACCCACCATGGCAAAGGTCGGTATGCAAGTTGTGTCACCTCTCCCCCTATTTCTCTCGCTCTCTCTAACAGGTGGGTCTTCGGCAGTGCCAGAATCACGCCAAATCTCACAGGTAAACGTATTCACCCTCAGCTTTTCCTCAGATGTGGCAGACGTGACAGAAAATAACGATTGTCTATCCTCTGGGGAACCAAAGTCTCGCATATAATCTTTGTCAACTTCTACACCCCGGCCAGCACAGATCAATACTCCCGTTGTCACACCAACCACCACCCCCACACACTCACCTGCCCTCACTCTCCTCTACACATCACACTTACAAGATTCTCCTATACACACACCCATCTCCTCACACAGTCATGTACACATCATACTCTCACACTCACACATATCTCACTCACATTATCTTATGCTTGTTAATAGCTTCACTATCCATCTTAGTTGATACACAGGGACGCGTATGGCAGCAGTAACTGTTCCCACGATGTAGAGCAACACACACACGCGTTTGCTTCAGCTTATTCTATTTTTAACCACCGGGCCGGGCTCCTACAGGGTTACCCCCCCCCTCTCTCTCTCTCTCTCTCTCTCTCTCTCTCTCTCTCTCTCTCTTCAAACACATTAAAGACGTGTAATTATCCCGAACACTCAATTAATGACCATTGATCAAACACACCTAATTACTGGCACACTTTTGTCAACACAGTTCTCTATGTTTCCTCCCAAACAACCCTGCAGAAGGTAAACGAGGGGGCGTGGGTGGGCGGGTGTGGGTTCGGTGTGGGTCGGTGTGGATGGTAAATGGAGGTGGTCAATGCGAGTAGAGGGTGTGGGTTGGTGTGGTTATGTGTGTATATCGGTGTTTTTATGTGTGTGTGTGTGTGTGTGTGTGTGTGTGTGTGTGTGTATGTGTGTGTGTGTATGTGTGTGTGTGTGTGTGTGTGTGTGTGTGTGTGTGTGTGTGTGTGTGTGTGTGTGTGTGTGTGTGTGTGTGTGTGTGTGTGTGGATGATAGACACCAAACTGGATAAACGTGTTAACAGGTAATCCTTTTAACTCATTTTTTTTACGAAAATGATAGATAAGAAAGATAAGGATTTAGGAGATGGGGGAGGAGAAGACGAAGGGGATGAAAGGAAGAGAAAGGGAAAAAGAAAGGGAATTGAAAGGGGGGTTTAGATATGAGAGAGAGAGAGAGAGAGAGAGAGAGGATTAATAAAATCTCCCCATATCAATTAGTATCATCCTATTAAAGCGTCAATAATCCAAGAATTAGGATAAGGGTTGAACAGGATTATGTCTCCTTTAAAACCCAATTACCTGGTCACCCAATTATCTTCTCTCCCAATTACTAGGTCACCCAATTATAAGGTACCCCAATTATAATGTCACCCAATTAAAACGTCTGCCAATTATTATCTCCTCAAAAATCCCACATTAAAATTTTTGGTTCTCGTAACTTGATTCAGAGAGAAATTGAACGTAAAAAGGTCACGACTGCTAAAAGACCTTAGATCACTCTGTATTGGAAGTTAAACGAGGCGGTTAATTAATGGAAGTCACCCATTACCCGAACATGGAAACTTAATCAGGCTTAACGCTAATCTAATTTTGACCTGAGCTAGAACTCACCTCAACCAACGTATCAATTAACTGCCCTTAACCTAACATAAACCCAACCTAACCTAACCTAAACCTAACCTAACCTAACATAAACCTAACCTAACCTAACCTAAGCTAACCTACCACTAAATAACCTAACTTAACCTAACGAAATAGACGCAGAGAGAGAGAGCCAACAAGTCAGTCGTTTTGTGGTGCGGAGGAAAAAGTTATCGAGGATATGAGGGAAACTATGACCATCAAGGAGGGTGTAAATTGTGTTTCTCTCGTCTTCCTTCCCTCCTCCTCCTCCTCCTCCTCACCCCCCCCCCTTCTTCTTCTTCTTCTTCATCTTCTCAATAACCGGATAAAGAAAATATATAACAATAATCGGATAAAAAAATAACCGGATAAAAAATACGGATAAAAATTATCACATTTACCTTCATATTTAATTATATAGAAAGAGAAGCAGAATGACGACCAAAGTCTTCATGATTCTTAACCTCAATATTCACCATAATTGACAATAAGAATCTGAGTGCAATTTGGAAGCCATCTTAACGACCATCTTTAATCACAGTTTCAGAAAGGTGGTTAGGTTAGGTTAGGTTAGGTTAGGTTAGGTTAATTTCAGAAAGGTGGTAAAGTAATTCCCCATATTACTACTTAAGGGAAGAAATTTACCTGAATATCTGAACAATTTAGAACTGATTTCACCAAGTACCTGTTCTAGTACTGTTCCTTGTTATGTGGACCTCACCTGGGCTGACACCTGCGATAATGTCACGGCTTAAGGTGTGGGTAATTTTCTCCAGGTATTTTGTGTGTATCGAAAAGGTGATGTGGATCCATACTGGTATTAATTTGGTGGCTTGAATAAAGGTTACCTCTATTAACCTGCGGTGACCTGATCTAACTTAACCTAACCTAACCAAACGTAACCTAACCTAATATAACCTAACCTAACTTTAATTTAACCTAACTTAAACCTAACCTAAACGACCGTAACCTCGCCAAACCTAACCTAACCTAATATAACCTAACCTAACTTTAATTTAACCTTACTTTAACCTAACTTAAACCTAACCTAAACGACCGTAACCTCGCCAAACCTAACCTAACCTAATCACCTAAAACCAACCTAAGCTACCCTAACCTAACCTCTCCTAAACTTGAACCAGTATGGACCTAAATCCCGGTATGGTTACTCAAAATAGATCGTCCTCTGGCGGAGTGGCGAGAAGGTCGTCTGTGCGAGCAAATGCACCGTGGCAGGTAAGGCTGGGAGGTGAGTGTCACGTAATTAAAGAATCTTTTGTCAGGTAATGAACAATTTCCAGGTTGTGTCAGTGCGGATGTGCCCAGGTAAGTGGAGAAGGAGGATATTATTGATATACTGTTATACATCAAACCATCCGGTGTTTTACGTTTGTAATTGGCTCTTGAGTTGTTTATGGTCGAAAACACTCTATTTCCAGGTTAAATACTTGAGAGTTATTTTACAGAATGGTTTTGTAGCTTGGTTCAGTTGGTATTAATTACCGTTACGTCATATGTTGTTTTGGTAACGTCTTGTGATATATCTCAAGGCAGGTAACAGTGTGCTCTTATTGTTCTATAAACACCTGGATTATTACCTGCTGAGCCTCGAGGGATGAACCACACACACACACACACTTACACTAAGCCCTTTACAGTCGAATGGTCACACGTCAACATGAATAAAATAATAAAATAGCATAAACACACAAAACTACAATAATAGTAATAATAATAATAATAATAATAATAATAATAATAATAATAATAATAATAATAATAATAATAATAATATATATCCTCACAGCTCCTAAGCTTTTAACTTAAATTTAAAGATCAACATAAACTCATCAATATATTCCTAAAAGTTACAGAGTTTAAAAGAGTTTCAAATTTTCTTGACTTAGTTTAATAAGCGAACGTGTAATCTGATTTTACATTAATTGAGCGTCGAAGTAATTATTATGCTGTTGTAGTAGAAGTAGAAGTAGTAGTAGTAGTAGTAGTAGTAGTAGTAATAGTAGTAGTAGTAGTAGTAGTAGTAGTGGCGTTGCGTGGGTGTCGTGGAACATCCTCCCTGATCTAAAGGGTTATTGGTGGGGATATACTCGTTGTGTGGGAGCGGGAATTTAACAATGTGTCGGTGAATATCGGATGTTACCCTAAGTTTTGCCACCCAAGGTTTCTTCTCATCCCTTACGGCATAAATTGTAAATATTCCGTGTGTTCACCGGCGATCACCAAGCGAGTGGTGACCTGGCGGCGCTGGGTCAGTGGAATAACTCAAGGCTCGGAGCCAAGGTCAGTGTCGATAGGCCTACTTTGACAGGGGTGGTCTCGAGACTCTCGCCCCTATGGGGCCGAGAGTGCTCCCATGCGGTCGCCCCCCCACCATAGTAGGACACTTCATGTAGGGTCTCGACGAACCAAGTGAGTATATATAACTGATACTACACCAGTGAGACCATATAAATAGTGGTTATTTGTGCCAAGGATATATAAACAAGTGCTTGGTGTGACGAATTCTTGTCCATAGTGTATCATTCTGACGTATGGATGGTCGCTATTAGGGGGGGTAGCCTACACACCCACGCCCGCACGTATGCCCCTACTACCTGGACACAGCAGTCCAGCCTGTCACCTCTCCGCCCTTCCCTCATAAGAACCAGTATTATCTTGTGCCTGGGACTAAATCAGATGTTCGGAGGCGGACGTAACTGTCGCGCAAGGTGCTGTTCACTATGCCTGGCAACAATCATTGCTGCTAACCCGAACCAAAACTGCACAAATTGTGTTTGTGCGAGAAACAACCGACCATGTGTGGATTGCAAGAAGCGAGACCAGTGTCGGAACCCACGTCGCAGGGAGCCGACACAGGTGGCCACAGTGGATATCGCCGGGACCCAACTACCCGATGATATCCGAAATGATAGCAGTGAGTCTACTCAACCCGATAATGTAGTACTAATAAATGCTGCTCCCTCAGTAGCAGGTGTCCACGAGGAGAATGAGAGACAGCCACCGCAGTGGAATGGCATGTCGATGGAAAGTGCAGACATATGGGTCAAAGAAACCTACTCAGAAATTGTCAAGTGGTCGTCCGCTAACTTATTTGAACCACCCAAGTGTGCGGCCACCAAGGAAATGATTCGGGAGATGACTCGCCTCATGACTGATTACACTCAGGACCGCTTCCTCGCCCCCCTAGCTCTTCAAATACTGGCAATAATACCACATCTATTTTGTCAGAGGACACACACAAAGGCTAAGCACAAAGAAAATGTGGCAGCAATGAAGAGAAGATTGACAATGTGGCGGAATGGAGCCCTTGATGATCTCCTATGTGAAGCAAGAACACTGCAGGAGAGACTAAAAATACGGGTGACGGAAAGCAAAACACCGATGACGTGGCAAGAAAATTTGGAAACAAAATGCGTGTGGGAAAAGTGCCTCTTGCGGTAAGATCTCTCACAGAGGAATCCTCCGGTGGGGTGATGCCAATAAACAGAGAGACATTAAAACAATTGAAAGAGAAACATCCCCCTGCAAGCGAAGACGAAGGCATCAGGTTCCAGGGTGACTATATCCCACCAAACGCTGTCCTGTTCGAGAAAATAACAGGAGAGATGGTGTGGAAAAAGGCACTGAAGACTCGAGGAGGAGCCGGCCCTTCAGGTCTGGATGCAAACGGTTGGAGAGTAATCCTCAGCACAAACAAGTTTGGCCCTGCAGCAAGCGATCTCTGCACTGCCATTGCCGCCCTTGCAAGAAAGCTGGCATCCTCTTGCTGCCATCACCACCAGGCTCTGACGGCCTGCCGCCTTATTCCTCTGGAAAAGAAACCAGGATGTAGACCTATAGGGGTGGGGGAAGTGCTGAGGCGGATCATCGGAAAATGCATAATGGAGGTGGTAAAGGATGATGTCAGGGCAGCAGCAGGGAACCTACAAGTGTGTGCTGGCCACCAGGCTGGTGGGGAGGCTGCCATTCACGCCATGAGATTGATATTTGAGCAGCGCGATTGTGAGGCCGTTCTCCTGGTGGATGCTTCAAAAGCATTCAACATACTTAACCGCAAGGCTGCACTGCACAACATCAAGATCAAGTGTCCAAGCCTTGCGATGTATGTTGAAAATTCGTATAGGAATCCATCAGACCTCTACATAGTAAACAACAAGGCTCTACGAGGTGATACCATCTTACAGTCGACCGAGGGAACAACACAGGGGGACCCTGTTGCAATGGCAATGTATGCAATCGGCCTATCAGTGCTCCAACAAGAAATAAAATTTGAAACAACTGGGGTCAAACAAGTGGCATATGCTGATGACCTTACAGGAGCAGGAAAAGTGGAGGGCATCAAAAAGTGGTGGGACTTGGTAACATCGCGAGGTCCACAAATAGGGTACCACCCAAACGCCAGCAAGTCCTTCTTCATCGTGAAGCCAGAACATTATGAACGGGCATTGGAGGTTTTTGGCGGAAGTGAGGTCAAAATAACTCAGGACGGCCAAAGACATCTAGGCGCAGTAATTGGCACTACGGACTTCAAGACCGAGTACGTAGCGGGAAAGGTGAATGAGTGGGTTAGTGAAATCCAAGCTCTGTCTAAGATTGCTAACACAGAGCCACATGCGGCCTTTGCTGCATTCACCCATGGAGTCAAGCATCGCTGGAACTACCTGATGCGTACTATCCCTGATATCGGACCCCTCCTCCACCCTCTGGAAGAAGCTATCAGTGTCAAGTTCATTCCCAAATTAGTGAAACACCCTCACTTAACCCCAACAGAAAGAGCACTTCTTGCACTTCCACCAAGACTGGGAGGGATGGGACTAACAAATCCAGAGGTGATTGCTGCCACTGAACATCAAAATTCACTTAAGCTCACGGCAGCCCTCACGGACCACATAATAGCCCAGAATGCAACAGGGGAAGTGGATACCAGCGAAGTAAATAAGATTCGTAGGTCCATTACGACAGATCGACAGCACTGCCAAAATGATAAGTTGCAGCAACTATTGCTGCAGGTTCCAGAAAATTTGAAAAAAAAGTAGCTATAGCGCAGGAGGTGGGCGCCTCGAACTGGTTAACTATGTTACCGATAAGGGCAAATGGTTTCAGTCTTAATAAACAAGAATTTACAGATGCCATTGCTCTAAGGTACGGTCGGCCAGTAGAAGGTTTGCCCTCCCAATGCGTGTGTGGCTCTTCCTATGATGGCGATCACGCCATGGTGTGCAAGAAGGGGGGCTTCATATGCATGAGGCATGACGAGGTAAGGGATCTCACAGCAAATATGTTGAAGGAAATCTGCCGGGACGTCATGGTAGAACCGACCCTCCTTCCATTGGATGGCGAGATCTTCCAACACAGGACTTCAAACACATCTAACGAAGCCCGTGTGGACGTCAGTGCTCGAGGATTCTGGACGCGGGGACAGCGAGCTTTCTTCGACATCAGGATTTTTGATCCCATGGCCGCATGTCACCGTAACCTAGCTCTCGATGCTGCACATAGGAGGAACGAGAACGACAAGAGAAGGGCATATGGGGAGAGAATTCAAAACGTTGATCAAGGCAGCTTCACTCCTCTAGTGTTCACAACCTCTGGTGGGATGGGCCCAAGTGCAAGATGTTTCTACGCCAGACTCGCGGAGTTGATCTCCGAACAGAAGCAGCAGCCCAGAAGTTATGTTACAGCCTGGATGAGATGTTGACTGTCTTTCTCTCTCCTTTGGTCGGCTTTGCTCTGCCTCAGGGGAACGAGAGCTTCTGCCCCTACTCCGACAACTGCTGCAGATATTGACTATGAGGCTACAGTCACTGAATGCCGCATAGATCTGCGGCTCAACTAATTTAACACAGATAGGATAGCTTCTTATGTATTAGGATATTTAATATTAAGGTAAATAAATGGTGGCGAAGGTGTGGCTATTGGGGGAGGCTGGAGGCCACGTTAAAAAAAAAAAAAAGTAGTAGTAGTAGAAGTAGTAGTAGTAATAATAATAGTAGTAGTAGTAGGAATATCTTATAATAGTAACACTTACATTTAACAAGATTCAAAAGAACGCAAATAAAACTGTGAATCATTTGACAAATAAAATAAACTTCCCCACCAAAACTCATTAATGTAAAGGACTAAAAAAAAATCCACAGGTATAATAAAAAAAAAAAAAGACCGGGCAAAAACAAATAAACAACTGCAGAACACAGAACTATTTTTTGAAACATAAGCAAAAAACAAAAAATCAACAACACGTTAATGAAAACTTAAATGAGAATGTGAGGTAAAAATTAGCTCCTCTGGGTGAAATTAAGAAGCTCGCACTAGCCTCCAATACTAAGAAAAAACTAAACTTTATTCACTAACTCTGTATTCAAAGGCTCGATCAACAAAATGGCTTGGTATTATTGACGCTTTCTCCTCTACCTGAAGAAATATCAACTATCTTTATTGTGGTATGACATATTAATTCATGGGGCCGGAACCTAACTTAACCAAGCATAGATTAAGTAAATTTAATCTACAAGAGAGAATTCTTCCTTTGACAACTATCTCTCTCTCTCTCTCTCTCTCTCTCTCTCTCTCTCTCTCTCAGCAGCATCATCTGGAGATATCTCATTATCAAGAGAACCTGAGATTCTAGAGACATCTCCTTTACCTCGAGAATTCTCATCCTTACTGACAGCTTCATTAAATAGGGTCTCTGACCTGGCCGGTAGCCCTGGAAGGAATATTATGCCTTTAACACAGTACCAGTGAATCTCTAAGTCGCTGCCAGTCTTTTAAATTCATTCGGGTTTTCCATTCAAGAGAGTTTCAGAAATAAACCGTGTATTTAACTCCACCATCCCAGACAACAAGTACCAAACATGATAAAACGTTCACACCGCCGTTTGACGTCAGGAGTCAAGGTTCAATATAACAGCGCGAAATTGTGTTTATAGAGCTGATGTGACAATACTTAATACAACACCACTAACCTGCTCCCTCTCGAACCTATAAGTACTTTACAAACGGATGAAGATTGAGACAGTCAGAATTAGAGTAGAATCTTCATTTAATTATACCATTAGCGATATTTCCCTCAAAATTTATCATATCTTAAGAAAACCAACAAGTCTCCGCCCTCCATCACCTCAAAATACTTCACCTGTCTGTCGGAATTGTTATTTATCACTAGGGTCGATGCTTCGTCTTGCCCCACATACCTCAGCCTAGGGAGATAAGGTGAACTGACACAACATATAAGGTTACTCGTTATAAAGATCCACCCACCGCCCCCCAGAACATGACATAGATAGTATTTATGTTTAGTGGTGTCTCTCGTTACCATGTCAACCACCAGTATTGTTTATTTTTGTTTGGGGGTAATTTGTATTTAGTAGTATATTAGGTACTGGTTCTTGGATTTGTCTGTAAATATATTTGATTCTGTTTCCCTTTTCTCACCCTGCTCACTCTCCCTCACCTTGCTTACTCTCCCTCACCCTGCTCACCCTCTCTCACCCTTACCCTACTCCTCCCCTCACCTCCCTACACACAGGTACACTAAGAAGATATCAGGTAGGCAGAGGGACACAGTCAGTATCCGCTTAATGTACCTGATGCGTTCCTGAAGTCCTGTACGTTAACCGGATGTACATTAAATAGACACTGACCGTACATGGTTGTGGGGCTGGGGTTGGGGGGGTGGCTGGGGGGCTGGGGGGCTGAAGCCAGTGTGTGTTTACAGCTGTGGCTTCATCCTTGTGCGTTATGAATGGGAGTGTTACCTGTGTGTCCGAGAGGTGAAGTAAAGAGGATCTACGTTTATGTGTGTGTGTGTGTGTGTGTGTGTGTGTGTGTGTGTGTGTGTGTGTGTGTGTGTGTGTGTTCTTCCTTGATGATGAAAGTGTTGTAGGATTTTGGCTAAATTTTGAGAATCAGTTAATGTAATGTGTGGTGAGAAAGTCTCTCTCTCTCTCTCTCTCTCTCTCTCTCTCTCAGAAGGGAAGAGGTTCGCTGAAGTTGAAATATCTCCAGTGGCTCTGAAGCAACAAGACCTATTATAAATGACCAAACAAAAAATAACCTTAATATTATTAGACTATGTCCATTATAAAGCGACATATTTTAAGAGGAAAATTACTGTCCAAGGCTAACTATACAACCCTTACATAAGACTGACTGCAGACGCGGGAAGCTCAAAGCAACAGACTGAAGAGGCAAAACCCTTAGAACAAGTGACCTTAAGGGCAAGAGTTGACTGTGAAAGCAGCAGCTGATTCTAAAGGCAACAGGTGGCTCCAGAGGCACGGCTGGTCTGCCTCAAGAGCCAGCAGGTACAGTTGTGTTGTTGAAGGGAGGTTGGTGGTGAGGCCGTGTTAATGTGTGATAACATAATTAGCTGGGGCGAAGGTAAGAGCCCTTGGTGGTGCTCTTGACGGGGAGGCTCTTGTGTATGTATGTATGTATGTATGTATGTATGTATGTATGTATGTATGTATGTATGTATGTATGAATGTATGTATGTATGTATGTTCAGGGACAAGGAACAACCCTGGCACGAGCCGCTGAGAGCCCTGCCCAGGGATGCTTCAGTAGATCAAATACCTCCTTTGACCTTCCCGGTCAAGGACACAATCATGACTTGTTGCCAACAGTCAACAATAATGGAGAGTGGCCTTGAAGGTATAACTTGAGTGAGAGATTGAAGTGTATTTGATGGAGAAAAAATAAGGAAAGAAAAAAAACATAAGAAAGAAGTTTGTTTTTTACCATAGCGTGTGTGTGTGTGTGTGTGTGTGTGTGTGTGTGTGTGTGTGTGTGTGTGTGTGTGTGTGTGTGTGTGTGTGTGAATGTGTGTTTGTGTACCTGTTCGGAGTATGTATACAGATCGCGCTCAAAGGCTCGATATTAAAGCTTTGATACAGACACTGTGTACACCTGAGGCCAGGTAGCAGGTAGATAATCTTCCCTCCTTCCCTTCCTCACTACTTCCCTTCCTCCTCCAACATTTCTCCGGCACTGTCAACAAGCTTATTCAACGCGGCCCTGAGCGTCCCCTGGTTCTTATTAATTCTGGCAACCATCTATACTGTACGTGTGTGTGTGTGTGTGTGTGTGTAAAGGAACAGCACCCAGCACTCCGTGTACCCACCACCATTACCCATACCTGATCCTCAAACCTCCAGCACCCGTCACTCCTTTAGCAGGTAAGATTTCCCCTTTACCTCCTCTCTATTCTCTGAGTCCACACCTCTCCTTTCCATCTTTCAAGCATCTTACTTCCTTCACCCCCCCCCCAACACACCCACATGCACACCACCTCACCCTCTACCACACACCCATACCCCACCTCACCCTCTACCCACACCCACACACACCACCACCTACCCTCTACCACACACACACACACATGCACACACACCTCACCTCCCCACACACCCCACACACCACCTCACACCTCTACCACACACACACACACCACCTCACCCTCTACCACAAACACACACACACCCACCTCACACCTCTACCACACACACATACACACCACCTCACCCTCTACCACACACCCCACACACACACACACACCTCCCACCCTCCTACCCACACCCATACACACCACCTCACCCTCTACCACAAACACACACACCACCTCGTCCTCCCCACCCACACACACACCTCCCACACCTCTACCCACACACACACCACCTCCCACCCTCTACCCACACACACCACCTCCCCTCTACCCACACCCCACACACCTCACCTCTCCCACACCCACACCACCTCACACCTCTACCACAACACACACACACACCACCCTCCCCTCTACCACACACCCATACACACCACCTCACCTACCACAAACACATACACACACCACCTCACCCCTCCCCTACCACACACCCATACAAACACACCACCTCACCCTCTACCACAAACACACACACCACCTCGTCCCTCTACCACACCATACACACCCTCACACCTCCTACCACACACCCATACACACACACACCACCTCACCCTCTACCCACACACACACACACATACACACACCTCCCCACCTCTACCACACACACCCCACCACCTCACCCCTCTACCCACACACCCATACACACACACACCACCTCACCCTCTACCACACACACACACACATACACCCTCACCCACACCATACACACACACCCTCACCCCTCTACCACACCCATACACACACACCACCTCACCCTCTACACACACACACACACATGCACACACCACCTCCACCCCTCTACCACACACCCACACACACCACCTACACCTCTACCACACACACATACACACACACACCACCTCACCCTCTACCACAAACACACACACACCACCTCACCTCCTACCACACACACATACACACCACCTCACCTCTACCCACACACCCACACACACACACCACCTCACCCCTCTACCACACACCCACAAACACACCACCTCACCCTCTACCACAAACACACACACACCTCACCCTCTACCACACACATACACACCCCTCTACCCACACACCCATACACACCCACCTCCACCTCTAGCACACACCCCCCACCTCACCCCTCTACACCATACCAACTCACCCCTCTACACACACCCATACACACACACACCTCACCCTCCCCACACACACACACCCACCCCACCCCTCTACCACACCCATACACACACACACCTCCCCACCCTCTCCCACACACACCCATACACACACACCACCTCACCCCTCCCCACCACACACCCCACCTCCCACCCTCTACCACACCCATACACACACACACACCCCTCCCACCCTCTCCCCACACACACACACACACACCACCTCACCCTCTACCCACACACCACACACACCACCCCTCACCCTCTACCACAGACCCACACACACCACCTCACCCTCCTACCACACACCCACCACCTCACCCTCTACCCACACACACACCACCTCACCCCTCCCACCCACACACCCATACACACACCTCACCCCTCTACCACACACACACACACACCACCTCCCCCTCTACCACACCACACACACACCACCTCACCCCTCCCACCACAGACCCACACACACCACCTCGCCCCTACCACTCACCTTCACTCATCCTCCCATATCCCAGGGCAGGTAACCTATGACAACATCCAACTGCAAGCTCCAAAAATTTACAAACAAAAACACACGTCTTTCTTTGTTTACTGTTTAATAAATATACAGTATTTTTGTGGTTTTTTGGTTTTGGAATGAACTATAGAGAACAAACCATCTTGTTAAACTGTTGAATCTGAGAAGGTTGAGAGAGACACCTGGATTATCTCCCGTCAGTTAATTAAATTTACAGGTAAGTTTTTTTCGTTCAGCAGGTTCATCCCTCCCCTCCCCAGTGCCTCTTCCATACAGCTTAACCTCTATATAAATCATTATCCTCCTCTTCTTTATACCTCTCTTCCCCTCACCCCCTCTACCTCTCCTCTTCCCCTCCCCCTTACCTCACCTATCACCCTCTTCCCCTCCCCTTACCTCACCCTCTCTCACCTCTTCCCCTCCTCTTACCTCACCTCTATCACCTCTTCCCTCCCTTACCTCACCTCTATCACCTCTTCCCCTCCTCTTACCTCACCTCTATCACCTCTTCCCTCCCCACCTCCCCTCTCACCTCTTCCCCTCCTCTTACCTCTACCTCCTCCTTCCTCCTCTTACCTCACCTCTATCACCCTTTCCCTCCCCTTACACCCCCAAAATGCCACCCCTACCCACCACCTTATATTTTGACATTCTTTTTCACCCCTCTCCCCCCCTTAACAACCCCCTTCCCTACACTTCCATCCATAATCGACAGATGATTAAAACACTTCTTTTCGACCTGGCTGTATCATCTCTCTTAGTTTAAAGTTTTCTTTTGTCCATGTTAAAAGAATTCTCTTCCTCTTGAACTGTGAATTTATTATTGTTATTGTTATTTTATTTTTTGTTTTTTTGATAAAAGTAAATAAATAAAAATATGTATTCTAATTCTCTCCTCATCCTCCCTCACTCTCTCCTTCTCCTCCCTCCCTCTCTCCTCCTCCTCCCCTCACTCTCTCCTCCCCTCCTCCCCCCTCACTCCCTCTCCTCCCCTCCTCTCCTCCCCTCCTCCCCTCACTCTCTCCTCTCCCCTCCCTCCTCTCTCTCCCTCCTCCTCCTCCTCCCTCCTCCCTCCTCCCTCCCTCTCCCTCCCCTCATCCTCCCCTCCCTCCCCTCCTCCCCTCACTCTCTCTCTCTCCCTCCTCCCTCCCCTCCCTCCTTCCTCCCTCACTCTCTCCTCATCCTCCCTCCCTCCCTCCTCATCCTCCCTCCCTCTCTCCTCCTCCTCCCCTCCCTCCCCTCCCTCATCTCCCCTCCCTCTCTCCTCATCCTCCCCTCCCTCTCTCCTCCTCCTCCCTCCCTCCCCTCCTCATCCTCCCTCACTCTCTCCTCCTCCTCCCTCCCTCCCTTCTCATCCTCCCTCACTCTCTCCTCCTCCTCCTCCCTCCTCTTCCTCCCCTCCTCTCTCCCTCACCCTCCTCACTCCCTCCTCATCTCCCTCCTCTCTCCCCTCCTCCTCCCTCACCCTCCCTCTTCCCCTCCTCCCTCTCTCCCCTCTCCTCCCTCCTCCCTCCCTCCTCTTCTCCCTCCTCCCTCCTCTTCCTCCCTCACTCTCCTCATCCTCCCCTCCCTCTCTCCTCATCTCCCCTCCCTCTCCTCCCCTCCTCCCTCACTCTCTCCTCCTCCTCCCCTCACTCCCCTCCCTCTTCCCTCCCCTCCCTCCCTCCTCCTCATCCTCCCCTCACTCTCTCCCTCCTCCCTCCCCTCCCTCTCCCTCCTCCCCTCCCTCTCTCCTCATCCCCTCCCTCCCCTCCCCTCTCCTCCCTCACTCTCTCCTCCCTCTCCCCTCCTCCCTCTCATCCTCCCCTCACTCTCTCCTCCTCCTCCCTCCCTCCCCTTCTCCTCCCTCCCTCCCCACTCTCTCCTCCCCCCTCCTCCCTCCTCCCTCCTCATCCTCCCTCACTCCCTCCCTCATCCTCCCCTCCCTCCCCTCATCCTCCTCACTCTCTCCTCCCATCCTCCCTCACTCCTTCTCATCCTCCCCTCACTCTCCTCCCCTCCTCCTCACTCCCTCCTCATCCTCCTCCTCCTCCTCATCCCTCCCCTCCCTCCCCTCCTCATCCTCCTCCCTCTCTCCCCTCATCCTCCTCACTCTCTCCTCCTCCTCCCCTCCCTCTCTCCTCCCCTCCTCCCTCCTCTTCATTTCCACATTAAACATAAATCTGCAGGTATATGACATCACACAATGCTCCTGTTGTCTAGGTTATTTGTTGTGAATAAACCTGGCTCTAGGTTAGGTTATTTTTCCTTGACATAATTTTTCCTTCTTTATCCTTCTATCTCTCTTTCTCTTTATTTCTCAAACTACACACACACACACACACACACACACACACACACACACACACACACACACACACACACACACACACACACACACACACAACAAACTTGACTGGAAGGCCCATGTAAATAACACAGTCAAGGCAGCCTCGTACCGTCTCTACATGCTACGAAGACTTATGTCACTTGGACCATCTACAACGCCTTTATTCTCCCCAAACTAACGTATGCGTCACCAGCCTGGTCATCTTCTCTCAACTCCACCCAACAACGTCAGCTAGAGAAGGTACAGAAAAGGGCCTGCAGAATCATGCTCGGCGCAGAATACTCCGGCTACACCAACGCTCTCTCCACCCTGGAAATGCCATCCCTCAGTGACCTCCACCACAAAGCACTGAAAAGGTTTGGCCGTGGACTACTGCACCACCCTCGCCATCGCCATCTCCTGCCACCGGCAGCCCCCCACCCAACTCGCGCAGTCCGCCACTACAACAAAATTCAGCCCATAAGAGCCCGCACCGATAGATATAAGAACAGCACCATCCCATCTATTGTTAAAATAATAAACAACTCCTGATTTATGTACTGTACAGCCCTGTAAATGTATTCAATGCATATTATATCATTATGTCTAAATCAAATGTAAGTCTGTATATTTTCAGCCACCGACTGCAACTCTATTAATAAACCGTTTATTATTATTATTATTATTATTATTACACACACACACACACACACCCCACGGCATGTCCATCTACCGTAGTTTAATCTCTTATTTATAATCTAAATACTCCTTTATGTTACTAACTCTTAATGATGAATAGTAGTTTATGCTGGAATCTTATGACTTATATACATACCCTCGTTGTGGTATAAGTCGATCCGATCTAGATACAATGAAACCTCCATATAACGGACTTGTTAGATGGGGGGGGATCATATCTAATGGACCCTCGATATAATGGACTTTCATCTCTCTGTAGTTCGTTAGATGGAGGGTTCATATCTAATGGATCCTCGATATAACGGATTTTCCCCCAATGTAGTCCGTTAAATAGAGGTTTCACTGTAATATAGTCGGTGAGAAACGAGATATTGTTGAGAACTATCTATTAACTCTCGTCACCCAATTACAATTTTATTACCACTAGCACACAGCAATTTCTACAATGTTTTTATATAGTTAGAAAGCGTAGTGTTTATATTATTATCTTTATTAATGTAGAAATATATAAAAAGATTCTAACTAAATATAAATTTTTTCTCCCTCAGGTAAGTGATATGATGACAACACAACGATCATCAGCACGGTAAGTAAAAAGAAACCTTTATATTTAATTTCTTCATCCATCCATCCATCCATCCATCCATCCATCCATCATCCATCCCTCCATCCATCCATCCCTCCACCCATCATCCATCCATCCATCCATCCATCCATCATCCATCCATCCCTCCATCCATCATCCATCCATCCATCCATCCATCCATCCATCCATCCATCCATCCATCCATCCATCCCATCCATCCATCCATCATCCATCCATCCTCCATCCATCTATCTATTTATCCATCATCCATCCATCCATCCATCTATCCATCCTCTGATCAAACCTCATCCTTCAACCTTCATTTATCACTAATATACCAACAGACTCCTTACACCTCTTGTCAACTCGTAAGTCATTCTTTCTCTCAGACATCAGGCATCAGACATCACGCCCGTCCACTGCCGTCATCTATGTCTGTATGTTTAATATTTACATAAACCTGAATATATTAAGTGCCTTTTTCTAGGTTTATTTACATCCTGTTTACTGTGGTATGATGGGGTGGTGTTCCCGGTACTGAGAAGAACAAGAGTGTGAGAATGGAGGGGGTGTGTGTGTGTGTGTGTGTGTGTGTGTGTGTGTGTGTGTGTGTGTGTGTGTGTGTGTGTGTGTGTGTGTGTGTGTGTGTGTGTGTGTGTGTTATGTATACTCAAAACACCAATATTTCGTTACTTGTTTGTTTTTAAAAGTTCATTAGATGAAATTTTTACCTGGCATTAATTACCAGTTTTACCACACACACACACACACACACACACACACACACACACACACACACACACACACACACACACACACACACACACACACACACACACACACACACACACACCATTAATCTCATGGGTGAGAGCCTCCAACAGTGAGAGCCTTCAACGTGTGTTTTTTTTAAGTCATCACTTAAAACATTTATAAACGATGTGAGAATAAAAGATAAATAGCAACTTTAATTAATGGTTGTGACTCGTTATGCAAGTTGTATTTAATTATTATATATATATAAATATATACGTGTGTCCTGGAAGTTAGGCCATCATGTGTTGTATGGTAATTGGTTACTGCAGTATACTAAAAGGGTCTTGTTAGTTTATACCCAAGAGCATGACACCTTTCTGTGTCTCCTTGAAATGGGTCAATCTCTCTCTCTCTCTCTCTCTCTCTCTCTCTCTCTCTCTCTCTCTCTCTCTCTCTCTCTCTCTCTCTCCACTTTAAAGGTGAAAGAGTTCTCAAAATACACAGCAAGATTTAAACTATTTCAGGAAAGAGGTAAGCTTATGAAAATATGATGTGTTGTTGGCGCGGCTGAGTAAAGCCTTGGGAAGAAACATGAAAGGCTTGGCAGGAAAGCGTAAGAGCTACAAATTTGACGCGATAATGTTTTTGGAACACACACACACACACACACACACACACACACACACACACACACATACACAGAAAATAGAAATAACTTTACATCCTTTCATTTAGTTATAACCTACACTTAAGTGAAATATAACTGAACATTTTACATTCCCCTTTAATAGCGCTTCACCCCCTAAAGGCTCAACCCAGCATTTGAATAGCCTTTGGAAAAAATTTTCTCTAAAGCTTTAAATGTAGGTTGAGGTTTGAATGTAATCTACCAAGTTCAGTTTCAGTTTCACTATGTTTCATTTCAGTTTTACAACGACACTTAACATGAAAACAAATGTAGAGTGAAAATTTACCTCAACCAGCCAAGGAAACTTTCTTAGAGACACAAAAAAAATCTCTTGAATATTACATCAACAAAATAAAATAACTATATTATATTCATGAAAATGTTACCAGGAAGAAGTGGTAGCAGGTACTTTAAAAAAAATACCAGTACCTATTCTCTTATAACACAACATCGAATTACACTGATGAGGAGGAAAAAGAATTATTGTAGACTTAAAGAAGTTACGCGCAAAAAAAAAATATATATGTATATAATTTCACGATCATTATAGGTGACTTCAATGAAAAAAATGTGATGTAAGAAATTTGCGACATATCTTAAAGAAAATTGGGTGTTGGGAAACGAAATGGAGAAGGTACGCGCCTCGCCCCAGTGAATTTTCAGAGCGCAAGAAATTACTTATCGCGAATTTATTCTTTGGGAAGAAAACTAATGGAAAATGGGCTTGGGAAAGGCAGTCAATCGTAGAGATAAAATCGACTCTATGATATCTAAATGAAAATTTGTATTGGATAAATGTCTTTGAATTACAACAAACATATCCAAAAAGATTTTGTTCCCTCAAATACAAAAATAATAAGGTGGTGACCATTTCCTTAATCATTCCCAACAATTGTACTCATTAAATAACAGGAACAACCACGATACTAATAATGTTTTTAGTTAACACCATACATTAATAAAGATACTTGTCCATCATGTCATAATAAGTAGTGCTCACCTTGCCCTCGTGGTAGAGGAAGCCTTGGGGTCACCTGTCATGTCTTGGGCCAGTGTGGATGCCATCACACTATATCACCCCGAGGAAGGATGGTCGTGGTCACAACAACTCTGTGAAAGGAAGAAAAGTGGTTGTTACATAAATAATATGACTACCAAGCGCGAATCTCTCTTGTGAGGGTGTGGTGACATTATGGTGGCAACTATACTCAACTCTCACACTGGGAAACCAGGGCTCGATCCCAACCTAGACTGCCGGCACTGTGTCTTTGGGAGGGGTCCTTTATTCCACATATTCATATTCTCATCGATCCTTCTGCCACAACGACAATCACTACAGAGTTACATATCCTGTCGCCAATAAGAAAGGCATTATGTCTTTCCAATTGCCGTACCAATAACGTATCTCACACACGACGATACACACTGAGATAACTACGATAACACACGAACACACGATATCTTGCCCTTTCTTCGAGGTATCGTACATAACCTTTAATCAAAACGAGCAATTTCACTAGTTTCGTACACGATTCTTTGTTGTTTACATCAACTGGGGGAGAATTTACGGTCCTCCGGGAATTAAATTTCTGTCACGTACTCCGATGTGACAGACTTTTCACTTCTTGGCCTTTGAAGGTCGATGATAAGGTGTGAAATACGAGTCTCTCTCAGTTATCAGGATTATAGCAGCCCTGAGCCATAAGATAAGAACTTCAGAGTGATAAAGTTCGAAATATTATTTGAAATTACGAAGACGTGCATTGTTTTCACTATAATTTTCGTTTGGAGAAGAGAAGAAGATATGGTGAAAGGAAGAGAGGTAGGAGAGAGTTTGGAGGAGGAAAGAAAAAGCGAGGAAGAGAAAATTAATATGGAAACAGAGAAAGGAGGAGAGGGCTGGAAAAACGAATGCTGGAAAAAAATATATTATAAGAAAAAGAGGAAAAAGGATGGAGGGACGTGGGTGAAAAATTGAAAGACGCAGAGTGGGGGAGATAGAGAGAGGAGGTTATACTCACCTACCTCACTTGAGTACTAAAATTGAAAATCGATCCATCGGTCAACCTACCACGCAGGAGTCACTTCTAGGCTGCCTCACACTGCTGCCTCATACTATTGCTGCCTCATACTACTGCTGCCTCACACTACTTGCTGCCTCACACTACTGCTGCCTCATACTATTGCTGCCTCATACTACTGCTGCCTCACACTACTGCTGCCTCACACTACTATACTCATTGCTGCCTCATACACTGCTGCCTCACACTACTGCTGCTGCCTCACACTACTAGCTGCCTCTACTATTGCTGCCTCACACTATTGCTGCCTCTCACTACTACTGCCTCACACTATTGCTGTCACACTACTGCTGCTCACACTACTGCTGCCTCACACTACACACTACTTGCTGCCTCACTATTGCTGCCTCACATACTGCTGCCTCACACCTACTGTCCTACACTGCCTCCTTGCCTGCTGTCCCCTACTGCTGCCTCACACACTACTGCTGTCTCCACTGCCCCATACTATTGCTGCCTCACACTACTATTGCTGCCTCACACTATTGCTGCCTCATACTATTGCTGCCTCACACTATTGCTGCCTCCACTACTGCTGTCTCACACTACACTACTGCTGTCTCACACTACTGCTGCCTCACTACTACTGCTGCCTCCACACTATTGCTGCTCACTGCTGTCTCACACTACTGCTGCCTCCACTACTACTGCTGCCTCACACTACTGCTGCCTCACACTATTGCTGCCTCCCACTAATAACTACTGCTGCCTCACACTATTGCTGCCTCACACTCACACTACTGCTGCCTCACACTGCTGCCTCACACTGCTGCCTCACACTACTGCTGCCTCATACTGCTGCCTCACACTATTGCTGCCTCACACTATCATATTGTTGCCTCGCACTATTGCTGCCTCACACTACTGCTGCCTCACACTACTATTGCTTGCCTCACACTACTGCTGCCTCACACTATTGCTGCCTCCACACTTGCTGCTGCCTCACACTCTGCCTCACACTATTGCCTGCACACTGCTGCTACTGCTGCCTCCACTACTGCTGCCTCACACACTACTTTCACACTATTGCTGCCTCATACTACTGCCTCACCTCTGCCTCACACTACTGCTGCCTCACACTATTGCTGCCTCACTATTGCTGCCTCGCACTACTGCTTGCCTCACACTACTGCTGCCTCATACTATTGCTGCCTCATACGACTGCTGCCTCACACTGCTGCCTCACACTATTGCTGCCTCACACTATTGCTGCCTCTCACTACTGCTGCCTCCCACACTGCTGCCTCACACTACTGCTACTGCTGCCTCACACTATTGCTGCCTCACACTATTGCTGCCTCTCACTGCCTCACACTACTGCTGTCTCACTACTGCCTCCCACACTGATGCCTCCACTACTGCTGCCTCACACTATTGCTGCCTCACACTATTGCTGCCTCACACACTGATGCCTCACTGCCTGCCTCACACTGCTGTCTCACACTACTGCTGCCTCACACTACTGCCTGATGCCTCACACTACTGCTGCCTCACACTGCACACTATTGCACTACTGCTGTCTCACACTACTGCTGCCTCACACTACTATTGCTGCCTCACACTACTATTGCTGCCTCACACACTACTGCTGCCTCATACTGTGCTGCCTCACACTACTGCCTCACACACTGCTGTGTCCACACTACTGCTGCCTCACACTACTGCTGCCTCATACTATTGCTGCCTCACATTGCTGCTCCTGTTGCTGCCTCACACTGCTGCCTCCCACTACTGTCTCACACTACTGCTGCCTCACACTACTATTGCTGCCTCACACCACTGCTGCCTCATACTATTGCTGCCTCACACTACTGCTGCCTCACACTACTGCTGCCCTCATACTATTGCTGCCTCATACGACTGCTGCCTCATACTATTGCTGCCTCACACTACTGCTGCCTCATACTATTGCTGCCTCACACTACTGCTGCCTCATACTACTGCTGCCCCACGCTAAAAGTGCCTCACACTACTGCTGCCTCATATTACTACTGCCTCACACTACAACTGCCTCACACTACTGCTGCATTAGAGAGAGAGAGAGAGAGAGAGAGAGAGATAATCAAGAGAATAAGGATGAAGAGATTAAGGAAGGGAGTTGTTGTATCCCTTGTGGCCGGCGTCAAGCTGTGTGCCAGAGACCCTTTGATCCAGCCCATAGTCGGTCTAGTCCCTAAGTAGGTTGTGGTTGACGCTGATAGGGTTGAACAAGTGGGCTGGGTGGTGGGTTGGTTGAGGGAGGAGGTGGATGTGTAGATTGGTTAAGGAGGGGGGGGGAGATGTTTCGATGGAGTACAGTATACAATAGTCTGTTAAGTACAATCATTTAATCAACTAATTACAACTATTTTACCCTTAGAGTACAGTAATTTAAGCCCTTGAGTACGTTGCTCGTAAGAATAAGCACAAAATTAAAACCTTAATTCAGTATTTATTCAGAAAAGGAAAGAGAAAGAGAGGAAGTGTCAAGAGTATTTAGTATCACAAATTAGGGAGACTTGGAGGAGACTATCTGAAGCCTCTCTGAGCCTTTGGTAATTAGGAGACAGCTAGGAAAGGAGGAGAAGAGAGAGAGAGGGAAGAGAAACAGGTATGAGAGAAAGGGAAAATTTAATGTACAGAGGAGAGAGAAGAGAGGAGAGAGGAAGGAATAAACGAAGGGATATAATAATAATGACCTTCACCCCTCCATGGCTTGAGAGAGAGAGAGAGAGAGAGAGAGAGAGAGAGAGAGAGAGAGAGAGAGAGAGACAAGTGCGTGCCTGAGTACAAAGAAAAAAGTTTATGAATAAAAATATTTAAATATATGAATATCCAGATAAAAATAAACAAGAAGAAAATCACAACTCGAGAATACAAAAAAAAAAAACTAATTTTATATTTGGCGTTTCTGTTTTAAGTGATAATATGTATTTGGCGTCTCTTCCTGTTTCTATTCTTTATTTGGCGTCTCTCTCTTTCTCTCTTCTGTTCTTTATTTTATGTTACGGTAATATAAGTTAGGTTAGGGTAGTAGGTTAAATTAGGTTAAGTTAGAGTTATATTAAGTTAAATTAGGCTTGGATTAGGTTAGATTTGGGTCATCAGCTTACAAAACAAAAATTGATAGTTAATCATATATTTTGTGGTATTTTCCGAGAACTGGCTATATGGTGTACAGTGTAGGACTTCATGTTTAATCGCTTCCGAAACCAGAAAAAAACGAATGGTGAAGGTTTCTCTATACAGGTAAATCTATACAGGTAAGTTGTGTGATTTGATAATTATGAAATATATTTATACATGGATAAGTCATTGATATTACTTCGGTACAGTATATCATATTTTGTATTTTTTTAATGTGTACTAGATATCAATGTTTACCTTCGTATTAATGTGATATTTTACTTAAGAATGAAAATGTCCTAAGAATAACAGTTGGTTTTTGTTATTGTTATGGATAGAAAGAGGGAAAATTTACCCGTTTTCTTCCTTTGTGGAATAGATCAGAATGAGAGAAAACGTGTCTTGAATTTACAGTAGATGGGTAACTTATCTCTGCCTCTCTTTCTTTTTCTCTTCCTTTTTTGTCCCATTATTTCTCTTTCTCTCTCTCTTTTTTTAACACACACACACACACACACTAACTAATCAATGCTAAAAAAACACACACACACAAAAACAGTGTTCTCCCTTCCCTTTACTGCTGTCCATGTCTATGCATATTATTTTCTGTAATGTAAACAATGTTGCCTTTGTGTCTGGGGTCGATAAGGACACTCACTTGAATATTGCATTGAGTTAATTTGAGATAGAGGGGGGGGGGAGAATAAGCAATACAGGGAGAGAATATATGGAAGCAATAACGAAAAAGAGAGATAATTAAGAGATAAGAGAGAGAGAGAGAGTGAGAGAAAGAGAGAGAGTGAGAGAAAGAGATAAGATTCACTACAATATATCTTCTCTAGTCTTCAGAGTGAAGTGTAAGGAACGGGAACTTGCTCACTTCCTCACTATCATACAAACACATGAACGACATCTGGAGGACCTTTTTTTAATCGAAATTGCGTCTCAAACTCATCAGGCAGCGATATGGGGACCTAAACTACATCCAGGGTTCTTCGAAACTCGCTAAAACAGAAAGACGGGGAGGTGATATTTCCCTTATGTGCGTCACAAGATCCAGGATGGGAAAAATAATCTGTTTTTTTTACCATTTTCTTGAGATTTATCTAAAAAAAGCAACTTTGAGGTGGGTATGTTTTTATTCTTTCTGGGCGAGTCATATTTTACACCTGGTATGGTCTTTTTCTTTTCTCTCCAGTATTCCCAGGTTGAGAAATACATCCAATTTGCTGTTTTATTGTTGTTGTTTTTTTACCTGGACGTTTAAAGTAAAATAAATTGGAAGTTACGTCTTTACCTTTAGATATTTACTCATTAAGTTTTATAATTCTACCTTGATGGTTTTTTTTTTAACTTCCATGCTTTACCGAAACAAACAAATGGCGTGTTTTTGTTTCTGTTTTATTGTAACGTAAAGTAAAATAAGAAAATTAATTGTGTTTTGTTCTGTTTTGTGTGGATATAAATATTTTCCTTGTTATAATTTTTCCTTCATATTTTCTACATTTCACAAGAGACGAGGGTGTGAAAATATCATCTCAGTGAACTCTGGAATCCCGTTAAGAAGGATTAAAAAAAAAAGAGATGAAAAAGTTAGAATTCTTGGTGGGTGTATTTCTCCCCAAGGGCCATTACAGTATTCAAACATTACGCTGAGAAAGAAAACGGGTAACGAGACAGTGAACTAATGACTCCCCCTGGACTTGTTAGTGAATCTCGTAATCAGTTTCGTTAAGGGATTCGTAAAACAATTGTTACGACCGAAGTGTTAGCGAGGTGTAGTGGCCCAAACACCTCACCTACCACGATTATACATTGCTAAATCGGTCAAAGAGACAGATACACACAAAAAGACAGATAGACAGCCGGATAGTTAGACAGACAGACAGATCGATAGAAAGATAGATAGATATCGTTAATACCATGAGACATGTCATTCGTAGCTGCCACACATCTATGGGACGGTGGCAGATTCATACATCATTACTGACAGCTGGAGGTTGTACCACTCTGATGAGGGTTGTCCCCCTCCCCCCCTCTCTCTCTCTCGCTCTCTCTCCCCACGAAATATCTATACAAGTTTCTTTAATTTACCCCCCCCCCCTCCAAAAAAAAAAGGTTCGTTCATGACTTGTGACAAATTCTTACTACACGAAGAGGGAGAGGCAGTAGATGGTAATGAAGGTATGATTGGAGGTAACTTATCAAGAACACGACAGGTGAGAGAGAAGAGGATATTTTTCTCTCAGTGAATAAATCAGTTATTGGCTTATTTCAGTCTATAAAAATCTGATGTAAATAAGTGAAATATATAGATCTCTGGGACACCTTTTCCCCCTAAACAGGTACAGGGTACAGGTAAGACTTGACAGGTAATGGATGTAAAATTTTATATGTTTTGACAGTTTGCCTAAAGGTTTTCTGAGACGTGGTGAAGGTGGTGGTGGTGGTGGTGGTTCTTTCCTTCCTTTTTTATTTAATTCTTTACTTTTTTTTCAATAATTTTTTTTTTCTTTTTTCTGTCTCATTATTTGAAAGTCTATTTCTCTATTTGTTTTTATTTATTTGTTTTTAATTCCTTCATCAAATTTTTCTTCTTTCTTTCATTCTTCTCTTCCATCCTTTATATTTTAATTTATTCTACCCCAGCGTCCGCCATCTTGTTCTATTCAAGGCTCTACCAAAACAGGTGATGATCCGTCTTAAAGGTGTTATCGTTACCTGCCAGGCGTTGTGCATCACCTGGACGATCAAAAACACGACAGGTGACAAATTAACCCCCAGGTGAGTTGATTACCAGCATCAATACACACAAATCCATTACCAAATATCCGAGTGTTTGTTTTGATTATTTTACTACAGATAAATGAAACTAAATGGGTTTTATTGCGTAGAGGCATCGTAAAAATAGAGAAATGTGAATGTGTGACTATCCAACCTAAACCATTCGGAGGCGTTTGTTGCTCGTGTAGGTAATGTATTGATCTATAGATTCTCAAAGTATTTTTATCGTGTTGGTGAGGCAGAATGTCACGAGCCAATTGTAACTGTATCGAAATTTATGGAGTGGCATATTGAAGTTATATGTAGGTTTGTTATATGTTGTTATATCCTAAACACCGTCGTCAGAATTGTATATTTATTAATTTTTAGTTTTATATGAATGTAAATGTTTGATTATATATTAAATCTCTCCCAGCCCTCTTCAGCTTTCCCCAGCCCTCTCCAGCTTTCCACAGCCCTCTCCAGCCCTCTCCAGCTTTCCCCAGCCCTCTCCAGCCCTCTCCTGCTTTCCCCAGCCCTCGCCAGCTTTCCCCCAGCCCTTCAACTATTTCTCAAACACACTTATTTTTTTCCTTACTATTTACCCATCCATTTTCAACCTTCTGTTTTTTTTTCTCCCCGCACGACCGTCGCTTCCTCTGTACCCATCAATTCCTTCCAAACTATTCATAAACCTTCACAACTTCTCCTGGGAAAAAAAAAGGAAAGTATCTGGCCCTGCCTTAAAGATTTCCTGGAAAATGGGACTTCTCTTCCCCGTGTTGTTTTCCTTTACCTTCGCCATTCTCTACGTTTCTCACTAGTCCATTCTCGCCTTCCTTCTGCATTGTTAATTATCTATATTATTGCCACATTCGTTTTTCATCTACATAATTATTATTCATCAGTTAAGGTTAATTATCCCTTTCTCTGTTTTCGTTCTACGTCCACATATTTATTACCTATGCTTTAGACACGCATGTTCCTTATTTACATTGTTATCAGTTATGCTTCTTCTCTTTACGTTTTCTTTTCATTTATTCATGAAATACGTGAGGCCATGTTGGTTTGAGTCCCTTCAATTATTTATTCATATTTTTTTTTGTCCAGTCTCTTGTCATAAGGAGTATTGGTATCACAGAGACATAGGATCCAACCCTCCTATACTGTACACTCCCTGGTAGGATCTGATCTCATAAGCAATGCAGATCTTCACCTTACTCTCCTTATATGCTGTCCTTATTCACTGTCTCTTATACATTTGTTTATTATCTGTGTGTGTGTGTGTGTGTGTGTGTGTGTGTGTTGTTACGCCGTCTCTTAATTTACTTTAATATCCAGGTTCTAGGCGTAACCAAACAAAAAAGTGAAGTAAATTAAAAGAGAATAAAAATAAATAAAGTAAACCTTTAAGAATTTAACTAATTAAATATTCACACAATAAAGAGCCTCGTAGGCTGTCACAACAAATTGACTCACCATCGAAACTTTTAAGACACAAATGATACTAAACATCGAAACATCAAAAGATAAAAAATAAAGCATTGGATTACGTTAACACTGCATAAACATAATAACTAACACTGAAATTAACTAACGTGAAACAACACTGAATTACTTAAATGTAACTAAGCAAATACTGATGGACATAAATAGAGACATAAATAGGTACTCACATAGATATACCACATTGGTGGCGACAAGAACAACACAAAAAATTAAGTATAAGTAACAGGTGACGAGTGTCACTCAAAGGATGTGAACTGTATGACAAGACGACTGAACTAAACTCAGTCTTATTATTATTATTTTTTTTTAATTGATTTGTAGGAATATTACCTACGTGGACCTTAAGCTAAAATGCTGGTCCACCCACTGCTGGGATAAAACACCAGCGTCTTTTTGGTTAAATGCACATCTCCACCACTAATGTGGGGGGGGGGGGATGCTCGGTAAGAAACTGTAGGGTTTCTTGAGAGTAGTTGGTGGTTAGCTTTCTGGCAACCTTCTCTGTTGTGATAGGTGGTTGTATGTTTCTCCTAGCTAATTTTGTTCCAGGGCACTCTATGAGGTAGTGCTGCAGTGTGTTTTCTGTTCCGCTGTCACAGGTCTTGCACATGCGCTGCTCTGCTTGTGCCGACACAAGTATTTCCCATATGCCTGGGTATCCCAGTCTCGGTCGGGGGAAGTTGGCTTCTTCCCTTCTTGTTATATCCTTCATGAATGGTGGTCTCTCATAATTCGTGACCAGATAGTACCACCTGGCCGATCGTGATACTGGTGTTAATCTTCTGTGTTTGTCTACTTTCCACTGGGCGGTTCGTGTTATTGTGGTCTTCTTTATCTGCTCCTGACTGGGCGGGATGTTCATCTCAATGTTTCGCTGTTCTAACGCAGCCTTGGCAGCAGCATCAGCTCGTTCATTCCCTGGGATTCAGATAAGACTGGGCACCCAGTTAATGATAACTTGCCGATCTTGTAGTTTTAAACCCTGCAGTAGTCCAATAACGGATGTTATGAGATGAATGTTGTTTCTATGCTCTCTGCATTGTAGCGCTTCAATAGCACATCGTGAGTCAGTGTGTATTACAATGCCTTGTTGACTGTTTATGGAAGCGTGTCTTAGGGCTCCAAGTATGGCAGCTAGCTCAACTTGCAAAGTAGAGCATCCATCTGGATGTGTTACTCTCTATAGCAGCGCCGCTCCTGCCTTCGCAATTAGGTGGTCTTCAAGAGAATGTCTGCAATACACTGTACCATTGTGAGGTGTTAGTGCTTTCACAGCTTTCTCATGGTCTGTCGATTATGGGTTACCGTCACCTTTCTTTGTCCCAGTTTGTAGAATGTTGAAGATTGCCGAGGACTCTACGGTGTTGGGGTGCTATAGTCTGACCTATTGTATCAGGTCCTTTTGCTGAGGATTGTGTCTTTCAATTTCCAGTCGATTTACAGTTGTCAAAGGCACAATAGCCATTTTTTTTGTTAAAGACATCTCATAAGTCTGAAAATTGTAAGAGTCCATTCTGATGTCAATTCTGGTTCTGCAATCTGGGTTTTACAAAAGACTTAACAATGTTCCGGCCTGGTTTGGAGAGATGAGACCTGTCTCCATGTGGTAAGTTTTCAATTTTATATAGAAAGTTTTGACATTGCCTCATAGCGTTATTCTAGGCAACTTAATTCTTTGCCCACTGCCCAGATACAAAAAAGGTTTTCAAAAGTCGTATAGTCTATGTTTAATCGTTCAGTGCATACATAGCGTTCTTTAGACTATATGTCCCGCACCTAATTTTGGGTCTCTGTCACGGTTCTCATCAGGCTGACTTCGCCTATTCGGTCTCTTAGATAGTTTATCTCAGTGTCAAATTTGAGGTGCTGTTCAATCCAGATGCCCAGTTTGTGTTACTGACCCATTGTGTGCAACACTCTTGTATTTGAAGTTGCGTCATCATTATTGTGTCCAAACTCATGGCTTTCTTGATTTGGGTATTGATATTCGAGCCTGGAGCCTCATAAGACTTTTCTTCACTGATGAGGTCTAGTGGCTCTTGGACTTCAGCTGATTTACCTTGCCTTTACTATCAGTGCTAAGTCGTCAGCATAGCACAGCAGTCTGGTAATTCTCCTGAAAGGGGAGCCGACACAAGAGTTGACTAAGAACTCTCCTTGTGGTGAACCATTTTCTAGTCTTTGTTGACCTGAGACTTGTCCTGGACAGCAAAACTCTTGTTGTTCTGTTTTGAGATATCAGCAATCCAAGCTTGCAGTAGGCATTCCAGACGCCTTTTCCGGCCAGAGTGGTTATAATGGCTCCGTGCATTTGCCAGCTCAAATGCTTTCAGACTGCTGAACACAGATTGCTTTATTTGACCAATCGATCCCCAGGAGAGTGGCCAAACTGTGTGCAGTGCTGAGACCTTTGGTGAATCCAAAGATATTGTAAGAAGGGTCCAATTTTCCAAAGGAGCGTAGTGGCGACCATCCTTTCTTGGCGGTTTTGCTGATGCATGCTGTTAGTGATATTGGTCTGAAATTGGGGAGCATTGGGTTTGGGAATAGGAACACGTTTGCTCTTTCCAAGCCGACGGAGTTTGGGTTTGCTGACCATGATGCGTTTATATAAACGCAGGAGAGCAAGTTCACTATAAGTCCTGGCATTGCTGGGAGCACGATAGGTTATACCCATCACTGCCAGGAGCGGTATCTTTTGCCTGTTTTCTCCTGGGTCTTCTGATTTCGTCTATAGCAACAGACAGTCTGTAGTGTCAGCTTGTTCGTTAATCAGTATGCCTGACAACTCTCCATTTGTACTTGGCGTAGATGAAGTCTTATTTGCGGAGGTAGTTGAGCTGATGAGCGTTCTGCAAAAGTGAAGAAGGTCGCGTTGCCGATTTGTTTCCTGTAGGCTGGGGTGGCTGGAGATCTGGGCACTTTCCCACATATCCTGTTTTCCAGTCTACTCAGGCTGGTGTGTGTATTAGTTGTCAGCACACTTTGTTTATCAGATCTTCCCTAATTTTCTGAGTAATTTGACGAGCATGTTGAACAGCAGCTCCTTAAGAGTTTTAAGAATTTCCTAGGGGAAGAGCATTATCGAGATGTCTTCGAATGTGTTGATTCCAGATTCTGTCTCTGACTTCGTCACTGCAGAAGTCCAGAAGTCTTGTGTGTCTATTTCAGGGTTTATTTTGGTATTGCTTTCTCTGGCTGTGACAGTTAGGCGGCACCAGTAAGGTCCTGTTTATTAATAATATCTTCTGCTGTCTAGTTCGAAACCATTTTTTGAGTTCATCTTATAATTTCCAATTTGCTTGAGACCCATCTTGGGTGGCGGATGAGAGGAGGAGTCTTACTCTCAGTGTTACATTGCTAAAAAGCGGTTTGCTCGTCAGCGTCTATCATCCATCTCCCACTGAGCCACTGGAACGAGCTCAGTGGAGATGAATGCGAGGTCCAATGTTCCTCCCAGTATGTGTGTTGGTTCCCCAGTATTAATGAGCGTTATTTCTGGAACATCCGTCAGCAGTTCCACTAGGTGACGACCATCCAGGTTCATTCTTGTGGTCGAATTGATCGTTGGATGGTGGGCATTGAAGTCCCCAGCAATGAGCACAAGTTCCTGTGTTGCTTGTGTCAGTTCACCGGCTTCTAGTCGTTTGGTAGGCGGTTTATAGATATTGTATACTACAAGACTGTCGTTTGCCAGGTGTATCCACAGTGAACTGGTTCTACTTCTGAACTGGGGATGGTCGCCCTGACGAGAATCATGCTGCCATGGGAGTTGGGCCCCTTTGGTACAGAGTACTGTTGGTATCCAGGCAAGCGGAATTGTTGATCTATGGACATCAGGGTTTCTTGTAGAATGAAGACATCAATATTTTTAGCTAAGGCTGCTGCTTGTACAGTATGCCGTTTGTTGGACAGGCCTTGTACATTCCACTGTGTTATCTTGAGATTACAAGAAGGTGGGGCTATTCTATCATGGTCTCCTCGTCGCTGGTGCTGTAGTTGCTCTCGGCGTTCATGGTCGAGTCGCTCTCCTCCTCGTCCGTCAGGAGTGGTGGCCGTTTCTTGGGCACCTGCTCTGAGGGAGGAGCAGGAGGTGGAATCTCGGGAGTTTTTTCTTCTCTCTTCAGGGTGCTGTCGCTCTTGTCTGTGATCGTGTGTTTGCTGACGGTCTGTGTTTGTTGTTCTGTTCCTCGTGATCTGTCGCAAGGGGCTTGAGGCTTCACGGTTTTGAGTGATCTCTTGGATGGCAAGTTGTTCCTCTTGTCTGATATCTGTCTCAAGGGCGTCGTCTGTTCCACTTGTAGTTGTGGAGTTTTGGGGGTCTGGTCTTCCTGCATCTTTTCTGTGAGCTGTGTCATAACTGCGTTTATTATATTTTCGGTGCTGGTATCTTGTTTCTGCATTATCGTAGAGAAAGTCACTTTCATAATAGTGATCATCTGATTTATTTGTTCTTCGGTGAATGCCGCTTGTAGATTGGCAGGCTGGAGTGTATTCAGTTGGATGGTCGCCTGAAGGGGTTGCAGTGTCCCAGGCAATATGGTGTTCTCCACCAATACTGGAGTGTTCTGTCCTTTTACTGCTACACAGCTCTGGAGCTGCGGTTGAGGAGTCCACTGGTTTGTCATGGTTTTCTGCATGGACTGATTTTGTCCTAGTGTCTTCAATTTTGTCCTGTAGCCTGGTGAAGGACGTGCAGGGAAGGAATCCTCTGACAGTTGGGGCGGAGTGGGTGTTGGGTTGACTATATTCTGTCGCTGTTGACCCCACACGAATGTGCTCTGAGGTGCTTCTGTTCTGTTTTGAACTTTTGCCATTGCAACTTTCATTCGCTCTCTCCTCTCTGGGCATGATGTGCTCCAAGAGTGATGTTTCTTTCCACAATTTGGGCACTTGGCTGTCGTGATGGTTCCGTCCTTGTGTTTCTGAATACACATTTCTGTCATGTGGCTTTGGCTGCAAATGCCACATCTCACGTTTTTGTGGCACCTGGATTGGTGATGTCCAAATTTCTGACATTTGTAGCATCGTAGTGGTTCTGGGACAAAAGGACGCAACTTGTAAGTCCCCCAGTTGCCTAGGTCTACCTCCTCTGGGACTGTCCCCTTGATGTCCACTAGCACTTGCCTTGTCTGTGCTTTGTCCCGACTTGTAACACAGCGCTCTGCCTCGGTCACTTTTGAATGTTTTGTGACGACTTCTATAGGTAGTTCCAGAGGATATCGTAGTAGGACCATTCTGGTTGTTTTCTCCTCGGGGTCTAATGGTATTATCTTGATCGCCTTCCCGTTGAGATTGCTGACCTCGCTGAGGATCTTGGCGGTGTTGTGGTCTTGGGGGGGAAAGTATCAAGTCTCCAATTAGATTCGGCTTCACACTGAACTTGATGTTCTTGTATTCCAGTTCCAGTGCTACTACTACCTCGTATGCATGGTCGAACTCGGTTTCCTTGGGAATCTTGTACTTCATCACAGTCGGAATCGCAACGGTGGGTGGTTCTGCCACGGGGTGGATTGCTCGGGACATATTGGCCATGTCGGAGAAGTCGTCTTCCTTCCGAAGCCTCTTGTGGCATTTTCCTTCCATTGGTTACGTCTCTCTCGCTCGTCTTAAATCAATAAATTGACAATGAAGGCTCACTATACCTACCTAGTTCCTCGTTGCCCCAGGACCAGTGCCGTAGCCAACCCCACCCCACCCCACCCCACCCCCCCCACCAACGGGGGTCGTAGGGTGGTGGCCTGACCTAACGACAGTGACAGTTCCCGCAGGGTTCGTTAATACTGGGGGAATCGGTGAGGGCACTAAGAATTGTGAGCAAAAAACACAGAGAAACAAGCAAGTCAATTCAACAGAGACGAGATATCCACGTCAAAGTGAAAGTGGCGTGTGTGGCGACAGTAAGTCTGGCTAGGCGCCGTCGTGAGTAATTGCGACGTGCGTCTTCTCACAGCAGTGGCTCACACTGCTCTCAAACTCCGTCTGCTGGTGGGTCCTATATATAAGGCCAATTCCCGCCAAAAACCCGCCGGTGGGTCATTTAACGATGCAGATGGTCGTTCGAGAACAGAGAATGCCTGTTACAATACTAAATAAAGAAATAAGATGGGCTTGAACAAATAATGACAGTTAAAACCTTAACAGCACAGGGTAAGGTGACTAGAATATATAATTGTAAATTTAACATCATTACAGGAATAACATGGAACAACATGGGAGCATGTTATATATGAAAAAAATTGAAAAATACGACACGGTCGTAACAGTGTGTGCGTGTGTGTGTGTGTGTGTGTGTGTGTGTGTGTGTGTGTACATTTCTATCTAGCGGAAATCAATGACCTTGGATGACCTTTGTGCTGTTGCAGGGCTCCGTCAATCAATCAATCTCTCTCTCTCTCTCTCTCTCTCTCTCTCTCTGACAATATAAAATTGCTACTTCATTATCAGGATCTCCCTAACTCCAACTACACTTGAGACCCAACCTAACCTAACCTAACCTAACCTAACCTAACCTAACCTAACCTAACCTGACCTGACCTAACCCAACCTAACCTAACCTAACCTAACCTAACCTAACCTAACCCTGACCTGACCTAACCTAGCCTAATCTAACCTAACCTAACCTGACCATTTCACGCTTTCCTTTCCTGTAATACTATTGTTAATATACCCCTCCCTCCCCCTCCCCCCTACTCTATCCCTTCATCACTCATCTCATCTCCCCGGCCGGACCATCTCCCTAGGGCGCCGTCCACTCTCATATAGCTTAAGAGAGGACCGACCCCTTACACACCCAGTATATTTAATAATTTCTATATCTCATCTCACTCCCCGGCCGGACCATCTCCCTAGGGCGCCGTCCACTCTCATATAGCTTAAGAGAGGACCGACCCCTTACACACCCAGTATATTTAATAATTTCTATACTCTTACTTTCCTCTTAAGTCAGATTGAAAGATTCTTAGAAAAAAATAAAATAAAGAGCTCAGTAATCAGGTTAAGAGTGATTCTGAAGTAGTAATATAAATAAAGGTAATTAATTATTTGGTAGACTAATAAGTTTATATAATAGTAATATATTTAATCCTGTCAGTAAACCAAGAAAATAATACGTATATAAAACAGTGTAGTATGGGGGAGGGTAAGTGGGGAGCGGGGGGGAAGGGTAGGTGGGGGGCAGGTGGGGTGACAGGTTGGGGGGTGCCAATTGGTGGGGTCATGTTGGGGAGGGGGACCTTGTATAAGCCTTCACTAACAATACAGTGCAATACAGTGTCCATAGTGTGTGTGTGTGTGTGTGTGTGTGTGTGTGTGTGTGTGTGTGTGTGTGTGTGTGTGTGTGTGTGTGTGTGTGTGTGTGTGTGTGTGTGGCGGTAACTTGTAGCAAACTTTGATCTGTACGAGTCATTTAGTAACAATTAGTACTACAAAGGAAACGTTACCAGTATCTAAAAAAATAAATATATTTGTGTTATTACCTAAGAAACGTCCAACCATGGAGGAGGAGGAGGAGGAGGAGGAGGAGGCCCAGATTGTAGAAAATTATGGAATGGCCAAAAGCAAAACTGAACATGAAAGAAATATAAATGAAAGAAGAAAATGTAAATATAAATAACTTGCATGGCCTCAAATTATTATTATTTTTTACCACCCACCAGTTTCTTTATTTAACTTAGATATATGAAAGCTGCTTATGGGTCTGTCCTCTGTGTGTGTGTGTGTGTGTGTGTGTGTGTGTGTGTGTGTGTGTGTGTGTGTGTGTGTGTGTGTTTCTTCTGGCTTAAGAAGTAATATTTATAGTCATGTTGTCTTGTTATGTACCAGTGGTAGTAGTAGTAGTAGTAGTAGAGACAGCCACCTCAGTGGAATGGCATGTCGATGGAAAATGCAGACATATGGGTCAAAGAAACCTACTCAGAAATTGTCAGGTGGTCGACCGCTAACCTATTTGAACCACCCAAGTGTGCGGCCACCAAAGAAATGATTCGGGAGATGACTCGCCTCATGACTGATTACACTTAGGACCGCTTCCTCGCCCCTCTAGCTCTTCAAATACTGGCAATAATACCGCATCTATTTTGTCAGAGGACACACACAAAGACTAAGCACAAAGAAAATGTGGCAGCAATGAAGAGAAGATTGGCAATGTGGCGGAATGGAGCCCTTGATGATCTCCTATGTGAAGCAAGAACATTGCAGGAGAGACTAAAAATTACGGGTGACGGAAAGCAAAACACCGATGACGTGGCAAGAAAATTTGGAAACAAAATGCGTGCGGGAAAAGTGTCTCTGGCGGTAAGATCTCTCACAGAGGAATCCTCCGCTGGGGTTATGCCAAAAAACAGAGAGACATTAAAACTACTGAAAGAAAAACATCCCCCTGCAGATCAAGAAGGCATCAGGTTCGAGGGTGTCTATACCCCACCAAATGCTGTCCTGTTCGAGAAAATTACAGGAGAGATGGTGTGGAAAAAGGCACTGAAGACTAGAGGAGGAGCCGGCCCTTCAGGTCTAGATGCAAACGGTTGGAGAGTCATCCTCAGCACAAAGAAGTTTGGACCCGTAGCAAGCGATCTCTGCACTGCCATTGCCGTCCTTGCAAGAAAGCTGACATCCTCGTGCGGCCAGCACCTCCGTGCTCTGACGGCCTGCCGCCTCATTCCCCTGGATAAGAATCTTTGATGTAGGCCTATAGGGGTGGGGGAAGTGCTGAGGTGGATCATCGGAAAATGCATAATGGAGGTGGTAAAGGATGATGTCAGGGCAGCAGCAGGGAACCTACAAGTGTGTGCTGGCCACCAGGCTGGTGGGGAGGCTGCCATTCACGCCATGAGATTGATATTTGAGCAGCGTGATTGTGAGGCCGTTCTCCTGGTGGATGCTTCAAACGCATTCAACATACTTAACCGCAAGGCCGCACTGCACAACATCAAGATCAAGTGTCCAAGCTTTGCGATGTATGTTGAAAACTCGTATAGGAATCCATCAGACCTCTATATAGTAAACAATAAGGCTCTAAGAGGCGATACCTTCTTACAGTCAACCGAGGGAACAACACAGGGGGACCCTGTTGCAATGGCAATGTATGCAATAGGCCTATCAGTGCTCCAACAAGAAATAAAATTTGAAACAACTGGCGTCAAACAAGTGGCGTATGCTGATGACCTTACAGGAGCAGGAAAAGTGGAGAGCATCAAAAAGTGGTGGGACTTGGTAACATCACGAGGTCCACAAATAGGCTACCACCCAAACGCCAGCAAGTCCTTCCTCATCGTGAAGCCAGAACATTATGAACGGGCAATGGAGGTTTTTGGCGGAAGTGAGGTCAAAATAACTCAGGACGGCCAAAGACATCTAGGAGCAGTAATTGGCACTACGGACTTCAAGACCGAGTACATAGCAGGAAAGGTGAATGAGTGGGTTAGTGAAATCCAAGCTCTGTCTGAGATTGCTAACACAGAGCCACACAGAGCCACATGTGGCTTTTGTTGCATTCACCCATGGAGTCAAGCATTGTTGGAACTATCCCTGATATCGGACCCCTCCTCCACCCTCTGGAAGAAGCTATCAGTGTCAATTTCATTCCCAAATTTGTGAAACACCCTCACTTAACCCCAGCAGGAAGAGCACTTCTTGCACTTCCATCAAGATTGGGAGGGATGGGACTAACCAATCCAGAGGAGATTGCAGCCACCGAACATCAAAATTCACTTAAGCTCACCACAGCCCTCATGGTCCACATAATAGCCCAGAACACAACAGGGGAGGTGGATACCAGTGAAGTAAACAAGATTCGTAAGTCCATTACGACAGAACGACAGCACTGCCAAAATGATAAGCTGCAGCAACTGTTGCTGCAGGTACCAGAAAATTTGAAAAAAAAGTAGCTATAGCGCAGGAGGTGGGCGCCTCGAACTGGTTAACTACGTTACCGATAAGGGTAAATGGTTTCAGTCTCAATAAACGAGAATTTACAGATGCC
This sequence comes from Homarus americanus, assembly GCF_018991925.1. Taxonomy (NCBI): domain Eukaryota; kingdom Metazoa; phylum Arthropoda; class Malacostraca; order Decapoda; family Nephropidae; genus Homarus; species Homarus americanus. Next base: position 1,249,151 of record NW_024716951.1, on the reverse strand, counting down.
ATTGCTCTAAGGTACGGTTGGCCAGTAGAAGGTTTGCCCTCCCAATGCGTGTGTGGCTCTTCCTATGACGTCGATTACGCCATGGTGTGCAAGAAAGGGGGCTTCATATGCATGAGGCATGACGAAGTAAGGCACCTCACAGCAAATATGTTGAAGGAAATCTGCCGGGATGTCATGGTAGAACCGACCCTCCTTTCTTTGGATGGTGAGATCTTCCAACGTAAGACTTCAAACACATCTAACGAAGCCCGTGTTGACGTCAGTGCTTGAGGACAGCGAGCTTTCTTCGACATCAGGATTTTTTATCCCATGGCCGCATGTCACCGTAACCTAGCTCTCGATGCTGCACACACAGGAGGAACGAAAACGACAAGATAAGGGCATATGGGGAGAGAATTCAAAACGTTGATCAAGGCAGCTTCACTCCTCTAGTGTTCACAACCTCGGGTGGGATGGGACCAAGTGCAAAATGTTTCTATGCCAGACTTGCAGAGGTGATCTCCGAACAGAAGCAGCAGCCCAGAAGTTATGTTACAGCCTGGATGAGATGTCGACTGTCTTTCTCTCTCCTTCGGTCGGCTTTACTCTGCCTCAGGAGAACGAGAGCTTCTGCCCTAATGCCGACAACTGCTGCAGATATTGACGATGAGGCTACAGTCACTGAATGCCGCATAGATCTGCGGCTCGACTAATTCAACACAGATAGGATAGCTACTTATGTATTAGGATATTTAATATTAAGGTAATAAAATGGCGGCGAAGGTGTGGCTATTGGGGGAGGCTGGAGGCCACGTAGTAGACGTAGTAGTAGTAGTAGTAGTAGTAGTAGTAGTAGTAGTAGAGAAGTAGTAGTAGTAGTAGGTGCAATATACATAAAATATATAATTATAGATGTACTCCAAATATTACTACCACCATTACTATAGCAATAACGACGGTATTCTTCGCTTGTCCTTCCACCCTATACGCCGCGTGACTTCCATCTCCTGAATGTCACCGAAGGACTCACAGGACTCAAAGGATGTCTTCTAGGTTATTCACAGAACACGTTTTATCCTGAAGGAGCCACCGCCTGTCCCCCGAGGCTTTTCCCATAGTCAGTCTCTTATCTCCTGTTTTCTCTCCTCCTCCGACAGACATTCAGTGGTTCCTGGTCATCCTGCCATCGATTTATTTTGCCCAATACTGACAGGTTGGTTTGTGTGGTGGTGGGAGAGGAGGGGGAGAAAGTGGAAGCAGTGAGGGGAAAGGTAGGGAGGACAGGCAAGGAGAAAGGGGAGGGAAGGAAAGAGAGGGAGGGAGAAGCGGAGAGAAGGATGGAAGAGAAGGGAAGATAGGTTAGACAAGGAAGGAAGAAGAAGACAGAGAGGGAGAAGGGAAGGGAAGGAAGAGAGGGAGGCCAGAGAGGGAGGGAAAGGGGAGAAAGGGAGGAAGAGACATGATGGAGGTCGACGTGGTGGAAGGTCGTCCATAAATAGATTCAGTTGATTCGATATAAAAAATGAAAATGAAAATTTCATTTGGACAAGGAGAGGGAGAAAAGGGAGAGAGAAGATGATAGAGAAATAGAGAATGATAGAAGGAGAAACAGACAGAAAGAGAGAGAGAGAGAGAGAGAGAGAGAGAGAGAGAGAGAGAGAGAGAGAGAGAGAGAGAGAGAGAGAGAGAGAGAGAGAGAGAGAGAGAGAGAGAGAGAGAGAGAGAGAGAGGACAAATTCAGTGAGTAAAATACTTCCCTTTTTTTTTAATTGAAACAAAAAAATCTAACTTTAAACGCAAGGATCAACCCGAGTTAGAAATTGGATGGAAATTATGAAGAAGAAAAAATCATAAAAAAATAAAAAAAAATAAAGAAAAAATGTGAAATATCATCAAGGTTTCGGCACAATATTTCTGTAGAATTTTAATCAAGGTCGACACACAAGATTTATCATTCATGACCAAAACATAAATGTATAACAAGTTAACATATAGTCGTGGGTGGTTCGTGTAAAATCCTTCAGCCAGAGGGAAAAAACTGTCAGCTAAAATGAAAAATAAAAATAAAATGCTTGACACTTGTTGAGCAAAAGAAAACCAAACCGATAATAACAAGAAAAATCAGACGTAATAAAAGGAAAGAAAAGCTGAACAAACGAGACAAACAAACAGACAAACAATACAGAAGCTTACATACATACATACATACATACACACAGAAGTAATGACCCACCAGGTAGGAGCACGAGGACTATTCAGGAAAATTCCATCAAAATGTTATTTTTGGTGGAGAGGGATTAACCCGGTGAGGGAATTTGATTATAGGTCAAATTCAATCACAAAGAAAATTTGATTATGTGACGCATATTTTCCCGACAAAATTCTAAACTCTCGTGTCTGAATTCCACCAGAAGATCAATAATATTTCTACGTCGTTTTGAAGATTTTAGTTCATTGTTGGGCGATACGTGTGTTACCTGCTGTAATTATTGGAATATCGACAGGTTAATTCACTCAATGATAATTAGTTTTAACGATATGTTTAACGCCCTTTCCCATTTAACGTTAGGTCAAAAATTTGTTTAGAGATATTTCCACTCACTGGGAAAGCTGAAAAAACTCGGGAGTAACCTAACCTAACCTAACCGTTCAGCAGTTAAAGAAGTGATTTTAAGAAAGAGACTTAATATTTGCTAGTATAATATCTATCTATCCTGTTTCTTTGTTAAGGGTGGATCAAGGACGTTATAATGAGACAGGGAAGAATAATAATTAAAGGAAGTGTAGGAAGAAACGAAAGTAAAATCCCCTTTAAATCCACAGTTTTGTCATTCCCTTTAACTTTACCTTAACGTCAGTCTTGTGTCGTCTCATCGATTCAAGAAACTCAAGTGTTAGCGTTTATCTGTGTTTCATCATTTTGTGTCAGTTTACTGTTTTCTCCTCCACCGCCCTCCTCCTCCTCCTCCTCCTCACTCCACCTCCTCCTCCTACAACCCCCCCCTCCTCCTCCTCCTACAACCCCCCCCCCTCCTCCTCCTCCTCCTCCCTCCTCTGTCAGGTTAGTTAGAGGTGAGGGCCTTGGTAGCTCTCAGGTATGTTGCAGCATCATCCCTTTACCTGTATTGATTTTTAAACGGTATTGTGTGTAGACTCTGACCTTTTGCTTTGTTGTAGGTGACTTAGTAAGCTGTGTTGTGTTGAGTAGGGTGATAGCTTAAGACCCCTGGATGTTGAAGTAGTAAGATATATAAAACAACAATAGGTACTCAGTCTCACCAAGCATATATACAGTATACGAACACAATCCTACTCTGTTCCTCAGTAAGTGGTTGGAGCAGAAAGATGTCCCCGAAGGAAATTTTTATTTTTATTTATCCAGACGTAGTTTGTATGCTGGATCTCTTGTGCCGGGTTTCCCCCTCCTCCAACCCCTCACCTCACCTCCGACCTCACCTCAACTCACTTCACATCACCTCACCTCACCTCCGACAGTATTATCTGTTCTTCCCGTGGCCTCCAATTGAACGCCGTCATTTTTAGCTCAGAGAAAAATAAAAAACTTCTTACATATTGAGAAACCATTGCACAGAAAAGAACAGACTCTGTGCTTATAGTTCCTGGTAGCCCTGAGGTTGACTCTACTCAGTACAATCTTGTTAGGCCCTTTGTTATGACGGTAACAACAACAATAAATAACAACTACAGATCCGTAACCTAGTACTCTATAGTGGTCCAGTAAGATGATGCTTCAAAACACTGTCGTATGAACAGGTACAGAAGCTCTCCCTCTATCCAGTATGATACCATCCCAGACGTCCCCATCCCCACCACATTGTCCCGGGATATAACACTTTCTGTAACTACGTCCCATACTCCTCGTCCTTCTCTCCTCTCTATCCTTCTCCTTAACATAAGAACATAAGAAAATAAGGAGTCTGCAATAGGCCGGTTGGCCTGTGCATGGCAGCTCCTGTCGAGAGTTACTACCACTCTCTATCAGCCATGAATCTATCTAGCCTCCTTTTGAAACTTTCCAGAGTTCCCGCACTTACTACAAAGTTGCTAAGCTTGTTCCACTCGTCCACCACCCTATTTGTGAACCAGTTTCTTCCTATCTCCCTCCTAAACCTAAACTTATCCAACTTGAATCCGTTGCTCCGAGTCCTATCCTGCTCGGATAATATAAGAACTTTATCTATATCCCCTTCCATCAGTTTCCCTCCTAAACTCATCATTCATTCTTCTTCCTCCTCCATTCTACGTCAATAAGTATCACATAGAGAAATTACCTTTTATCCAGGACTTGGGAGGGTCGCACTCTTCGTCAAGGATACATTAAAATGTTGTATATTCAATAAAAATAGACTGATCTGTATGGGTAAAATCCGGAAGGGGAAGAAAAACTAATTATGGGAGTGATTTAGGACCCCA
>NW_024716951.1:1224092-1244638 GCF_018991925.1 Homarus americanus | reverse complement strand
GCACTATGGTTTTCAGATATATTATTTTTTTACAGAGTATATGTGGCACTGTGGTCTACAAAAGGTATATGTGGCACTATGGTTTTACAGGTATATGTAGCACTATGGTTTTACAGGTATATGTGGCACTATGGTTTACAGGTATATGTGGCACTATGGTTTCCACAGGTCTATGTGGCACTATGGTTTACAGGTCTATGTGGCACTATGGTTTTGGTATATGTGGCACTATGGTTTTACAGGTCTATGTGGGTTTCTGAGCCTTATGTGGCACTATAGTTTACAGTATGTGGCACTATGGTTTCTGGTCTATGTGGCACTGTGGTCTTACAGGGTCTATGTGGCACTATGGTTTTGAGTATATGTGGCACTATGGTTTTACGAGTCTATGTGGCACTATGGTTTGAGTCTATATGTGGCACTGTGGTCTTATGAGGTCTGTGTGAAACATAGTTTTACAGGAATCCATATTTTGACAGTCTTCTATGGTCTCAGGTCAAGGTGAATCGTGGTGCAGTGTTCCACATAGTATCGAGCCCAATGGAGTCAGGGCTTTTATCTTCCTCGTAGCAGTAGCTTCTTGATCAAACCTCACATCGTGTTTCTCGTAGTAAAGAAGCACTGCCAATCCTCACTTCACTCACTTGCTCTTAGTCTATGTGGCACTATGGTCTTATAAGGTCAAGGTGAATCAGTGGTCTTAAGTGTTCCAGATAGTATCGAGCCCAATGGAGTCGAGGCTTTTATCTTCCTCGTAAATTGTACTTTTGAATCAAACCTCCACATCGTGTTTCTCATCGTCAGGAAACCTCCTTGGAAGTCTCACTTACTCCTTACCACTCTTAGGTGAACTCTTTCTACCTGTTTAACCCCCATCCCATTATCTCCTTCTTTCATTTCCTTCTACCTAGGCTCATCTATCAACCAGTCTCCCTTCAAGTGTCGACTGGGGCACTTGGGGAAAATGCTCGGTAGTCTTCCGCCTATATCCTATCTTGAATTAAATCTTTCTCGCCACAACATTTGTTCTATAACTCGATGTTTCTGTTGATGTGTGTGTGTGTGTGTGTGTGTGTGTGTGTGTGTGTGTGTGTGTGTGTGTGTGTGTGTGTGTGTGTGTGTGTGTGTGTGTGTGTGTGTGTGTGTGTGGGTGTGTGTGTGGGTGTGTGTGTGTGTGTGTGTGTGTGTGTGTGTGTGTGTGTGTGTGTGTGTGTGTGTGGGTGTGTGTGTGTGTGTGTGTGGGTGTGTGTGTGTGTGGGTGTGTGTGTGGGTGTGTGTGTGTGTGTGTGTGGGTGTGTGTGTGTGTGTGTGTGTGTGTGTGTGTGTGTGTGTGTGTGTGTGTGGGTGGGTGGGTGTGTGTGTGGGTGTGTGTGTGTGTGTGTGTGGGTGTGTGTGTGTGTGTGTGTGTGTGTGTGTGGGTGTGTGGGTGTGTGTGTGGGTGTGTGTGTGTGTGTGTGTGTGTGTGTGTGTGTGTGTGTGTGTGTGTGTGTGTGTGTGTGTGTGTGTGTGTGGGTGTGTGTGTGGGTGTGTGTGTGTGTGTGGGTGTGTTACTGACGCACTCACCCTCTATTATTACTTTTTATTACGTGTGTGCAGCAGTGTGTGAGGGAGGTGTAGGTTGACCTATTGATCTGTGGCGTGAAAGTGGACTGACACTGATGTTCACGTTAATTTGTGTTTACTGAGATGATGATGATGATGATGATGACGATAATTAAGTCAGTATTTTTTTAATAATATAATGATGTTAACAATGACAGATCCAGAGTTATTTATACGTTTTAAGTAATAGAATATAATGTTAATGATAAATGAAAACAGTGTGTATATCCTTGACTATAATGAGACAATTAACAAAACGAAAAATAATTGACTCGAAAAAAGATGAGTTTTGGCTTTTATTCTATTTAATAACTCTTAGATTAACTTGTACCAGAATCAATAGTTCCTCACCGGCAGATTTTAACAGCAGGTGAAAGTCGCTGTTAACAAGAGACTAACAAACCTACACGATTTAGTTTCCACTTTTTTTACACACACACACACACACACACATAACATCACATTTCGTCACCATTACTATATTTTATACCAAGGTAAATCATGAGGAAAGGCCAACTTACCTCTTTCTTTGCTGTTGGTTAACCTTTGACATTACCTACGATTAGTGACGTCACGTATCTTACCTGTGACTGCCTACACCTGACAGTTCTCAATAGGTGACTTAGAGGGATTTTTTTTTTTGTGTCTGTCTATCTGTCTGCCTATTAATAAATTGGTGTGAGGTATCGTGTGTTTCAATCAATCTCTATCAACACATTAATGAAGGCCAGCTGATATCCACCCCACACACGTCCACACCAACAGCTATGAAAGTCCAGAATCACTAAAACCTAACATACAAATTGAACATGTATGCTGGAGGTGTGTCTGTGTCTGTCTGTGGTCTGTGTCCTGGGGCCGTGAATCTTACCTGTGGCTGTGAATCTTACCTGTGGCTGTGAATCTTACCTCTGGCTGTGACCCTTACCTGTAATTGTGAACCTTACCTGTGGCTGTGACCCTTACCTGTAATTGTGAACCTTACCTGTGGCTGTGACCCTTACCTGTAATTGTGAACCTTACCTGTGGCTGTGACCCTTACCTGTAATTGTGAACCTTACCTGTGGCTGTGACCCTTACCTGTAATTGTGAACCTTACCTGTGGCTGTGAACTTTACCTGAGGCCAGCAACACCCTCCTCTCTCTCTCTCCCTCAGTCACTCTTGGTCATTTATCACATACCTGTACGGAGAGAACAGAGAATTATCTTGATTTAAAAATATAATTATCTAAGAGATCTTTACGTATGAACTTGATAAAAAATATTATTCTTCCCTCGGTTCATTTTTTTTTACAATTCCGAGCAAATAACAAACCGGCCATTTTGTTTTTTATGTTATTTATTTGTATATTTATATAATTTCCAACTTAATATTTAATAAACTTAACACATAAACTATCCAAATCCAAGAAGGATAAAGTAATTTGGTGATTAGTCCTTGCTAATACCCCTGAGTTAATTATCCTTTTTCCCCCTAATTATAGCTTCACCAGGGAACGTATCATTTTTCTCCTGTGTTAATATAACAACTAGGTAAGGGGTATTAATTGAGCTAATCATTTAATAAATTATATACCCTCATTTGGATCTAATTAGTGGGATATTTTCGTCAGTAGGAATTATGTAGTATGGAAGGAGGATGAAGGAAGGGATGGTGGATTATGGGGGTGAGAGGATGAAGGAAGGGATGATGGATTATGGGGGTGAGGGAGGATGAAGGAAGGGATGATTATGGGGGTGAGAGGATGAAGGAAGGGATGGCGGATTATGGGGTGAGGATGTGAAGGAAGGGATGATGGATTGGGGTGAGAGGATGAAGGAAGGGATGGTGGATTATGGGGGTGAGAGGATGAAGGAAGGGATGGTGGATTATGGGGGTGAGAGGATGAGGAAGGGATGGTGGATTATGGGGGTGAGAGGATGAAGGAAGGGATGGTGGATTATGGGGGTGAGAGGATGAAGGAAGGGATGATGGTTTAGGGGGGTGAGAGGATGAAGGAAGGGATGATGTGGATTAGGGGGTGGGGAGGATGAAGGAAGGGATGATGTGGATTGGGGTGAGGAGGATGAGGAAGGGATGATGGATTATGGGGTGGTGAGAGGAGGATGAAGGAAGGGATGATGGATTATGGGGGTGAGAGGATGAGAGAGGATGGTGGATTATGGGGGTGAGAGGATGAAGGAAGGGATGATGGATTATGGGGTGAGAGGATGAGGAAGGGATGGTGGATTATGGGGTGAGAGGATGAGAGGAAGGATGGTGGATTATGGGGTGGGGAGGATGAAGGAGGATGATGGATTAGGGGGTGAGAGGGATGAAGGAAGGGATGATGGATTATGGGGTGGAGAGGATGAAGGAAGGATGAGGTGGATTATGGGGTGAGAGGATGAAGGAAGGGATGATGGATTATGGGGTGAGAGGGATGAAGGAAGGGATGGTGGATTGGGGTGAGAGGATGAGGAAGGATGGTGGATTAGGGGTGAGAGGGAAGAAGGGATGATGGATTATGGGTGAGAGGATGAAGGAAGGGATGGTGGATTATGGGGGTGAGGATGAAGGAAGGGATGATGGATTATGGGAGGGATGATGGGTAGTATGTACGTATGTGTGTATGTGTCTGTCCCCAGTGTGATGTACGTGTGTGTGTGTATGTCTTGTCCCCAGTGTGATGTGGTGTGTGTGTGTGTGTTTGCGGTGTGATGTACGTTGTGTATGTGTCCTTGTCCCCAGTGTGATGTACGTGTGTGTATGTGTCGTTGTCCCCGGTGAGATGTACGTGTGTGTGTATGTGTCCTTGTCCCCAGTGTGATGTACGTGTGTGTGTATGTGTCATTGTCCCCAGTGTGTGAGTTGTTTTCCCTGATGTACGTGTGTGTGTATGTGTCCTTGTCCAGTGTGATGTACGTGTGTGTGTATGTGTCCTTGTCCCCAGTGTGATGTACGTGTGTGTGTGTGTTCTTGTCCCGTGAGATGTACGTGTGTGTGTATGTGTCATTGTCCCCAGTGTGATGTACGTGTGTGTGTATGTGTCATTGTCCCCAGTGTGATGTACGTGTGTGTGTATGTGTCATTGTCCCCGGTGTGATGTACGTGTGTGTGTATGTGTCATTGTCCCCGGTGTGATGTACGTGTGTGTGTATGTGTCATTGTCCCCAGTGGCTCTAGGCTGTGTGTGTGTGTGATGGCTCCTTGGATCTCTCACTGGATATTATTCCTTTCAAACTCAGACTCGTGAGAAGGTTTCATTTTCGGGGGTGAAAGATGAGAACTCTGATAGGTGTTGGCTCTCCAGTATAACCCAGAGGGATAGATAGATAGATAGATAGATAGATAGATAGATAGTTAAGATAAACTTTAATGCGAATTATCATAAAAGAATCATCAACCCAACACAGTTTTCATTTTAAATATAATGGCAGTAATTTATGCCATCTATTTAGTTAATGACCTTCACTGCAGGTAAAAAAATTCATTCTTATATTGAGATGATTATTTAAAGTGGGTGGTTTTTACCTGTGTGTGTGTGTGTGTGTGTGTGTGTGTGTGTGTGTGTGTGTGTGTGTGTGTGTGTGTGTGTGTGTGTGTGTGTGTCATGATTGAGGGAGAAAATATCAAGTGTCTATGATGGCGCCGTTGTTCACTCACTCACTAAGATTCTTCTACCTCGTGTTCTGCCTTCAAGAGAATGTATCATCTTGTTCTTGTGTCAGTGTTATTTTGGTACAACTTTGCATGTTATTTTCCCTCCTCTATCCTGTAGCTTTATATTCACCAACTATTTACTTTCTCATGTCACTAAACTCGGAGAAAAAACATCGTATAAAATATTGTAAATTGTATCCTGGTGTTTATAAGTGTGATATATTTCTTATTAATCTAAAACCTTAGAGATACAGTAGGTCAAACTAATACACCTGCCTTTACCTGTAATAACCAATGACCTCTCGTTGATTAAGCTTCACCTTGGCAAACTATCCGATAATCTAATTACCAGTGACTAACGATGTCTTTTAAAGTTTTGCCAACGAGGCTTCTCTCTCCGACGGTCGGCCAAATCTTGTTACCAAACTTGGCTAGCTTGTAAATCTTCTCCATTGCCTTCAGGGGGCGTTCCAAATACACTAAGATTTGTTAGATGAATAAACAGAATGAATCAAGATATAAAAACCAAAAACACCTAAACATTTCAGATAAAACTGAAACCCCGACCTTAAGTTGAGGCTCCAGGATCACTTAATAACTTTGTGAGATGTGTTTTCCTGATGACTTAAAATTAGATTCAAACTAAGGCTCTACTGGGACTCGAGAACATTCACTTAGTATACCAGTTAGGAGACCAGAGTAAAGTTCAGGATCTATTAAGAAACTTCTGTGAGCATTAAAGAAAGACCTCGTCCTTAATATATCGTCGACTTATTCTATCTATCTATCTATCTATCTATCTATCTATATATCTATCTATCTATCTATCTATCTATCTATCCAACACGTCGGTTTACACTTCAGAAGGTTTCCATGGTTGCCTCTGGGTCATCTCAAGAGGAAAATGAACCCAGGTCTTCTAGGATTTAACACACTTATTAAACAAATCTTTTTACTTTTATTTTACGCCTGAATTATCATTGAAATTTATGGTTTATCTTAGAATTGACTTCATGCAATTAGAGGTGACGGAGGCTGGAAGGAGGGAGGCAGTTGGATCCATTAGAGTGAGAACAGGAACTCAGGAAGTGTGTATGAGTGGCCTTAGAATTCTCTCTCACAAACTCAGCAGCCCAAATCCACTTCAACTACACGAACGTCAACAAACTTTCCACTTACGGTATTGTCACTTCCTGCTGGAGATAGATAACCAGGTTTTCATTCGCTGATGGCTCCAGTATTCATAGTTCAAGGTCACACGTTTTTGTCCATTTAGATGAAGCCATATTTAGTAAGACCTCTATTTAACGGAATATATGGCGAGGAAAGTCCGGTATATCGAAGGACTGTTAGATATAAAACCTCCATTTAACGAACTATTTACAGATGAAAGTGCGTAATATCAAAAGTCAGCTAGAAATGAAGCCTCCATCTAGCGAACTATATAGAGATGAAAATCCGTTATATCGAAAGTCTGTTAAATATAACACCCCCCCTCCCCCCCCTCCTAACGGATTATTTAAGAGTTGTTGATAATATTTTTATTTTCATACTTGGGATATAACAACCATAACAATAACAACCCCTTAACAACACCTCCTACAACAACATCGTCGACACATCACAACACCTCCTACAACAACATCGTCGACACATCACAACACCTCCTTGGTCACCTGTACAGAACCAAAGGTAAAATATTATATTCCTCTCAGTAACTTATCTCAGTCACTGTCAGGATATACTTCTCGCGGTCACTACATAAAGACCTCGATATATTTCAGGGAGATGGATAACGTAACGGGGGACAAACTAAGATATTTATGATAATTTAGGAGATGAGAATAATAAGTAGAGGAAAAATAGCATTACCAAAGGGAGAGATAGAGAGAACGAGAGAATGGGGAGAATATGTTACAGAAGATCAGTAGACTTGTTCTGTTATTTATGAAAGATAATGTTAATGTTATATTGTAGTGCAAGAAGAGAGAGAGAGAGAGAGAGAGAGAGAGAATGTTTTAAAGTACACACACACACACACACACACTTGGCAGAGAGAGAGAGTACTTCTAACTGTGCCTATGCTATGTGTGTGTGTGTGTGTGTGTGTGTGTGTGTGTGTGTGTTTACAAAATGTGCCAGTGACTGGTTGATTGGTTTTGATTCAACTTGGTTAGTGAGTTTAATAGTGACAAAGAAAACAATAATTAAATTGGGGAGACTGTAGCCTGAAACTGGACACCACAGCAGATGGTTAGAGGCGATGGAACCTAACATAGTAAATCAGAAACGGAGAGTCGATGCATTGCACTAAAAGCTTGAATGAGTGTCGAGTGATTAATAACCAACTCTGCCATAGAAAGATTGATTTTAATTGGTATATTTGTTTTATACACACACACACACACACACACACACACACACACACACACACACACACACACACACACACACACACACACACACACTCGCGCGCGCGGGCGTACAAAATCCTCGGAAAACATATGACAATCTGCAGTCTATGTACAAACAAGAGTGGCAGTAGTTGACTCAGCAGTATACAGCAGTTGATTGGCTCACGGTACGCTGGACGTTTTAATTAAGGAGAAATCAATCTTGAGACCTAGCGAGTCGTAGGCAGCACTCAACAGCCTCCCGCTAATGATATTAAACTGCCAATTAGTATCTTCAGAGTGGTATTGCTGTCATTAGTAATTATAAGTGAGAAAACGATGCCTCATTGGTGTTAAAAGATGAGAATGTTGTTGATTTTATTGTTTTTGTAGTTCGCTCCCGTCAGCTCGTTTTGTGACGTCACGAGAGACCGGGGTTGGGAAGGGGGGGGGGGTAGTGTGTTGATCTCTCTCATCCTGCCTCGTTTCCCTCGTTCATTATTTTCTTTTTATGTAATTTTATCTCTCATTTTGTTTTAATTATATCTTTTATTTGTCTTATTACCGTGCATTTCTATTTGTTTTCTCTCTCTCTCTCTCTCTCTCTCTCTCTCTCATATAAATTCTCACGAGCATCAAACACTAAATCTTATTCTCATCCGCTGGAATCCGAGGTTTGGTCCAGAACTCAATGAGATATTGAACAAGCACTCAACAACCTGCAAAATAACCCTAATAAAGAACCACTAATGAAAACCATATGAAGCAGTCATTAACCCTTGTTTCATAGGGTAAAAAAACACAAACATTCATACAACGAAACACAATAGAATTCTCTTTATGACCAAGTCTCGAGGCCTCATGGTGAGATTCGAAACACGGATGTGGCTCTAAACTTGGGAGCCGCACACTGAACGACTTTACCGCCAGATTACCAGACTTTTTCTTCTTGCTCCACAGAATGTAAACTTCACTTTCTTCTCTTTAACTCTCTATTTCTAGCTATAGTTGGGAAGTTAAGACCCTTTGTTTTTTTTTCTTGTTTTTTACTGAACGCTGTGGAATCTTGTAAGGACTGCGAACTTATTTTTATTATTATTAGTATTATTATTATTTTCTTTTTTGGGGGGGGGGATATTTTCCGGTTTCTATTTTTATGCCTTAACCGATCAGCGCCAGACGGATTTTGTCCTCATTTTGGCAAAAGTTCTTTCATGAATTTTAAACAGCTATATGTCACAAACGATGAGAAATAGTGGTAGTCACACACACACACACACACACAAACACACACACACACACACACACACACACACACACACACACACACAACAAACACTGCTTTTTCTATCTAATGGATGACGAAAAACAATTTAACTCCTCATAAAATATATGAAACAATATTGAATTAATCACATTCATAAAATCCAACAAAATATTACATAAAAGATAAAAAAAAACCATTATTTTCCCCTACTTTCTACACATAATAAGATCGGGTCAAAATAGTTGGGTCTGATCATTAAGGGTGTTCCTGGGTCCCGTCTATAATACTGATATAATGAAGGTATTAGGCCTGGAGGAAACGCTTATGGCTGTCCGAAAAGAAATCGCGAGTCAAATATCCTGAGTAACTGAAGGTTATTAGGGTAATGAAAATAATAATAATAATAATAATAATAATAATAATAATAATAATAATAATAATAATAATAATAATAATAATAATTGTTATCGATCCAGCTGATACTACTATTTCTACTACTATTACTACTACTATTACTACTACTATTACTACTACTATTACTACTACTATTACTACTACTATTACTACTATTTTTTCTACTTCATCTATTATAAGAGATACTAATAGATATATTTGTACTACTACTACTACATTTATCAACTAACAACAGATCCTTAACTAGCATGATCATATTTCCTAGTGATTGCCACAGTAAACTAGTAAGTCTGACAGGTAATAATAATGCTTGAGGTTTCTTCATTAATTAGTCTTTTGTAACGTTAATTAAATCAGCAGAAACTTTCTTCAGGAAGACTTCGGTAATTAAGACAGGATGACTACGCTCTCTAAACTACCAAAGGAATATTACCAATAGTCGAATCTTCCTTCATCTCACAATTCAAAGTCTATTAACGATTCTCTATTGATCTTTTTGAGGGGGAGTATTTTAGGTATTTTTTCCATTGCCTTGTTGATAATGTAGAGCCAGGTGAAGAGTGTGTGTGTGTGTGTGTGTGTGTGTGTGTGCGTGTGTGTGTGTGTGTGTGTGTGTGTTTACGTGAAGAATTGGAGTACCAGACGACATGTGGCAAATCAAGAGACCCCAGCGGCAGGGGTGAAATTTACTCGCAACTGTTAACATTGTAATAGATATAACCTGTTTCAAAAGGTTAAGTGTGTGTGTGTGAGTGACGTGATAAAGCCATATAACAGGGTAGGGTTAATTAATCTGCCGGTCGCTTGCAGGTTCCCACAAGGTGCACCGAGAGAGAGAGAGAGAGAGAGAGAGAGAGAGAGAGAGAGAGAGAGAGAGAGAGAGATTTTCTTCTCTATTTGTCATTCTATTTTATTATCTCTTTCATTTTTTCACCTATACAATTTGTGTATCCTTCCATCCATCCATCCATCTATGTCTATCTATCTATACATATAATTCATCCATTTAGCTGTATAATAAGAGATATAGGACTTTGGTAACATAAAAAATCCCCAAAATATAAAAACAAAACAAAATACGTAAGAACCAAACTCCATTATCGTGTTTACATCCTCCCGGCAAAGCGTCTGTGTCCGATTCCTGTAACTTGACTTCAGCTTAGGTATGTATAAACAAAATCAGGAATATATAACGTGATTTTTTGACCAATTTTTTTTTAGCATAGTTAATTTTTTTGGAGTCATTAAATGTTTTGCATTTATATATTTTATTGCCAGACATATTTTGTGTTGGACAAGTTTGTGAAATTATTCGTTGACATGATTCATAAAGTCAGCTTTTCTATTTTGTTTTATTTTCAAGCGTTTTTTTCTTTTTTTTACCGGTTTTGTTGATTTATTTCCATATTTTACCTGCAGTTACTGAGGACGGGAATGGAATGCCATTTTTTATTAGAGAATCTTTGGATGATTCTGATGAAGGCAAGATAGTGTGTGTGTATGTGCGTATCGTGTGTGTGTGTGTGTGTGTGTGTGTGTATGTGCGTATCGTGTGTGTGTATGTGTGTGTGCGTATCGTGTGCGTATCGTGTGAGTTTGTGTGTACTCTGAGATACATGGAATACACTTTAACATGGATGTGTAAGTCAGTATACGAGAGAGAGAGAGAGAGACAAAGATATAAAATGAAAGACGAAGTGAAAGAATAAGAAAAAAGAGAGAGAGAAAAAGAAGGAAAAAAAGAGAGAGAGAAAACTAAACAAAGATTAATAGAGCGAAAAAAAAGAGAGGAAAAATAAAGAGAAATAAGGCCCCCCAAAATCCATCATCCTGTAGTGTTCAAGTCAGTTTCTAGGTCATAACATTAAGAAAATTATCTCAACTTGTGTCATGGTGCCATAATAGGGACGGTCTTATCTCTCGCAGTTTAGGAGCTTGACGGAGGTATTTTTCCCGTGAGGGGTTTAATCTCTGCCGTCAACCACCCAAGAAGATGATAAATTTAATAAAAAAAAATAATAATTTAATATCTGAATGTAAACGTTCTCTGGTGTGTGAAGATCATGCGTATGCTTCTCATAAACGTTCTCTGTGTGTGAAGATTATGTATGTTTGCTCTCATAAACGTTCTGTGTGTGAAGCCTGTTCTCTCTCGTGTGTGTGTGAGCCTAACCTAAACTAAATTACCCTAACCTATCTTATCCTAACCTACCTTACCCCCTATCCCTACCTAACCTACCTTACCCCTATCCCTACCTAACCTACCTTACCCCCTATCCCTACCTAACCTACCTTATCCCCCTATCCTTACCTAACCTAACCGCATCTCTGTTCTTGTATGAAAATTTTTACCTTCAATTTTAGGTCAGTAAAACACCTATATCTCTGAACGGTCACAAGCGGGGTATATATTATCGTATTGTTTTATTTACTGTGGATAATTTTGTCATCTTCGGTAACTCTGACAAGACGCCATTACCGAGTTTGATCTTCAACTTAACGTCTTGAAATTCCTTGTTTTTTCTCCATCTTGATTGTTTATGTTGATGAATGAACGTCTCTAAAGCTTCCTAGGAATTAAATTTTGAAGATGCCTGGACAGTAAATCCTCTCTTTAGCGGACTATATGGAGAGGGTCAGATGCATGTAAAATTTCATCCATATAACGAACTATAAAGAAAAGTCCGTTATATCAAGGGACCGCTAGATATGAAACCTCCATCTAACGGATTATATATAGAGAAAAGTCCTTTATATAGAGGTTTGACATGTAGTTTAAACTCTCCCTATGTGATATATCTTAAGGAGTACTTGGAAACTCCTTGTCTATAGCAGTTCTCGTTCCTCCATTGTTTTATCAAGAGACCTTCGAGACTTTAACCTTTTTCTTTGATCTTACTGGAGGGGCAAGAGGCCGTTGTTCTCCTCCCGAAGTTTGTCAGTAATCTCCTCCTTTTACGTACCATCAGTGGCTGCTCCTCGAAGGTCCTCCTCCAGATTAATCTCCACGTACAAGAGAACCCCTTATTTTTTTTTCTGACTTGACATCTTGATCGGTTATTATGGTACATGTTAGAGGAGCTGAAGGTATGATTATGCTGGCCAGGGCTTTTGTACATATCAAGGTGATGGTGTGAAGACGGAACGTATCAGGTGTGGGTTAAATCGTTATTGGGAACACCAGGTGAAACCCCAGGTAACTAAATTAATTAGTGAGTATCGTTATCACCTGAATGGCTTTGTCCTTGTACCTGCTGGCCTTCCAAGGTGGTTTACACAGTCACTCAAGCTGCGTGTATCATTTTACCCCCCCCCCTTTCCCAGAGACGCATTAAATGATAATTCCATACCTTATATTTTTAGTTTAATTAGTGTTTATTTTTTCACTTAAACCAAAATATTATTAATTATAGAACAAGACCTCCCTATCGTCTTCCACAAGGGTTCCTCCTTCACTCCTGCTAATGAGGTTAATCAGAAAAGTACGAATCCAATTTCATTTGTATAGGTGTTAATTATTTTTTTCTCTGATTTATATGATAATTATAATTCCCGATATCGGATAAGTGGCAATCGATGTGATAATCTTGTTTTTCTTTAGTTATTGTGTAGTTTTATTGAAGGTGAACTTAATGGTTTGAATAGTTTAATAATGTGGAATGTAGGGCTTTTGATCATGTATGTAATGCGTGCACAGATACACACACACACACAGACACAGACACACACACACACAGACACACACACACACACACACACACACACAGACACACACACAGACACACACAGACACACACACAGACACAGACACACACACACACACACACACACAACACATCATCAATAATAATCACACACACACACACACACACACACACACACACACACACACACACTCCATCCATCTGATAGAGAGAGAGAGAGGGGAGGAGGAGAGGGGAGGGGAGGGGAGGGGTGGGGCGGGAAAAATCCACCTCGATATGTCAAATCATTTACATCAACCTTAATTTCTCCACTTCATCTCAGGTTCGTCGAGGAATAAAAGTCAGATAATTTACGTAATCGACCATAATTGAGGTTTGCTTCTTGTACAAATAATATAAATAATATTTGAATCATCCCCTTTAGTATTTACACGGGTCGTATATCAGTCGGTAATAGACTTATGGCAACGGACCGGGAACTGAGTCTCAAGTTTAGGTTTCTCAGAGACTCTTGAGATTAATTTTCCACTCAACCCACTTAATGTGTTATGAAGAGGCGTACCACTACACCACCTGACGTGAAGTAAACACCGCACTACAACGTCCCAAACGACATTATAATCACACCTCAGTTAGATACGTTAACTTAGTATCAGTTAAGAGATAAAAAAAAAGTATCGTAAGGTAATTATGTGAATCAGGTGCTAGAGACACATCAAAGAAGAAGTTTATTCATAGATCTAATAGGGAGGGTAGTGGCTCCTGTAAGGCTGAACTTCACTAGGGAATAACCCAGAATTTCAACCGAATGTGGATCATTATTCACTCTGGTGTAGCTGTCCTGACGACTCAACTGAGTATGGACGTTGAGAGGATAATGAAGGGGTGTATATTCATGTAGGAGTTAGGTTAGGTTAGGTTAGGTTACGAACGATTGTGAGAAACATTTCAACAATACCACTGTACCAACTGTTTTAAATTACCATAGGAATTAAGGACTGAATTTAAACGCAACAAAACAAATCTTAATGGAGCCTTTACTTAGTTATGTACAGTAATCTTGTTAACGTGGTCATATGTACCCAGCAGCGGAGTTAGCCTGATGCAACAAAACCCCGAATACAAAAGACATACAGAGCCGGATGAATATATCCAACACAGAGTTTGCTCAGTCGATTCACCTAGGTTAATAAGTGAGTTTTTCCATGTGAACGATTGATGTCGTTAGCCCAATGATATTAAGGTAGTGCTGTTCGTGGCGGAAGATTTAGATGAGGAAGGGAATGAGTACTGGGTGTGGTTAGTTGTGACGAGAGAGAGAGAGAGAGAGAGAGAGATGAAACAAACAGAGAGAATAAGTACGTAGATTGACACAATTATGAGTTAGAATGGAAGATGGAGAGACAGACAGACAGACAGACAGACAGACAGACAGATAGAGAGAGAGAGGTGGAGTTTAACACACGCGATCTTGTGTGTGGTCCTAAACCTCCTCCTTCTACCTCCTCCTTCCCTACCCTCCTCCCTTCCACCCTCCTCCTTCACTACCCTCCCTCCTTCCCTACCCTCCTCCCTTCTACCTCCTCCGTCCTACCCTTCTCCTTCCTACCACCCTCCTTCCTACCCTCCTCCTTCCTACCCTCCTCCCTTCTACCTCTCCCTTCTCCTCCACCCTTCCTACCCTCCTCCTTCCCACCTCCTCCTTCCCTACCCTCCTCCCTTCTACCCTCCACCCTTCCCTAGCCTCCTCCCTTCCCTACCCTCCTCCCTTCCTACCCTCCTCCCTTCCTACCCTCCTCCTTCCTACCCTCCTCCCTTCTACCCTCCTCCCTTCCTACCCTCCTCCTCCTACCCTCCTCCTTCCCTACCCTCCTCCCTTCCTACCCTCCTCCTTCTACCTCCTCCCTTCCCTACCCTCTCCTTCCTACCCTCCTCCCTTCCCTACCCTCCTCCTTCCTACCCCTCCTCCCTTCCCTACCTCCCACCCCTTCCTACCCTCCTCCCCTTTACCTCCACCCTTCCTACCCTCCTCCTTCCCTACCCTCCTCCCTTCCCTACCCTCCTCCCCTTCCCTACCTCCCACCCTTCCCCTACCCTCCCTCCCTTCTCCTCCCTTCCTACCCTCCTCCTTCCCTACCCTCCTCCCTTCCTACCCTCCTCCCCTTCCCTCACCTCCTCCCTTCCCTACCCTCCTCCCTTCCCTACCCTCCTCCTTCCCTACCCTCCTCCCTTCCCTACCCCTCCTCCCTTCCCTACCCTCCTCCCTTCCCTACCCCCTCTTTCCCTCTACCCTTCTCCCTTCCTACCTCCTCCTTCCCTACCCTCCTCCCTTCCTACCCTCCTCCTTCCTACCCCTCCTCCCTTCCTACCTTCTCCCTTCCTACCCTCCTCCCTTCCCTACCCTCCTCCTTCCCTACCTCCTCCCGTCCTACCCTCCTCCTTCCCTCCTCCTCCCCTTCCCTACCCTCCTCCTTCCCTCCTCCTTCCCTACCCCTCCCCTCCCTTCCTACCCTCCTCCCTTCCTACCCCTCCCTCCTTCCTACCTCCCTCCCTTCCCTCCTCCCTTCCCTACCCTCCTCCCCTTCCCTACCTCCTCCCTTCCCTACCCTCCTCCCTTTCCACCCCTCCCCTCCTTCCCTACCTCCTCCCTTCTCTCTCCTCCCCTTCCCTACCCTCCCACCTTTCCCCTACCCCTCCTCCCTTCCTACCTCTCCTTCCTACCCTCACCCTTCCTACCTCCTCCTTCCCCTCCCCACCCCTTCCTACCCTCCTCCCTTCCCTCCTCCCCTTCCCTGCCTCCCCCTTCCCTACCCTCCTCCTTCCCCTACCCCTCCTCCCTTCCTACCCTCCTCCCTTCCTACCCCCTCCTCCCTACCCTCACCCTTCCTACCTCCTCCTTCCTACCCTCCTTCCTCTCTTCTACCCTCCACCTTCCTACCCTCCTCCCCTTCCCTACCCTCCTCATCCTCCCCTTCTCCCTTCCCTACCTCCCCTTCCCCCTCCCTCCTTCCTACCTCCTCCCTTCTCTCCTCCTTCCCTACCCTCCCCCTTCTACCCCTCCTCCCTTCCCTCCCACCCCCCTACCCTCCTCCCTTCCCCCCCCCTTCCTACCTCCTCCCTTCCTACCCTCCTCCCCTTCACCCCTCCTTCCTTCTACCCTTCCTACCCTCCTCCCCCTCCTCCTCCTTCCCTACCTCCTCCTTCCCCTCCCTTCCCTACCCTCTCCTTCCTCCTCCTTCCCTACCCTCCACCTCCTCCCCTTCCCTACCCTCCACCCTTCCTACCCCTCCCCTTCCCTCCTACCCCTCCCCTTCCTACCCTCCCACCCTTCCCTACCTCCTCCTTCTCTCTCCTCCCCTTCTACCCTCCTCCTTCCCTCTCCTCCTTCCCTACCCTCCTCCCTTCCTGCCTCCCCCCCCTACCTCCCTTCTCTCTCCTCCCTTCCTACCCTCCTCCCTTCTACCCTCCTCCTTCCCTCCTCCCTTCCCTACCCCTTCTCACTTCCTACCCTCCTTCTACCCTCCTCCTTCCTACCCTCCCTTCCTACCCTCCTCCTCCCTTCTCCTCCTTCTCTCTCCCTCCTTCCTACCCTCCTCCCCTTCCTACCCTCCTCCCTTCTACCCTCCTCCTTCCCCCTCCTCCCTTCTCACCCTCCTCCTTTCGTCCTTCTATTTATCAATTGTTCATCTCCTCACTTGATCTTTTCTCTTTCATCCGTCCATCATTCCTCTACCTTTGTCCTCCTTCCCATTTCCTTTCCGTCCGCTCTTCTCCTCCCTTCCTCCCTGTCTGGCAAACTTTTAAAACATCGCAGAGTATTGTGATATATATCCTCTACCTGTAACTCCTATAATTCTCTTTCGCTTCTTTCTTTCTCTATCGCTCTCTTCCTTCCTTCTGTTTTACTTCTCTTTCTCTCTTCCTTTTCTTTCTCTCTCTTCCTTCTCTATCCACTTCTCTTCCTTCTTCGTCTCACAACCTACCGTCTTCTTCCCCTCTTTATCCCAACAGCGTCCAGGTATCGATCTAGCGCCAGAGTGAAAAGCAGATACTGGACTAACCTGCCT
Source organism: Homarus americanus (assembly GCF_018991925.1). Lineage (NCBI taxonomy): Eukaryota > Metazoa > Arthropoda > Malacostraca > Decapoda > Nephropidae > Homarus > Homarus americanus. The sequence continues at coordinate 1,227,547 of NW_024716951.1, read as the reverse complement.
CCTTAGCTGGAACACACTCTCTCTCTCTCTCTCTCTCTCTCTCTCTCTCTCTCTCTCTCTCTCTCTCTCTCTCTCTCTCTCTCTCTCTCTCTCTCTCTCTCCGGTTCGAAGAGACAAAAAATAGACATGCTAACCAACTTGAATATATTTCTATAATTGTACAGGTATTAGAGAGAAGAAAAAGGAAAGAGAGAGAGAGGTTATTATTTTAATATTCTTACTCTGGGTTGGAAACAATTTCTGGTTGACTCTTTGTTGCGAAGAAAAAATCCTCAGACCATCATAATTAGTTTGATGAAATAGAGCTAATAACTTCCCTCAGAGTGAAACCACGACGGTATGAAGGAATGGTAGATTATAACCACGACGGTATGAAGGAATGGTAGATTATAACCACGACGGTATGAAGGTATGGTAGATTATAACCACGACGGAATGAAGGTATGGTAGATTATAACCACGGCGGTATGAAGGTATGGTAGATTATAACCACGACGGTATGAAGGTATGGTAGATTATAACCACGGCGGTATGAAGGTATGATACATTATAACCACGACGGTATGAAGGAATGGTAGATTATAACCACGACGGTATGAAGGAATGGTAGATTATAACCCCGGCGGTATAAAGGTATGATAGATTATAACCACGGCGGTATGAAGGTATGATACATTATAACCACGACGGTATGAAGGAATGGTAGATTATAACCACGGCGGTATGAAGGAATGATAGATTATAACCACGACGGTATGAAGGTATGGTAGATTATAACCACGACGGTATGAAGGTATGGTAGATTATAACCACGGCGGTATGAAGGTATGGTAGATTATAACCACGACGGTATGAAGGTATGGTAGATTATAACCACGGCGGTATGAAGGTATGGTAGATTATAACCACGACGGTATGAAGGTATGGTAGATTATAACCACGACGGTATGAAGGTATGGTAGATTATAACCACGGCGGTATGAAGGAATGATAGATTATAACCACGACGGTATGAAGGAATGATAGATTATAACCACGACGGTATGAAGGTATGATAGATTATAACAACGACGGTACGAAGGTATGATAGATTATAACAACGACGGTATGAAGGAATGGTAGATTATAACCACGACGGTATGAAGGTATGATAGGTTTAAACTACGGCGGTATGAATGTATGATAGGTTTAAACCACGGCGGTATGAATGTATGATAGATTATAACCACGACGGTATGAAGGTATGGTGAATTATAACCACGGCGGTATGAAGGAATGATAGATTATAACCACGACGGTATGAAGGAATGATAGATTATAACCACGACGGTATGAAGGTATGATAGATTATAACAACGACGGTATGAAGGTATGATAGATTATAACAACGACGGTATGAAGGAATGGTAGATTATAACCACGACGGTATGAAGGTATGATAAGTTTAAACTACGGCGGAATGAAACTTACAATACGATGAAACTGATTCTTGACTTTTAAAACACAGTTGTGAACGAAATTTCTCACAAATCAAAAAAGTCTCAACTCAAAATAGACGCCATCTTGACCGCCATCTCTGTGTTGAAGTTTAAATGAATCAATTAGACGAATCGCCAAATGTTTCTTAACAACTTCTCAGGATTAGTGTGTGTGTGTGTGTGTGTGTGTGTGTGTGTGTGTGGTGTTCGTGTGTGTGTGTGTGTGTGTGTGTGTGTGTGTGTGTGTGTGTGTGTGTTTAAGGTCTATTTCTGTATCCTGCACCAACAGACAGTTTCCCAGGTAACTAGAGAGAACTAATACAAGTGGCCTCTTAGTTAGTACCTTCAGAAGTCATTAACCTGTAAACCCATCAGCAGTAACAACCAGGATGCTAAGTTAATATCGGTAATGGACCCTAACTCTCTCTCTCTCTCTTACTATGCTCACAAAATCACCATCAGTAACGAAGACTTGATTAGTAATGACGGGAAAACACTTGAAAATATGCACATTGTTGATATAATGAGTCGTGTGATTTGAATTGCCATTTGAAAAACATTTAGGTCTCGCGTTTTTTGCCTTGACAGTCTGGTGGAATTATTACACACGCTGATACACAACACACACAAACAAACACTGAAACACTACCCAACACAAACACTGCAACACTACAAAATACCTAAAATAATGACAAACTAGCCCAACAAACCTCCTCACATATAGAAGTACAAAAGCTGTCCCAAAATAGCAAGGTGGGTGTATATATATATATATTTGTCAACAGGAAAGCAAGAATATGTTGTGAGTCTGGGCTTGCAGTTGACCTCCTATTCACACGTTAAAGGCCACACTCACGTTTCATTCACGAGTCATGGATATTCATGATGGTGTGTGGTGGAGTATTCAAGGACTAGAGGTCACGACGAAGAGGAGATGGAGTAGGACGACTAGGAGGAGGAGGAGTAGGAGGAAGATAACGAGTAAGAAGAGGAGGAGGAGGAACAAGAGTAGTAGTTTATTAGATCAAAATATAAAGCAGCAATAATCTCAGTAACCTCTTCATCAGGCGCTTTTATTAAACAGTATAATACCAGTAACAAATTAAGGTTTCTTATAGATGGTAAAAGTTGGACAGAATATTAAGATAATAAACAATATTACCAGAGTAAGTGAAATGCGGTGCGTGGTGTCCGTAGACTTACTGTACAGCCTTGTCCGCTACGGTAAAATGTACTGCGCTATGTCAGGTTTGCCTCTTCGTAAACTAAACACTACTACTGTTTGTTTTTTTACCAAACCATTGATGATATAAGAGCATTATATCGTCTTCTTGATAATAAGTAAAGAAAAACAGAAGGATTTTTTTTCAAGTATGTAAATATATGATAAAATGGGTTGAAAATCGTCTCTGTTTTTTTTTTATATGTGACCAGAGATTCTTTACCCACCTTCAAATTATTACTAAGTAGTTATAACCAATCTAGCTTTATTCATTACATATATATATATTTATGGCCTTGGGTTATATTATTCATATGGATTAAGGGATTAGTTTATATTGTTATGCATTGACGAAGATTGAAAGTGAGGAAGGCAATTTCTCTCGTCCACAGCAGATCACACATCACATATACTGTTTCTGGTCGAGTAAGGAAGAGATGAGATGAATGGTGTATGATTATTTCTGAAGAAGACAGCGATTAGGGTTTCTGTCTACCTACCTGTCAATTCTGTAAGCTCTTCCTCCTCCTCCTCCTCCTCCTTCTTCTTCTTCCATTCTTGTTCTCGTTCGGTTTGTTCTTCCTTTAGATCTTTATATTCCCTTGGTCATCTATTTTTTCCTTTTCTTCATCAATAATAACAACAACAACTTTGCTCTCGATTATAATGTAAGTAAAAATCAACTCAGTTTCCCCATTTTCATTCAGTATCAAAATAACATCAGGCAAAAAAACACAGTCGATATTTTTTACAAA
>NW_024716951.1:1176592-1219092 GCF_018991925.1 Homarus americanus | reverse complement strand
CTCCGCCGACTCAAGTCCCTCGGAGTTCTTGCACACGAGCTCCTCAGTGTTTACACAACATTCATACTTCCCAAGCTCACCTATGCCTCCCCCACCTGGTCTTCCTCCCTAAATGCCACACAACGTAAACACCTAGAGAAAGTGCAAAAGAGGGCATGCAAGATTATTCTCTCCCCTTCCTACTCCACATATCAAGAAGCGCTCAACACACTGACCCTTTCGACTCTCACTGACCATCCACCACGACCTCATCACAAATTTGGTAAGAAGCTTCTACACCATCCCCGACACCTGCTCCTACTACCACCTGAGATCCCTAGTCCGAGAATTGCTGTTCGACACCACAACCGCATCCAGCCCATACGTGCACGAACTGATCGCTATAAGAACAGCCCAGTCCCAACCATTGTAAAAATTATCAATAACGTGTAATAAATCAGTGTATTCACTCCCAGTAAACACTATTCCTTGCACTGTCACTATGTTGAAATGAACTGTAGTTTGAGCTTTTCCCCATCTAGTTATTATATGTCTTATTTGTGTCACTTATGTTACTTGTATATTATTTGTAATTCGAAATACATTCCCCAAATATGTAACTGTATATTTTCAGCCTTCTGGCTGCCAAGCTCTTTCAATAAACCGTTAATTATTATTATTATTATTATTATTATTATTATTATTATTATTACATACACACCTCCTTGTATGAACAACTAGGATAAGGAAAGCAGATAGCAGTTTAATGTTGACAGGATATCTATCCCCCCCCCCCCTATTGTCGAGACCCTGACGTAGCTGGCTCCCTTGAATAGAACCCAAGTCTCCTGTTCTGGGACATATGTGACTTTTTGTATTCACTCACCATTTGTTGCTACCTTCTCCTATTGTGTGTGTGTGTTTGTGTGTGTGAATCAGTCGATATTTAATCACCATTGAGTATCTTGTCTTTCAAAATTTATATAATATTTTTCACTTCATATATAATACACTAAGCCAAAACATTGACCATTACCATCATTTAAATACAATAATACCTACAATAAATACACAATACAATACTTATAGATTCAACAAACTACCATAAGCAACATTCAGCACAATATAATAAAAAATACCTGTCCAATTCTCAGTATCTGCCAATCTAACACTGAGAAATCTACCATCTACTTAACACTGTCAGGCCACAAGTTGTTACCATCTGTAGGATTCGAGAGAAAGTTTTTAGCCGCTCAAGGAAATTCTATTAGGGGTAGAGGAGATAGACTATTTTTCCCATCTATTTTTTTTAGCTCTCCCATTCCCCCTCTTTATTGATTTTTTTCTGTATCTACTATTTTATCTTATGCTTCCTTTTACTATTTTCTATTATGTGTTTTCTTTGGGTGTTTTTCTTGTTCTTGTTCTTCGTGTTTATGTTCTTGGTATTATTATTATTTTTTTTTTCTTTTGTCTACTTTTCTTTCTTTTCCCTTAGTATCGTTTATTTCCTTTGTTATTTATACAATTATTGGATCATATGAAGATCCTCCCCCCCAAACCTACTTGGGGGGGAGGATCTTCATATGATCAAGCCTGGATGGGAGGATCTGACCTGACCAATGACCAAACCTGACCTTACCTGACCTGACGTCACTATGACCACATTTGTGTTGGTATATATATATAGTCAGATTTTGCCCATGTACTCAATAGGTTAGGTTAGGTTAGGTTAGGTTAGGTTAGGTTAGGTTAGGTTAGGTTAGGTTAGGTGGATCTTCATATGAGCGCGACTGGGGGGGAGGATGATTTTGCCCATGTACTCAATAGGTTAGGTTAGGTTAGGTTAGGTTAGGTGGATCTTCATATGAGCGCGACTGGGGGGGAGGATCTTCAGTTGGATACTTTGGGGGGGAAGATCTTCATATGATCCCAATTATTTCCTGTTTTCACTTGTACTTTCCTTCATTACATAATTACTTATCTACTCGTCTTTATCTTCATTGTATTGATTTTCTTCTTCGTTATTTATTTAATTTACATTAATTTTTTATCTCCTACTTATTAATCTAGTTACGTTTCATCTCCCATCTTCTTTCTGTATTTCGTCTTATTATTTTTATACTTTTCTATAGTACTTTATCGTTAACACTTTTATCATTTCATACTTGCTGTATACACCCTGTTCACTATGTATCTGATATTTTCATTTAAACTTTCTAAATCCTTCTCTTCATATTTCCTTTTATCCTTCCACCATCCTCGTAATCTCACATATAATCCACACAGGAGTTCGATATTCCTGTTAGTCGGAGCATTAAAAACAGAAACAGCAACATCAATACGGATTTTTCATACGTTGAGAGGATTGGTAAAATGTACTGTCAGAATTCTTAAGTTACTCATAAATTACTTCGTTTTCTCTGATGTCAGATGGTTTTTGTTTTCTTTGATTCAGTGTTTGCCTACAGGTATGACTGGTGTAGATTATATATTATCTTTTATTCGTATCATAATAAAATTCTTATATTTTGTATGAAATTCGAAAAAAAATGGAGAGAGAGTGTGTGTATCAACGTGAGAGACAGAGGCATGGAGATAGAGAAAACAGCAATCAGAACAGATGACATGAAAACTGAATTACCAATGAAATAAACAGACAGATATAGAGAGAAAAATACAAACTTGTTACCTGAGGATGCTGCCAACTCTCCGATCTTACTACTATATCCTTCAAAGTCATTACCACCTCAATAACTTTCCTGATTCATCATAACTTCCCATTCGTTCCTCATGGCAGCTTCTCTACGCCTCCTCAAACTCTCTATTGTTTAAGACCCATTCCCCACCTCTTCACGTTGACTAAGACTCATTCCCCACCTCTTCACGTTGGCTAAGACCCATTCCCCTCCTCTTCACGTTGACTAAGACCCATTCCCCACCTCTTCACGTTGACTAAGACCCATTCCCCACCTCTTCACGTTGACTAAGACCCATTCCCCACCTCTTCACGTTGACTAAGACCCATTCCCCACCTCTTCACGTTGGCTAAGACCCATTCACCTCTTCACGTTGACTAAGACCCATTCCCCACCTCTTCACGTTGACTAAGACCCATTCCCCACCTCTTCACGTTGACTAAGACCCATTCCCCACCTCTTCACGTTGACTAAGACCCATTCCCCACCTCTTCACGTTGACTAAGACCCATTCCCCACCACACCACAAAAAATCACCCTGTCTCCCCACCACTAACAACCCTACAACAGATACCACTTCCTTTACCACCACTAGAAACCTTCCAGGTCCCCACATCTTCAGAGAGCTTGTTCACGTTTTTTCTTCGATCAAGTTTTCTATGATACCCCACAAACGTATTTCGTTTTCTATGAGTATTTTTTAGCATATAGACAGTTTATATTTATTTCCAGTAGCCTCAGGGAACATAATATAACCTGAGAATTAAATGATGAAGTATTACCATCATATATTCACCCTCTGAGAGCTTAGTAGTTACTGAATCTCTTCTCTGGCTTCCATATTCATCAGTAACACTTCCCAGGATACTGAGTGTTGCTACAGACTTAATCATACAGCAGACATTATCCCATCTTAATTACACTGATATCTTTTCATCTATAATACTTACCTGCCTCCATCAGCACCTCTTGAGTAACCAGGTAATATAGATAATACAGTTCGGTTCACTCTACGTCTCCCAGTCGCCCCTCCCTCCTCTTCCACACCTACGCCAACACCTACCACACACACACCTGTCAATTACCTTGTTGTTGCACCTGGCCCTCCGTCGTCGCCTTCCCCTTGTTGTTGATGATCCTAATTCCTAATCTGGGAAACATTATGAATGGTGGTCTATTGTCTCGTAATTATGGTGTGTGTGTGTGTGTGTCCTAACTACACTGACTACAGTAGACATTATCCCATCTTAATTACACTGATATCTTTTCATCTATAATACTTACAATGGCGTCACTGTATCTAGGATGGGAAATTTTTATCATGCTCTAGTCTAATTACGTAAAGTGACTTCGTAAAAGACTTGCTGCTGTATATGTCAGTTCAGCCTGAGTTTGGGTTGTGTTGTTGTGATTCAAACTTGACGTGAAATAATATTCTTTTAACATGAAACTTCGATCAGGCTCCTCACTCAGGGGTTATCGTTGTTTCACCCCGATAACATATCCGACGGAGGTTAAAAAGTTTTCTCTATATCACCGGCTATGAACCACTTTTTCGCTGAGGCTCCGACACTGACTACAAAAGAAGTCAACATGTGCATGAGGCACCTCGTTGACTTGCATCATCTGAACCGCCTCCCCGTGACAATCCGAAAAAAAAATATTTGTTCGTCGATTCCCTTACATCCAGTTCATACTTACTGCAACAAGTGGCCACGGATTTAGGGCTTGTTATAAATGATGATATCGTTGGTAATATTAAGCATGACAGCTTCATTATCACACTGTTGCCGGACGAAAAAGTGGTGGAGGTTCCCGTCTACCATGTAAAGGATCTCCAGGTCACGCTGGAAACTTAAGAGGGGGTATATTTAAACATTGACATATTACGAAACAGCGTAAACGAATACTCCAACTTCTAGGCACACCACACCGCCGTCCTGGGGTCTGAGGCGCTCTACAATCTCGGAATCATATAAATTTTCCGGAATAATTGTTCCTCCCAACTCTACTTCAAGCCACGCCATTGTCTGAGGAAATTAAAGGAAATTGTCTGTCGACCCAAAGAGCAAGAATCGTTCGAGGTTGTTGCCCTCATGACCCACACACTCGGTGATCTGGGGTTAACAGTAGGTATTGCTACAGGGTGCAACACTACACAAGTGACCCAGGAATGTCAGCAGAAGTACAAGCAGGCCACGAGGACCAGAATAACAGAAGGTCTAAGATTTTACACCGCCGAAAACGATTATTTATCTTTGCTTCATTACGATGTCAGTAAATAAAGTTCCTGTGATATCGCCCGTGGGAGAGATTTCCTTGGGCACTACGAGCCTACATACATTACGGAAATCGAGTTGTATTTTTTTATTCCATAGTTGGTAAATATGAGTTTAAATTGTCAAATAAAAGGTGGTTCGAGTGAAACGAAAATAGGAATTAAAAATTGTCTTTTACATCTAATATTGTGTATTATAGGAGGATGACTCATTCAGTGTTAAGTTTTTGATGTTGTGGCGTCACCAGCGGCTACTGTGTATAAAACACATTTAGCCCATTGTGTTTTACAAGGTATTATGTGATAACGCCACATTACTTTTCCCTACAGTACACATTAACACTTATTTATTTATTTTTTAATCTACAAATGGCACTATCAGTGTACTCTCTCTCTCTCTCTCTCTCTCTCTCTCTCTCTCTCTCTCTCTCTCTCTCTCTCAGTCGTAAAAAGAGATTAGGCAACCTGAAAGGATAATTTTATACTTAAAGACAGTGGATAACTGTAGCAGATTTAAAATTTAAATGGAAGAATGTAAGGCGCACGATGACAGGTGATTACTCACAACTCTTAAATCACTGAAAACGTAAGACTATATTAAATATACTCAAATACGTCCACCCCTATTTAATGTGCTTCTCGCACTCGTCCAGGATAAAGGGGGTCTGGGCTCGCTAGGTATTTGGTGTTGCCCACTGGCCTCAGTTTAGAGAATCGCAACAGTATCCGCTGAGAGAGAGACGATCTGAACTGGTATCTGCCTGAGTGGATGAGAGTCGCTAACAATGACTGTGTACACTAATTTATGACTATTTTACAGGGCTATTTCAGACGAATATTTTACCATTACTAGTGATAGGTGGATCCACATCTGGCTTGTTGAGGGGGCGGGGGGGGGGGGTAATCATAAACATTTACACAACAATCAATATCACTATAGGTAACTCCGTCTTCTGACAGCCTCAGCCGAAACCATTACACGAGAATTTTTCCAAATATTTCGACTTTTTCTTTTTTTAATTTTCCAAACTCCTTGGTACTCCTCCCCTTCAGTTACGAATAAATGAGAATCCTGAGTCTTAAACTACAAGTCCAGGATAATCCAGGTCTTAAAGGTACGGGTTTATAAAAGTGTGGGAGCCGGAACGTTCAAATATCAAAGGCAGTAGGTCTCTTGAGCTCAGGTTGACCTCTCCGTGCTCACAAACACAATCCTGGGATTCTAACATAAGTTTTTTTTTACCGTTTAGTTTCATCTCTCTTTAGTCGGTGGTAGTGAATGTTTAACACAGAGGCCTCTTTAAGTAGAAAAGATTGGGCCTGATTTCTTTTTAGCTCCACAAGCCTGATGCCAGAGCGCAGTTTTATTGGTCATTAGTTGAATACATCTTTGTTCATTTCCTCTTTCAACAAGTAAAAAAAGAATTTACTCATAAATACAAGAAAAACATAACTTTAAATCAACACGAACACGACAAAGTGACACTGACCACTGACCATGTTAACCTTCCTGTAACCCGACTACAGTAACCAACACCCAAGTACAAGTGGTAATTATCCAAAGGTACAATAATATTTGATTGGGTGACAGGTGTGGTGATGACGATATGATCTGGGGGTGTATTGATTATATTCCAGCTCACACCTTTCCCTCTGCATCTCCACACACACACACACACACACACACACACACACACACACACACACACACACACACACACACACACACACACACACACACACACACACACACACACACACACACACACACACACACACACACACACACACACACACACACACACATACACACACACACACACACACACACACACACACACACACACACACACACACACACACATGTTGGAAAGAGAACGATTTGTTTATTTCTAAATGTTCAAAACTTTTATATCACCTAACCCAACCATAAGGTCACAGTGTGGCTCCAGGCTAACACAGAGGAAACCTTTCAGCTGATATTTAATTTCACGATATAAGAAAGTTATTAAACGAAGAAATATAATCTAGGAAAATTCTGAGTGAAGTTCTTTGAGTTAATTGGTAAACACTCAGATTAACTGATTGTGTTTGAAGCTTCAGTGGAGTGACATCATCTTATATACAAAGGAAATCACTGTTATAATAAGCCAACATAATTAAATCGCTTATAACGGACGGTAATCAAGCTGAAATCTCATAAGACATAACTTAATTACATCATTGAGGAAAGAATGTTGTTACCTGAGTTAACTTGAGACAGCAGGTGGGAGGTTCTTCTTGGAAGTGCATTATTAGCAAGTCCTGTTGAGGATACAGTGCACCCACAGTCTCGTAAAATCGCAAGAAAAAACAAAGCGGAAGAATTAAGCTTTAACTCACAGACAGTATCCACAATGGCAACGAAATTAAACTGAGACTCAACTATATGGTAAAAGTGATCGCATCTGTACCTGAGTTAAGAGTTGTGTTGGCTAGGTACAGTGAGGTACAGTGAGGTACAGTTGATTCAGGTTCGTAAAGATTCATATTTTATGTCATCCCGAAACTGGAGACGAAAGAAATTCCTTACCGGGAATACTTAGGCTAAAAATATATATTGATTTTCATGTAAACACTTTTCAATCCTACATTCTTTATCCTATAACAAGTGAACAGCTAATTGAATACATACAAACAAATTTAATTTCTCAAACATATGTAGTTATAGACATATAGATAACTTTATATAGTATTATTATCTAAACAGATTAAATGGACAGTGTAGAGGGAGCATTAATATAAAATGCCTGGATATATAGAAAACACATCATGACAGTGTGAATGACAGGAGGGGCAAGTGAGGAACATCAATCATGGTACAAATTTGGAGCATGAAAATATAACACAGCTTTTATTTTCTTATTTTTCTTTAATATAACACGAATGATATTGGCATCGTAAGTAACAGTAAGGAGTTTTTTATCATAGACGCGACGGGCTGCCTCGAGAACGTGTTAGTGAAATGTGATGGGTGATGACCGCAGAGTTTATTGTCACAGTATTGGTTATTATTATTATTATTATTATTATTATTATTATTATTATTATTATTATTATTATTATTATTATTATTATTATTATTATTATTATTATTATTATTATTAAGTTAAAGTTATATTAATACCAGGTTGGGTTAGGAACATTTGAAACAGTATTATCATAGTGAAAAAAATATATGATAATTAAACTGAACGAGATCCAACGACAAAATAAATTAATTTGTGGTATAAGGAATTACATCGTCAAATCCGAATTATAGCGAGAAATGCGTCTATAATTAAAATACTTTTTTAATTTGAGAAAACTGGTATAATCTGTTACATATGTTCCAATGATGATAGAGTTCACGGTATTATTCTTTTATTTAATGAAGGGTTAATATAAATTTGGACATTATATATAAACACTGTCCTCTATGCAAGCGTTATGATTATAGATGTTAATATAATTATTTTTATATTTTTAACATTTTGTCTGTCTGTCTGTCTGTCTGTCTTTATAGTTTAATACTCGTTTACGAGCTCAGTTTAACGTCATAGCGAGACTCACCAATAAGTCATTTCCTTTTCCTTTACATTCAGTGCCATCACTAATTACTTCCCCTATTCTAAAAAAATAAAAAATAAGTTTTACATACTAATTAGTTGAGCTTAAAGGAAAAGTTTATAAAATATGTGATTTCCTCTTCAATTCAAATAGTAATGTTAACTTTAATATTTGGTTTTAATTAGACCGTCGGTGACATGTTTACAGGTGTCCAGATGTAAAATACGCCTTAATTAACGTCGACAGGTAAATTGATATGGGGATTATGAATTCCACTCTAATCCTGGGAGGAGTTAGTGCTATCGTGTACTTACAATTGCCAGGTAAAGAGAGGTTAATTGTACAGGTGCCAGGTAATGAGAGGTTAATTGAACAGGTGCCAGGTAATGAGAGGTTAATTGTACAGGTGCCAGGTAATGAGAGGTTAATTGTACAGGTGACAGGTAATGAGAGGTTAATTGTACAGGTGCCAGGTAATGAGAGGTTAATTGTACAGGTGCCAGGTAATGAGAGGTTAATTGTACAGGTGCCTGTACAGGTGCCAATGAGAGGTTAATTGTACAGGTGCCAGGTAATGAGAGGTTAATTGTACAGGTGCCAGGTAATGAGAGGTTAATTGTACAGGTGCCAGGTAAAGAGGTTAATTGTACAAAGGTTAATTGTACAGGTGCCAGGTAATGAGAGGTTAATGGTACCTTCTCATTAACAGTGGCTGTACTTCTACCTACGAGTAACTAAATGCCATACGAAGGCCAGAAATTAACCAAATATTAACAGTTATATTATCATCTGCTCTTTACTTAACCCATTCTAACCTAACTCATTTTAACCTAACGTGTTGCAAATCTAACCTAACCTAACTTACCCTAACCTAACCAAACCAAACCTACCTTTATCCTACCTTTAACATAATCTAACCCAAATTACCCTTAACCTACACTAACCTAACCTAACTACTTCTAATCTAACCTACCCCCTAACCTACCTTTAGCCTACCTTTAACATAATCTAACCCAAATTACCCTTAACCTACACTAACCTAACCTAACTTACCCTAACCTAACCAAACCAAACCTACCTTTAGCCTACCTTTAACATAATCTAACCCAAATTACCCTTAACCTACACTAACTTCTAACCTACCCCTAACTGCCCCAGCCTAATTCCTTCTAACCTTAAACCTACACTAACTAACACAACCTAACCTAACCAAACCAAACCTACCTTTATCCTAACATAATCTAACCCAAATTACCCTTAACCTACACTAACCTAACCTAACTTACCCTAACCTAACCAAACCAAACCTACCTTTAGCCTACCTTTAACATAATCTAACCCAAATTACCCTTAACCTACACTAACCTAACCTAACCTAACCTAACCTAACCTAACCTAACCTAACCTACCCCTAACCTACTTCCAACCTAATCAAACCTAAATTAACCGAACTCGGGGTTGTGACATGAAAATTGGAGTCTGTATCCGGATATTAGATGGAATATTTTATGGACAAACTGGAGCTTCCATTAATAGACCCCATGCTACCCATCACCAGCGAACCCGAGGAAGAAGGTATTATGATCATAGAAATTATTAAAACTTTATTCCTTGCAACTTTTTTTTTATCTAGGAGGTGAAGTAAGTCGGCATTTTCAACCTAACTCCCAGTAATACAAGATGCAGAAATTTTGATATCTATGTGTGAATTCATGTTTAACAAAGTAATTTTCTCATTATATTGTAAAACTTTTCCTTTTTTTTGTCTTTAAGGAATATTAGACCATAATGGAGTCTTATATAAATACACGTATATTTCACCTATATAGAGTATAATGATTGTTATATCGTAGGGGTAAACAAACAAGGTAAAATACAGGCAAGAAATTGACGAGATTATCTTCTCTTCCTACCCCTCCCCCCTCCTCCCTCCCACACACACCTCCGACAACACCTGAGTACAGCGAAAGGTCCCCCCCCACACCTCCACCTGTCAGGGGAGTATCTGGTGTTAAGCCAACCTCCGTGTTCCCCCTGAATATTTTCCCTTTTTTTTCACTTCCTTCCCTTCCCTGCCCCTTTCACTCCTATTCCTCCTCTTTTCGTTCCCCTCCCTTCCCATCCCTATGCTTTTTTTCTTTCTTCCTCCTATCCGTTTCCTTCCATTCCCACCTCATCCCTCCCCTCCCTCCTCTCCCATCTCTTCTTTCCTTCGCTCCTCTCCTCTCCCCTTCCCACCCCTCTTTACTCCTCACCCTTCCTGTTCTGGCGTTATGGTGAAGACTGATTGACGTAAGTTATTTTTTCTTTTCTCTTTAGGGGGAAACTTTTTTTATGGCTATATTTAGAAAACCGGTAATTCCCAATGATTAACTTGTCAGGTAAATTGTTGCTATGTTACTTTTATGTTACTTTTTCCTCAACATTTTATTTTATTTTTTTTTTTTTTTGCATTTTGGTTCATTTTTTTTATCTGCTATTTATTATTTATTGTGTTTGGTTGTTACGTTTTCTGTTTCATGAACCATAGTTTATTCGGGCTCTTCCTCTCCTGTACTAAATGAACTCCCATCTCATCAGTGGTGGTGATGTGAAGTTGGTTCGATCAGACTCTCGATAACTAGTATTGTTTTTTTATCTTCACTTCCCCTTCCCTTAACTTAAAGAACGAGGAATATAGCAGAGAGAGAGAGAGAGAGAGAGAGAGAGAGAGAGAGAGAGAGAGACTGAGAGAGAGAGAGAGACTATTGCCTTTGAGAATATGTGTGTGTGTGTGTGTGTGTGTGTGTGGACATTCAAAATAGATAATTTAGAATTTTTATTGTATTTATAATTAGTTGAGTTACTCTTATTTTCGCACATCCCTACCAAAATTTCCACCCGCACCACCCTACCAAATTTTCCCCCGGCACCACTCTACCAAATTTCCCACATTATCTTCCAAACTACGAACTAAAACTCGGGTTACGTATTGTTTATCTTTCCATTAACCATTTCACTACGGGTACATTACTTTTAATTCTTGATTTGCCTTCAGGAGCATAACTGAGGAGCTGGCAAAGTAGAATAATGACCCGAGTAGCAAGAAGTATCGTTTTCAATAGCGTTTTAGAGGTTCAGTTTCTACACTAGTAACTCTTCCCCAGTAGCTCGGAAACTGTGACTATGTGGAAATTGTACTGTGAGGAGGGTGAAACAGTGGTAATTAAAGGTCACATGTGAGGAAAGAGGAAGAGGAGGAGCAAGGATAAGAAAAAGTGGATGAGGAAATGAGAGATTGGACGAAGGTGGAGGAAAGAGAATAATGAGGAGAAGGTAGAAGGAGATAGAAAGAGGAGAAAAAGGAGACAACAGTACTGGTGGTGAGATATGAATATGTGAGAGAGTGAGAGAGTGAGACAGACAATTGCACAGATGATGAGATAAAAATAAGAATTAAAAAAAAGAGAGGAAAGTCGGTCATCATTCTTTATAAAACCACACACACCCTCAAGCTTTCCATCCCAGAGGTTAAATATCACCTTGACCTTAAGAAAATATTAATAAAAAAAAGTCGTTTGTTCACCATTTTGCTTCTCTTTTCATACACAAAAATTAAACAGCACTTTTTTGTATGTACTGTATATTAAAAGCGTCAGAATATAAACATCTACTCATCATTCTAGGACATACAGACACGCACAGTAGTCTAGGACATACAGACACGTACAGTAGTCTAGGACATACAGACACGTACAGTTGTCTAGGACATATAGACACGTACAGTAGTCTAGGACATACAGACACGCACAGTAGTCTAGGACATACAGACACGTACAGTAGTCTAGGACATACAGACACGTACAGTAGTCTAGGACATACAGACACGTACAGTAGTCTAGGACATACAGACACTACAGTAGTCTAGGACATACAGACACATACAGACATACAGTAGTCCAGGACATACAGACACGTACAGTAGTCTAGGACATACAGACACGTACAGTAGTCTAGGACATACAGACACTTACAGTAGTCTAGGACATACAGACACGTACAGTAGTCTAGGACATACAGACACGTACAGTAGTCTAGGACATACAGACACGTACAGTAGTCTAGGACATACAGACACGTACAGTAGTCTAGGACATACAGACACGTACAGTAGTCTAGGGACATACAGAACACGTACAGTAGTCTAGGACATACAGACACGTACAGTAGTCTAGGACATACAGACACGTACAGTAGTCTAGGATACAGACAGACGTAGTACAGACACGTAGTTCACATACAGTTACAGTAGTCTACATACAGACACGCACATACAGACACGCTACAGTACATCTAGACACATACAGACACGTACAGTAGTCTAGGATATACAGACACGTTAGTACAGTAGTCTCATACAGACACGTACACTACAGACACGTACAGTAGTCTAGGACACATACAGTAGTCACATACAGTACTAGGACGCACAGTCTAGGACATACAGACACGTACAGTAGTCTAGACATACAGACACGTACAGTAGTCTAGGACACACGCAGTAGTCTAGGACAGGACACATTACAGTAGTCTAGACATACAGCCACAGTAGTCTAGGACATACAGACACGCACAGTAGTCACATACAGACACGTACAGTAGTCTAGGACATACAGACACGTACAGTAGTCTAGGACATACAGACACGTACAGTAGTCTAGGACATACAGACACGTACAGTAGTCTAGGACATACAGACACGTACAGTAGTCTAGGACATACAGACACTTACAGTAGTCTAGGACATACAGACACGTACAGTAGTCTAGGACATACAGACACGTACAGTAGTCTAGGACATACAGACACGTACAGTAGTCTAGGACATACAGACACGTACAGTAGTATGCGGTAAAGACTCCATTTAAAGGACTATATAGAGGGAAAATTTCGTTTTATCGAAAGTCCATTAAGTTTGACGCCTACCTCTAAACACTGGTGAAAGTAAATATATAATACTTTATGATAATTTGATCCTCAATATATTATAAAAAAATAATTAATATTTTCAAAGTTTAGAATTTAGGAGTAAAAAGTAATGCCAGAAAACATTAAAAAAGACAAAGAATTTTTTTTTTTTTTTTTTTTTTACCAATAATCGTTCAGTGTTGAGGTCCAGCCAGACACCAGGTGAAATAGTGAACGTTTTGTCTGCTTTCATCGACCTGTTTTATGAATTAGCAGACAATGGAATTTTTTGCCACATAAAAGTAAAATAGTTTATGACCCGATCTGTAACCACCGAACGAGGATAATTTGGTGATGGGTCTTTGAATATTTGTGAAAAATTAACCGAGCGCCAGACCTTATGTGGCTTCCATGACAGACCAATTTACTTTTTTTCTTTTTTCTTGTGTGTGTGTGTGTGTGTGTGTGTGTGTGTGTGTGTGTGTGTGTGTGTGTGTGTGTGTGTGTGTGTGTGTGTGTGTGTGTGTGTGTGTGTGTGGAAAATGAAATAAACATTAATCGATTTTTTTTTCTTTTTTTTTTAAGGAATCATCAATATGATTTGGTCAGTCACTAAGCAATGAAGGGTGACTGTCGGGTGACTGAAGGGTGACTGAAGGGTGACTGCCAGTTACTTTATTTAGGCTTTATCAAATAACTTAAACCCTCCCTTCCCTTCAACATTACCGATGGACACCCCCCAACACCTCATCTCGCTGCATCTCCTCACATCTCTGACCTATTCACACCTATTCTAACCTATGATAAAACCTTTGAGTTACTGGGCAATATAGACCCTTATAAGTTTATGATACGATGGAGTGATGAGATATTGGTTATATAATAATCCTCAATAAATGACTAGATAGATTACTTGGTTCTATATAAAGTTATTTACAAGGATGAGTTAGATTAAAGTGAGTCAGGTTAGGTTCGGGTTTAATCTTCCTGGCCGGGACTCCTGGGTTTAGTGAATCTAGGGATCTCTTTATCTTATAAGCATCAAGGTGGGTGTATGCAAATCGTCTCCCCCCACAAGATGGTGTTTTCAAAGTAACTATTACCTCCCCCCTGCCTCCCCCTTCTGCCTCCCTTCCCCCCTGTCTCCCCCTCCTGCCTCCCCCTCTGAAACAATATCATCCGCCTTCATTTCCATATAATCGCTTATTTTAAGACGCATTTAAATGGAAATTCACAACGACACAAGGCAGAGTATTAAGGGGTTTTCTCTCCCTTAAGGCGGCCGTGGCTTGTCTGTTGTTTGATTCACTGTGGAAAAAGTTTTACGAAAAAGTACGGGATGAAAATATGATCAGAGAGAGAGAGAGAGAGAGAGAGAGAGAGAGAGAGAGAGAGAGAGAGAGAGAGAGCGTGTCGAGGACGATCTATACTGAAATTTTGAGCAAAATTAACTTTTCAACCCCCCAGAAAAATATTCAAGAGGTATATCTTGTAATTTGGGGGGATCCAAAGAACGAAATTTGCTCAAAATCTCAGTATAGATTGTTTTCGGCGTGAAGGTTAAGGATAAGTGGTCAAAAAGTTTAAATTTTTATCCTTAAATGTCCTCATATCAGTTAGCATAATTATTTATCAAAACTTCCTACTCTATGGTTCTATAAAGTCAATTAAATATCAACATTTTAACATTTCAACAACAGATTCTTAACTCAGCCTTTAACAATGTAATATAAATAAATGAAACTTACATTATAATATATTAACGAGAAAAAAAAATATTGGTTAAAAAAAATGCCTGACTTGTTGTAGTTCCGTGACTTTGAAAGAGCAGAGGACGTGGAGTATCCAGAAACTAATGGAAGTTATTGAATTAATTAGACCTAATGACTGTAGAGGTAATTATTGACCTGTTTAAAGCCTACAGACTATATTAAGTTATATTATGTTATATTATTTTCGTACTTGACTTTTCTTTCATTCCTTCTTATTCTTTCATCTCTTTCGTAGGTCTTTAGTCATTCATTTCCTTCTTGCGCGTTATCACTCTTACCTCTTCATCATCTTTCATCACTTCTCTTTCACGTGTTTCCATTCTTGTGTTGTCTTCGATTATCGATTTCCCGTCAACCTGGAGACTGTTAGCGAGATAAAGGAGACGAGACGGAAAAGAAAAACTCTAGTGAGAGAGAGTGAGAGAGAGAGAGAGAGAGAGAGAGAGAGAGATAGAGAGAGAGTATAATTTCTCTACTCCCTCTTCACTCACGGCCAACGCTACTTCAATAACACACACACACACACACACATACACACACACACACACACACACACACACACACACACACACACACACACACACACACACACACACACACACACACACACACACACACACCACACACACCACTACCACAACACCCACACCACCACTACCACAACACCCACACCACCACTACCACAACACCCACACCACCACTACCACAACACCCACACCACCACTACCACAACACCCACACCACCACTACCACAACACCCACACCACCACCAAAACTTCAACACATTATTAATTCATCCCTCACACACGGTTTACCTGGCCTGACCTCTTACCTGTGTTGAAGCGGACTTGTACATTATTACCGTTCAGTATTTGAGTTAAAGTGAGTTCATGGGGACGACGGCAGGTTAGTGGGTAGAGCTCACACACCACTCTCTATACCCAGCCTTCAGTACACAAGAAGATAACGTGGTCCAAAACTCCACAGCCTTCAGTTTCCCAATGACTTATAGCACAGGGGACGAGCGCTGTATCCACACATATACAAACTCACTCAAACGCATACAGAGCCAAACACAGACACAGAGTCGAAAACATATACAGATTCACAGATTGACTCACAAACGTATTAATTTTTATTATAGCTTAAACGAATGTAAATACTAAGGAATATTACGTTTGTTGTTATTGACTTGGGGAACTAAACAGATGAACAAGACGCCGAGGTGTACAAATATCAACACAAGTTATACGAGGCTCTTACGTGTTAAAGGTGTTGGGCCATTAGAGAGAGAGAGAGAGAGAGAGAGAGAGAGAGAGAGAGAGAGAGAGTCATTTGTTGCAGTATTTCATCACAAGTAATGTAGAAATACTTGTAAACATTATATATGTTTATTTACGACTCGTGGAATTTTGTTGTTTTATAGGAAACAAAAGAATATATATAAAGAAAATATTATTCTCCATTTTACTACATTCCTCGACATTTTTACCACCTCTGTCTCTCTCTCTTTTGTTTTTTCTTCCCTCCATTTTTTTCTCCACCATTAGTAAACAAAGCGGTTCCTGCGACACAGCTACTCGTAAGAGGAAGCATCACAGTAAAGGCTTTTGTAAAGAAAATTAACAGAAAGCAGAAAATATTTTCACACAAAACTTTAAAGAGAATGTCACCTCACTCTGCCTGTATCAGAATGCTCAGTAATATATTTTAACCTCTTATATTTATTCAACAAAAGATGATCTACTTATGAGTTTCTTTAGTAAAGCTTCACCGTTGAATAATCTTTCTTTTAATAGTTTAATACAGTTAATCAATTTTAATCATATAACTAATGCTATATATTTCTCATATAAGACTTTATAAAATCGTTCATCGGTATTCAAGAAATTCTTATATTCATCAACAGAAAAGATAAATAATAATTTTTTTTACATTGAACTTTTAACCTTGATCTAATTTTAACTCAAAGTTCTGGTGAAAACTTAATCTTCCCTGGGCCCCCGGTGAGACCTGGCCAGCAGTAATTGCCATGTAATCTGTCGGATTTTTCCTCGATGTTCTAACAATCCCGAAAATCATATCTCATTCTCTTTGGTGATTAAGCCAGGGCGAGGCACCTGGGGACGCTGACCACCTGACAGAAGAAGGGATGAAAGTTACCTGTCCACTGATGAGATAAAAAGTGGTATTAGAGGGAAGGAAGGAAGGAAGGAAGGAAGGAAGGAAGGTTGTGATTTGTGGTGGTCCTGATGTGTCTTATTATTATTGATTAAATTCTTATTCATTCTACTTGGTTTACATAGCTATTAAAATACTTTCCTACATACTCAAGTCTACGCTCACACACACACACACACAAAAAAAAAAAATAAAAAACTTCTAAAACTGATGTAAACATTCACAGCACATTTTTACACACACACACATACAAAAAAATATTCAATTCCGAGCATATTTTTCTTATTCTTCTTTCAATACTTATACGCTTTTGTAGATACCATAAAGAGATAAAATTAAGAAGTTCAAAGTTCACACGATAAAGTTCCTGAAACCTTTGTTTGTGTGTTAAGTAGACGTTTAGAATAAGTCAATGAACCTTACAAAATATAATAGTCATTGGCAGTTCTGAAACCCCCCCCCCCCCCTGATATGACCTCGTAGCAGTAGGAAACACTATGACCTATGAATATAATCTGATCTGACCTTATATGACACAGAGAATAGACTGACGATGCTGCCTAGTCACTGAAAACATCACATGAACTTTAACAGAAAGGTTGAAGATCAAGATGGGAGGGGTAGGTTGGTGAGTGTGTGTAGTGAAGGTAAATGGCGGTAGGAGGTACCTGAGGGAGGAAGAAGAGTGGGAGGTGGAGCGGATGGAGGAGATGGAGGAAGTGGAGTAGGGGGAAAAGGTGAAGGTGATGGAGATCGAGGAAGAGGAGGAGAAGGAGGAGATGGAGGTGGTGTTCTAGGTGAAGGTATTATATCAAGAGTCAGTTAAGTTATTAATAATCTTAATTAACTTTGGTTCAGTTCTGGATTAGGGATGTATTAAGACCACAGATGTTTATATTGCAGTTAATGAGTTACACTTGGATACAATTATGTCAACAACAACAACAACAACGAGGTGGAAATTACACTACAAACAAACTCTACTGAAATTTACTTCTGTTCTTGGCAGGTTCCACGATCTAAGAAATAACATTTGGATAGCCAACCATGAGTTGATTTCTGGAAAAGTTCATAAGGTCGGGAACTGTTGACAAGGGTTTATGGGGTCAGAGAACTTAATTTGTTTATATTTTTGATCCCCCAAACTGGAAATATATTTGTAGACAACTCAGAAACACAGAGAATAAAGAACGTTATTATAAACAAAAGTTGAATGTGGCAGATTATAGCGGTTAAGACTCCTTATGAGCGGGGACCCATACCTTCCCATAATCCTTCATTATTGGGAAATTCAGACAAAAGTTACGACGGGGAACAAGTTTTTCACCTGATGACTCGACCAAATCTTTTATTATGAAGATTTGTTTTAATATACAAGTATACATAATTATATATATATATACACCGGTCTGTATGTGTAGTATGTATGTTGGTATGTATGATAGTGAGGTAAGAGTGACCAAGCAGCTTTATAATTGATTTTAGTCTAACAGTACCTGAGGTTCTCTCTCCTGAACACACAACATTCTGTACCTTCTCCTTCTTCTTCCTCTTGCTCTATCTCCTTCTTTACCGATTCTCTTTCATTTTTTATCCCTTCTCACCCTTCTCCTTCTCTTCTTTTTATTTGATTTTCTTCCTTTTTTCTTTATCGTTTATTGCCCTCACTTCCCTTTCATCTTATTCTTACTGTCTGTTTATATATCTCTTCTCTCTCTCTCTCTTCTTTATCATATATCCTCTTCCATCCCTTTCCTCTCTTCCACTCCCTTTCCCTCTCTTCCCTTCCCGTCCTTTTCTCCATTTTCTTCTCTTTCCCTCCAGTCCCCTTCCTTCCCTCCCCCTCTCGTTCCCTTCCCTCTTCCCATCTCCTCGTTCCACTCCCCTTCCCCTTCATATCACAACACATAAAACTCTGATTACTTTTAAAGAGCCTCAACTACCAGGGATACAAACACCTGTTCAATAAGCCTCAAATCCTAGGATAAGAGACAAAAATTTTAAAATGTAAAAATATTGGGGTTTTTATCACAAATACATAAACATCCCAGCGTGTCTCTGTTCCCGCGTAGAAAATAACATTTGAACACTTAAACACGTCTGCTGTGTGAAGTGACAGTCCTCGTCCGTAATAAAGCAGATTTACCTATGTAGGGAGGATGTCTCAAGGCGGTGAAGAGCTCTCAAGTCTTAGCTGGTATAACACCTTTGTTTACGTTTAATTTCTGTGCCTCATTTAGAGATCTTTTTACCTGTACCTGTGTTTAAGGTCAGCTTCGTGTGATCTTACAAGGGATGGTAATTATATACCTCTGTTTAGAATCAGCTTGGTGACCTTTCCGGGGCTGAATCTTGAATAATCCCAGAGGAGGGTGAAGAGGGTGCTATACACTTCAGCACTGTCGAGTATATGCATGAAGGGAGTAGGAGAGAGTAGATGTCTATGGAGGGACAAAGAGAGATAGTGTATATGAACGGGAGGTCGTTTGAGCATCTGACACTCGAATGTGACCTTTGACCTCTAAGGGGAAAAAAAATAGTACCGTCATACTATATTATAATTACTCCCACTCTATGTTATTAGACAAATTAATTCCTCTTGACATTTCTAACACTCTACAAAAGGAAAACCGTAAACATGTTTCTATATACTCATCTCACCTCTCTCACTGAAGGATTATTATGTGTACGTTAAGTTTCTACAGTTGCCAGTACAGTGAAACCTCTATATAACGGACTTTTATCTCCATTATATTCCGTTAGATGGAGGTTTCACATCTAACGGTCCACATAACGGATTTTCTTACCTATAGACTTCATTAGATGGAAGTTTCATTTCTAACGGACCCTCTCTATAACGGATTTTCTTATATATAGAGTCCGTTAAATAGAGATTTTAATGTGGGAGGTTCAAGGGAAAGAGAGACATTAAGGGTGTGAGCAGAGAAGGCAGGAGGGGGAAATATATACACACACACACACACACACACACACACACACACACACACACACACACACACACACGGCCTCAAGGAAGATAGTACCTGTCTGTATTTATGTTTATGTAAGTATACCCCAACATATTTACCTGTGCCTTTGTTCACCTGTATGCATGCTTCTAAGTATACCTATGTTTACCTATATGTATACTTATAACCTTAAAACCGTATCGCATGTTTGTGTGTGTGTTCTTTGCTTGTTAGTATGCATGACTCTATATACCTGTCTGTATTTACTTAGGAGAATAAACATGACTTCATTTGCATATAAATGAAGGCATGATAATTAACCTTAAGCGTATCTGTAATTTTATCGTATTCCAAGGCCATTCCTAACCAGTTTTGTATTTACGGTTATCTTACCTGATAAAATGTCCTCATAACATTTCATTTCAATTCATTTTGTTTCGCTTTTTTTTATTGTTTTGTGACTAATTATTTCATACAGAGGTAAATAAACAGGTAATTAATTAAGATGATTCGTATGTAGGGAGTTCTATCACCTGACGTAGTAGTAGTAGTAGTAGTAGTAGTAGTAGTAGTAGCAGTAGTAGATGGTGTATGTATATTAATTTAGTGTTTGATAATACTTCGGGGTATAAAATTTAATAGTTTAAATCATCGTCCTCAAAGGGTTAAATCATGGTCCACAAAGGGTTAAATCATCGTCATCAAAGGGTTAAAGCATCGTCCTCAAAGGGTTAAATCATCGTCCTCAAAGGGTTAAATCATCGTCATCAAAGGGTTAAATCCACGTCATCAAAGGGTTAAATCCACGTCATCAAAGGGTTAAATGATTACAACATATCTATGTATTTATTAATCCTTTCTACATCACAAATCAATGAACTTTACAGGAATGTTATTGAATAAGTCAAATACATCAAGTCTGTTTTAATATAGATATTTTGTCTTTTAAAGGAGATAACGTAAAAAAAATCTCTAATGTTTGAACCAAGGGATTTCTCTTTATTTGATATTGCAAAAAAAAAAAAACGTGGTGGAAAAGATGTGTAATTTTTGTTTTTATGTACGAGACGTTGAAGCAGAACGTCTAGTGGAGATTATGAGAAGGTGAATGAAGTTTATTATTAAATGTATGAATAAAACCGTGAAATTAAAAATCTTAGGTATAAATGTAACACAGAAAACGCATTTGGAATATTCAGTAAGCAAAGACATTAAGAGCAAAACACACACACACACACACACACACACTTCCATTATTACCTCAATTTTACTATATGGAATGTATGGAAACAGCACTACAAGTTATCATTACACCGACACATTCATATCTTTACCAATACTTAATTACTAAAATCAATAACTTCTGATTAAATACAGTGATATATCATGTGTGTGTGTGTGTGTGTGTGTGTGTGTGTGTGTGTGTGTGTGTGTGTGTGTGTGTGTGCGTGTGTGCGTGTGCGTATGGCTGATTATGTGTATATTGAAGTAGATGGGTAGAGAGATAGAAGATGACTCGACTGCATTCTTCAACCAGAGGAAAAACTAAAATAGGAAAAAATAAGAGAAACTCACCTCAATATTTACCTTTAATCACTACACAAATTAAAGAAGGTCGACGTCTCTACCTGTAATTTAAGATGAATTTCCCATACCCCCTAAAAAGTTCCTTGATTGCGGTTTACAAAGTTGCCACGAAAAGAAGTTAAGGTTTTCTAGGAGCTAATTACTATATAAGTTTTAAGTTATGCGATGCTTCACTACTTAATAAAAATATAAGAGATGGCTAGTAGTTGAGATGACGCGTGAGGTAAGGTGAGTTAATTAAGAAGACATGTTACCTGTCGTGTCTATTGGTAATGTTGTGGTCACATATAACATAACCTTATAGTATTTGTTTACATCTTCAGGGTTATCTTGTTTATATGTTTAGTTTAATTAAGGTAAAGTAAAGGTAAAAACAGGAACATATGAAGAAAGGAGAAGAGGTACACGAAGCAATAAATGGAATAAGATGCAGATGACATTTAGGAATATGGGGAAAAAAATCAGTTTTAATGGTGAGTAATTTAATCAATATTTTATCTAATATTAGTGACACAAAGATCTGTTAATTAAAATCAGTTAACGAATCTTTATAGAGATACATAAATTTATCTTCAACTTCAATTTTTAATATTTTTTTTTCATTTCGAAAGCTTACATCTCTCTCTCTCTCTCTCTACTAACTTTATCATTATGTATGTTATTGTTAGTCACATATTTAATACATAGAAATATTACGAGTATCAAAGCTATATCACATACACAAAGGTTGGGTACACGAACTCAAAACGTCAGATCTCAAATATATTCAAGAAAGGAATTTGCCCATGTTGATATATTTCGCTATACGAAGAAATGGTGAAATATATAAACAACTCTCAGTCTTTCTATTTGTTTATGAAAAAAATATAAATAAGGATGAGAATATTAAGACGTGGTAAGATAATGATATACTCTGTGCAATTATTTGTATCTTATAACATTGTAATTGGAAGAATAGGAAGAGAGAAGGGCAGTGATAAATAGGATAGATGAGAAGTAGGGGGATAAATGGAAGGAAGATGGGTAGAGAGAGAGAGAGAGAGAGAGTCTGTGTGTTGGTGGAGGAACAGCAGTAGGAAACATTAGTTGGATTTGACAGTAGAATCGATGGCTCAGGAAGATGTCAACTCGAATTGTTGTTGAGGAGGTAGAGGAGTAGGGAGTAGTAGGGTGTCATAGAAGCGAAAGGAGTAGGGAACCATAGAGGTTGCTAGGAGGTCGGAGTAGGGAGGAGAAAAATTCCAATAGTATAACAGTAGATACGAATTACACACACACAGACACACACGCTCCACGACCCTAATTGACCACCCAATCAAAATATACAAGGAGTTTGCAGTCGAACTTGCCACCCCCTCTGTTCTATTATTAATGCATCCCTCAGACGAAGCAAATGCCCTAATGAATGGAAAACCGCATTTGTCACCCCCATCCCCAAGGTCACCACAATCCCCTAACGACTTCAGGCCAGTTGCCATTACCCCCATACCCAGTCTACTTTGTGAGGACTTTGTTTTTGAGTGGGCATTTGCCAGTATCTATCAGTCAATTGATCCACAGCAATTTGGCAATATGAGGACCTCCTCTACATCACACTGCTTGGTGAGCTTTCTGGATTTTCTGCACAAAAACTTGCAGAAACGTAAGACATCACTGGCCGTTGCCCTTGTGGACTTCAGGAAGGCCTTTGACCTTGTTGATCACTGCACTGTTATCAACAAGGCTATTGCACTAGGGCTGCCCACCAACCTGGTCTCATGGCTCACTGATTTCTTGAGTGGACGTCGCCAAGCAGTGAGGTATCAGGGCTTGGTCTCTACATTCCAACACCTCACCTGCGGTGTTCCCCAGGGGACCAAGATGGGACCACTGTGCTTCCTCATCCTGATCAACGACGCTCTATCGGACACTCCTCACAGGTGGAAGTACGTGGATGACTGCACTGTGGGGGTTTCAGTGGACAACACCGCACCAGACTACTCACCGCTCCAAGGCACCCTGGGCAGGCTACAGGCATGGACTACGGAGAACAAGGTCACCATCAACCACACCAAAACCGTAGTCATGCACATCAATACCGCCACCACTCCAGTGCAAGCCCCAGCAGTCACAGTGGGTGCCCATCCTCTCCAGCTGGTGCAGTCTGCCAAACTCCTGGGTGTAACTATAGACAACAAACTTGACTGGAAGGCCCATGTAAATAACACAGTCAAGGCAGCCTCGTACCGTCTCTACATGCTACGAAGACTTAGGTCACTTGGGATACCCACGCCAGAGCTGAGGGCCATCTACAACGCCTTTATTCTCCCCAAACTAACGTATGCGTCACCAGCCTGGTCGTCTTCTCTCAACTCCAACCAACAACGTCAGCTAGAGAAGGTACAGAAAAGGGCCTGCAGAATCATGCTCGGCGCAGAATACTCCGGCTACACCAACGCTCTCTCCACCCTGGAAATGCTATCCCTCAGTGACCTCCACCACCAAGCACTGGAAAGGTTTGGCAGTGGACTACTGCACCACCCTCGCCATCGCCACCTCCTGACACCTGCAGACCCCCACCCAACTCGCGCAGTCCGCCACTACAACAAAATTCAGCCCATAAGAGCCCGCACCGATAGATATAAGAAAAGCACCATCCCATCTATTGTTAAAATAATAAACAACTCCTGATTTATGTACTGCACAGCCCTGTAAATGTATTCAATGCATATTATATCATTATGTCTAAATCTAATGTAAGTCTGTATATTTTAAGCCACCGGCTGCAACTCTATTAATAAACCGTTTATTATTATTATTATTATTATTACACACACACACACACACACACACACACATCAAGATATCTCGTCTAGATAAACTCACAACACTACCAGACACAACAACAACAACAACACCCAACTCTTCAAATCTGTTCAATATCGTCTCGTGTCGTCTACAAATCTCCCACAACCACATCTTGTTCCCATAACTTTTATCCAACACAAATACGACGCCCACTCACTCTCGCTCTGATCTCACCGCCGCTTGTACTGTCGCTTTTACTGTCGCCTCTACTGTCACTGTCGCCTCTACTGTTACTGTCGCTTCTACTGTCGCCTCTACTGTTACTGTCGCTTCTATTGTCGCCTCACCATACATTTAGTTAGTATTTACGAAGGACGAATCTACGAGTCTTGAATCCTTCCCTAATCTAATATCTGATTATAAAGATTCATTAGATTTTCTTAACACAAATTAAAAAAAATATATTAACCTGAATGACGTTTCTCGACTAGTTCTGATTGAGTGAAGACAAATTAAACAGTCTCAACTTAGTGATTATTTCAGATTTATTCGTTCGATATATTTTTTTTATCATCTAAAACAACAACAACAAAAGTCTTGGAGATTGAAAGAACCAGAATTAACCATTTAATACTTTGAAAGCTTTCCGGAGTCTTTTTCCTCCTCACTACCACAATACTTTTTAACCATAAGGGAAAAAATGTCAATATAAATCGTTCCCTCTACCAACCACCCCCTCCCACCACCACCACCCACCCCATCCCACCACCATATACCCCTTTCCACCAAACCCACCCCCTCACCACCAACCATCCCTCCACCAAACCACCTCCCACCATCAACCATCCCCTCCACCACCACCATCCACCATCAACCACCCCCCCCACCACCAACCACCCCACCCACCACCACCCATCCCTCTTCCCTCTAAAGGAAATTGTGATTTATTTTCCGTTTCATAATCAAGCTCTATCATTTATATATCTTGTAGGGGGTGATCAATGATGAAGGTTTGTGTGGGGTGATCAATGGAAGTTTGTGGGGGGTGATCAATGATGAAGGTTTGTGTGGGGGGTGATCAATGAAGGTTTGTGTGGGGGTGATCAATGATGAAGGTTTGTGTGGGGGATCAATGATGAAGGTTTGTGTGGGGGTGATCAATGATGAAGGTTTGTGTGGGGGTGATCAATGATGAAGGTTTGTGGGGGTGATCAATGATGAAGGTTTGTGTGGGGGTGATCAATGATGAAGGTTTGTGTGGGGGGTGATCAATGATGAAGGTTTGTGGGGGGTGATCAATGATGAAGGTTTGTGTGGGGGGGTGATGAATGATGAATGGTTTGTGTGGGGGTGATGAATGATGAAGGTTTGTGTGGGGGGTGATCAATGATGAAGGTTTGTGTGGAAGGATCAATGATGAAGGTTTGTGGGGTGATCAATGGTTGTGTGGGGGTGATCAATGACGAAGGTTTGTGTGGGGGTGATCAATGATGGTTTGTGTGGGGGGTGATCAATGATGAAGGTTTGTGTGGGGGGTGATCAATGATGGTTTGTGTGGGGTGATCAATGATGAAGGTTTGTGTGGGGGTGATCAATGATGAAGGTTTGTGTGGGGGTGATCAATGATGAAGGTTTGTGTGGGGGTGATCAATGATGAAGGTTTGTGTGGGGTGTTCAATGAAAGGTTTGTGGGGGGTGATCAATGACGAAGGTTTGTGGGGGTGACCAATGATGAAGGTTTGTGTGGGGGTGATCAATGATGAGGTTTGTGTGGGTGATCAATGACGAAGGTTTGTGTAGGGGGTGATCAATGATGAAGGTTTGTGTGGGGTGGTCAATGATGAAGGTTTGTGTGGGGGTGATCAATGATGAATCAATGATGAAGGTTTGTGTGGGGTGATCAATGATGAAGGTTTGTGTGGGGTGATGATGAAGGTTTGTGTGGGGGTGATGCATGATGAAGGTTTGTGTGGGGGTGATCAATGATGAAGGGTTATGGGGGTGATCAATGATGAAGTTTGTGTGGGGGGTGATCAATGATGAAGGTTTGTGTGGGGGTGATGCATGATGAAGGTTTGTGTGGGGGGTGATCAATGATGAAGGTTTGTGTGGGGAGTGATCAATGATGAAGGTTTGTGTGGGGGTGATCAATGACAATGATGAAGGTTTGTGTGGGGGTGATCAATGATGAAGGTTTGTGTGGGGGGTGATCAATGATGAAGGTTGTGTGGGGTGTGATCAATGATGAAGGTTTGTGTGGGGGTGATCAATTGATGAAGGTTTGTGTGGGGGTTGATCAATGCTGAAGATTTGTGTGGGGGATGATGAATGATGAAGGTTTGTGTGGGGGGGGAGGGGTTATGACGGGTGGTAGTAGAGTAATGTAATGGGATACAGTACTTCAAGGTTAGTTAATTAATTATTATTATCATCGTCATCGTCATTATTCTCCTAACCTAATTCCTTGACCTACGTGTGTTCTGAAGATGTATACGAGGCAGTTGTGTTGAGACCCCCCAAGAGAAAAACACATTTGATCTTGATCTTAATGCAGGGAGTATATAGAGGTAAAATCCTTTTGCCCTAGATGAGAAGGTCAGCTGGTGTCGACATGGAGTCTCCCGCAGCATAACAATGACGCGAGTTTATATTCTATGTAAACAAAGGGATTTTCTCCCCCGCAGTGTGTGTGTGTGCTGAATGAACTATCCCCAGTTTTGTAAAAGAAAAATTAATGGACACACACACACACACACACACACACACACACACACACACGCACACACACACACACACACACACACAGCCCCTCGAGTTAGACGTCTATATTTTTACATCAGTAGTCATATAAACGCCCTTGGCTACAGGTGTGTTACAGACATAAACTAACAACAATTATTTTTGTCACTTTTGGTTACATCCCAAGTTTGTGGTGAGGTCTGTGTCTCACCGTGAAGGGAGTGAAGATGGAAGTGTTATATTTGGTCAACTGTAGTGAAGGAATTCTTATATATACAGTAAATACAATAATCTTTTCTATTCCTCTCCAAATATCATCAGTTTCATGTAATGTCTGGTTCCCATATACACGACCCCTTGTACTAATCATTCAGTATTTCAGGTGATGAACTTGGTGAGGGGTCAGGCTCATTCATCACCCAGGTAAAGAGTGACTCAGGTGCATTGTTATAATAATTGATAATATCGTATAATTAGTGGCGCCGCTCTGTGCTAAACGGCAGATTATTATGATTAGAAATATGATAATTGTTTCACCTGTTATCGTAAAATTTGACCAATATAATTTACCAATAACTAGATTAAGTCCACAATTCTCTCTACTTTCCACCATTTACTATGCAAATTAAATCGTGAACCTATATTACACACATTTCTATTTCATGAATATATGTTTTCATTTATTTAGTGATGCGTTAATGGAATAATTTCTCGTATAATATAAAAAACACACTGAATTATTCACATTAACACCTCAACTATCATTATTAACTGAGCTAATTAACAGGTAAACACTCGAGTCTCCTGTGCTTGATTTATGACCTGTACTTAAAGCCTCTGTCCCGGAAAATAAGTATATAAGCAATTAATCTTTATCTAAAATGTCACTATCTAATTCCGGGTTACAATTTAGATTCTCCATGTTGTAGAGTTGAGATGACAGTCACCTGGTGAGTCTTATATAGTTCATCTTACTGCCGCATGAATCTCTCTCTCTTTCTCTTTGTTATTTTTCTAGTCTTACTGCTTTCACTTCTCCAAGTTCCTCGTCATCACTGTCCCCTCCCCTCTCCCCCCTCCCCTCTCTCCACCCCTTCCCTTCCCATTTGGTTACCTCTCCCCTCTTCCACCCTCCCCTTTAACCTCTTACCAAACTCTCCACCTTAAACTACTGTCCTGTCCACATCCTCACTACCCCCCCCCCACACACACACACGCAAAAAGGAATAACTATCTAAAGTTTTATTATATTTCATTCATTACCTCATCTGAATCTCTATCAACAATATCTCTTCAATGTAGCAATAACCATGTCCACATAGGATCATATATTACCATAAGTCATCGACGTGTGTAATAACCTTTTAAAATCTCTTCTTTACCATCACCTTAAGATTTCCTCCCGAGTTCAATTATAGCCGGAGGAGATGTTTATGCCCGGTAATGGAGAACTTCCCTGGGATAGATACACAATATGTTCAGCCAACGAATCAAAATGCAAATTCTGAGGACCTATGATGACGCCTGGTGACATATGCCATCCCATTAGTGTCTGGGATTTGATTGCATCGTAGTTTCAGAGGTGATGGATGAATGGATGGATGGATGGATGGGTGGATGGATGCAGGGAGAGAGGGTGGTGGGGGGGGAAGAGTGTGTGGGAGAGGGAGAGAGTGGAAGAGGGTGAGGGAGAGATGGGAGGGAGGGAGGGAGGGAGGGAGGCGTCCAACATATATACGGAGAACTGGAAAATGAATGGGAGGGACTGTCATGGGAATTCACTTCATGTATAGAGGAATCCAGAGATAGGTTTAGGATGAATTCAAAGCGTGTAAGGCAGAAAATCCCCCAAAAAATTTAAG
Organism: Homarus americanus; assembly: GCF_018991925.1. Classification (NCBI taxonomy): domain Eukaryota; kingdom Metazoa; phylum Arthropoda; class Malacostraca; order Decapoda; family Nephropidae; genus Homarus; species Homarus americanus. Next base: position 1,189,704 of record NW_024716951.1, on the reverse strand, counting down.
GGAAGGGTTTCAAGATCAATAAGAGCACAGCCGAGACTTGAGAGAAGGAATTCAAGTTATGCTGGATGGAATTCAAGATAGGTAAGGGTGGAATCCAGGAACGTTTGCTGATTGAGACTCGTTCCAAGGCAAACGGGAAGAGTCTATGGGAATTCTATAATTTGTGGGAAGGAATTCAAAGCCCTACGAGAAAAGAAAAGAATCCAAGATGTGTTCAAAAGAGTCGAGGAGGGAAGTCAAGATTTGTGGTGGAGAATTTCAAATGTGTGAAAGAGAAGTAAAATATGCTGTGAGGAATCCAAACCAAGTAAAGGAGACGAATATAAGGGTCATGTTCAAAGGATTCGAGGATATGAGAGTGTGAGGTGTGAGGGATGAGGGTGTAAGGTGTGAGGATATGTGAGGTGTGAGGGATGAGGGTGTAAGGTGTGAGGATATGAGAGTGTGAGGGATGAGGGTGTAAGGTGTGAGGATATGAGTGTGTGAGGGATGAGGGTGTAAGGTGTGAGGATATGTGAGGTGTGAGGGATGAGGGTGTAAGGTGAGGATGAGGTGTGAGGGATGAGGTGTAAGGTGTGAGGATATGAGAGTGTGGAGGGATGAGGGGTGTAAGGTGTGAGGATATGAGAGTGGAGGGATGGGGGTGTAGGTGTGGGGATATGAGAGGTGAGGGATGAGGTGTAAGGTGTGAGGATAAGGAGAGTGTGAGGGATGAGGTAAGTATGAGGATATGAGAGTGGAGGATGAGGTGTAAGGTGTGAGGATATGAGAGTGTGAGGGTGTGAGGGATGAGGTGGAGTAAGGAGGATATGAGAGGTGAGGGATGAGGGTGGGGTGTGAGGATATAGATGAGGGATGAGGTGTAAGGTGGAGGATATGAGATGAGGGATGAGGGTGTAAGGTGTGAGGATAAGGAGTGTGAGGGATGAGGGTGTAAGGTGTGAGGATAAGGTGTGAGGGATGAGGTGTAAGGTGTGAGGATATGAGAGTGTGAGGGATGAGGTAAGGTGTGAGGATATGAGAGGAGGGATGAGGGTGTAAGGTGTGAGGATAAGGAGTGTGTGAGGGATGAGGGGTGTGTGAGGATATGAGAGTGTGAGGGATGAGGGTAAGGTGTGAGGATATGAGAGTGTGAGGGAGGGGTGTATGTGAGGATATGAGAGTGTGAGGGATGAGGTAAGGTGTGAGAGGAGAGTGTGAGGGATGAGGTGTAAGGTGTGAGGAATGAGAGTGTGAGGGATGAGGGTGTAAGGTGTGAGGATATGGTGTGTGAGGATGAGGGTGTGGGGTGGGGATATGAGGGTGTGAGGGATGAGGATGGGTGTGAGGGTATGGAGTGAGGGATAGGGTGTAAGGTGTGAGGATATGAGAGTGTGTGGGGATGGGGGTGGGTGTGAGGAATGTGAGAGTGTGGTGTGAGGGATGAGTGTGGTGAGAATCTGAGCAACTCATAACTAGATTACTGTTGATATGAAGGTGTATTAGTTTACCTGTAGTAACAGTATAGGAAGATAATGAACTCAAGCTGTAGTAGAAAAGAACTCAGGTGACAGAGAAACACAGAACGGAGAATGGGGGAAGATCTAGAGAGAGGAGGGAGGTAGAGATATATCAAAAGTATTACTGAAGGATTAAATCTGGATGAAATATTCAAGTTGAGCTCCTTGAGGTACAACATCTGCAGCTCTCTCTCTACACACACACACACCACACACACACACACACACACACACACACACACACACACACACAAGTGACCTATAACAACACAACGACTGAAGAAAAAAGAATTCAAAAGGTGTGTCAGAATTCTCTCCTTTAGGCATTGTGACGAGAGGACGTGCTTGTAGGAGTGGCTGCTGGGGGTGGTAGCTGTCACCTGCCCACCTCACCTGTCACTCAACATACACCAGGGTCCAAGGGAGACGGTCAAGAGGGAAATAGTGTTGGTGAGAAATTTATGAGAGGAAAATATAGATAGAGACAGAAGGAGGGAGACAAGGAGAGACAGTGAGAGAGAAGGAAGACAGAGAGAGAGGGGTGGTGGGGGTAAATGGAGTGAGAGACAGCTATGTCCAGATAACAAACAAAACACAACTTGTACCTAAACTAAAACGAAATATTATTATTTTTTTATATCCATCCTGTATCAATTTCCTGAATTCTGAATGAAGAACCTGATAAATACTGTTTCCCTTAACATGTATTTTATTAAGTGCATAACTCCTAACTCCCAATTCCTCAACCATAAGGAGAGGTTCTTGGATTACATGAAACGATGAAGGAAAAATAAAAACATAGGTAAACACCAGCATAAAAACACATATTGAATATCACCGAACATCAAGGATATGTTTTTTTTTTTTTTGACTGTGCAGCTATTTCATCCCTTGTTTAACGGCATCTCTCTCTCTCTCTCTCTCTCTCTCTCTCTAGCAGGCCTTTGAGGTATGAAAAATTACTTACAGCCCTCCTGTGGGTGTGAAGTATTGCCTCTCTTCAATGCGGACCATATATAACGAGAAGGGGCAAGGATACCCGAGGTTGACCTTGACCACGCTCAAGGACGATGTCGTAAATATATCTTCTTTCTTTTCTTATTTTCTTGTCAATGATAATTAAGGGGTGTTTTAAATTCAAGCCAATTTTGAATTTTCCTGATGTGTAATTTCAAGTTATTATTGGAATTGGTGTTTTATATATAATTGTTGAGAAATACAATGTTTTTATTATATATATATTCTTATATATCTGTAATATTCTATTTGTAATTTGCTGTATTTTGAGGAATCTCTGTTCATATTTTTTATAATAACTATTCGTGATTTTGGTTTAACTTGAGTTTTTAATTTTTAAAAATAACATAACATACGAGTGATTTAATTTCATGATACCTTATATTTAACCTGTCTCTGTAAATCACTTAACTAATGATGACTGTACTGGTAGATGAAATTTTTGTAAGGTATAATATTTTTGTAATTTAAATTTTGTTAATGTATTTCCTGTTGTATTTACATTATTCCTGATACAGTGAAACCTCCATATAACGGACTTCTCTCTCCATATAATCTGTTAAATGGGGGATTCATATCTAACGAACCCTCGATATAACGGATTTCATATCTATATAGTCCGTTAAATAGAGGTTTCACTATACCTATAATTTATTGTCGTGGATAAACGTTCTGGACAGGAGGAGAAAAAGTATAAGCACTTAAAAAAAAGAAACACTCGTATTTACAGGAAACAATTGGCAATCGAACCCTCTATCATGGAAGACTGTCGGCGATAAAGGGATCCGATTCCGTTTTATAAAGTATTTTGTCTGAAGATGAGATCCACTGATGGTCCTTTTTATATCGGAGACCTGCCAGATATGATGCTCCTTTGTTTTCATGGTGTGTGTGTGTGTGTGTGTGTGTGTGTGTGTGTGTGTGTGTGTGTGGACGTAAATGAGCGATATATTCCACAACATGAAATATTGGAAGAGGAAGATAAAAAAAAAAAATAACAAAGAAAAATGAAAAGCAAAATCTGATTCTTTTTTCTTGTATTTTATTTTCAGTTTTTTATTTCAGTTTTTAGATTCATTTTGTAGTTTTTTTGTATGTTGTATTTTTGTTCTCTCTTTTTTTTAGTGTGTGAGGTCGTTAGAGACACCGGCTACCAACCTGCCCACACGCATTAATCAACCATAAAACATTCACCAGGTCAGCCTACAGCGCCATGTATCACAGACGAGTGAGACGCTTATATGTATTATAGATGGGGTGAGAGATACAGTTAATGTATCATAGATGGAGTAATATTAATACATTTATTAGTATATGTCATATTTCTAGTGTTTAAATCTCTCTCTCTCTCTCTCTCTCTCTCTCTCTCTCTCTCTCTCTCTCTCTCTCTCTCTCTCTCTCTTCTCTCTCTCTCTCTCTTTCTTTCTTTCTTTCTTTCTTTCTTTCTTTCTCTCTCTCTCTCTCTCTCTCTCTCTCTCTCTCTCTCTCTCTCTCTCCTCTCTCTCTCTCTCTCTCTCTCTCTCTCTCTCTCTCTCTCTCTCTCTCTCTCTCCTCTCTCTCTACGGTAATGTATAGTCGATTAAGGAAAATGATCGTCAACTAATGTGTAGGTAAATGAAGTGACTGTCCCCATTAGGTGTGTGTGTGTGTGTGTGTGTGTGTGTGTGTGTGTGTGTGTGTGTGTGTGTGTGTGTGTGTGTGTGTGTGTGTGTGTGTGTGTGTGTGTCCATAAGTCTTCTCCCCTGGTCTTGGGGCTCCCGGGCATGGCAGGACATCATCTGAGAGGCAGGGGAGGACAGTGTGTGGGGGAGGGAGGGGGGTGTGTAGATGAGAAGGAGAATGAAGAATAAAAGACTGAAAGAGGGATAACAGAGAGAGAGAGAGAGAGAGAGAGACCCTTACACACACACACACACACACACACACATACACACACACACACACACACAGACATACAATGACAGACAGACAGACATAAATAAATACAAAAAAACTTATACAGACACAAGGAAGAGAAGTTGTTGAGTGACTACTGACTGTCAGGTAGATTCTTAACCTCATTTATGGCCAATTAACCCCAATTAACCTGCGATAAAGAATGGTTCTGATTCATTTTCTAATTAACTTCCAATTATAAACTAATTTCCTAATCCATCAATATTCAATCGACCTGAACAGAACTGATAAAAATATTTATATATAGAGTTACACTAAATGATAGAACTATAATATATAAAACGTGGTATATTAATGTTCTTTTTAAATAGTTGTGAATATATTATAATTATGTCATCAAAATAGAGTTAATAGGTTTCTCCACCACGCTACTTACGCCCTTACGCCACCGCTACCGCCCCTTACGCTACTTACGCCTTACCACGCTACTTACCCTTACCGCCACCCGCTACTTACGCCCCTTACGCCACACATACTTACCGCCCACCCGCCACCCCACGCTACTTACGCCCTTACACGCCACCCACGCTGCCCGCCCTTACACCACACACTACTCCGCCCCGCCACGCCACCGCCTACTTCGCCCTTACATCACCCACGCTACTTACGCCCCACACCACCACCTGCCCGCCCTTACACCACCCCACGCTACTTACACGCCCCTTACACGCCACCCACGCTACTTACACGCCCCTTACACGCCACCCCACTCTACTTACATGCCCCTTACACGCCACCCCACGCCTCTTACACCAGAAACGCATTTAGGATATAATTTCTTTCCCACATGATTCTGATAATCTGTCGTTATTCCTACCAGTCTAGCGTGTTTCCGAATGGCTATATTCTGGACCAGTTACCGTGTGTATCTGTGACGTTCTACTATCTTGGTCAACCACACACACTACTTCCTCTATGGTCTATGGCTTCCTTGGCTTTATGTATCTGAGTCATTGCCGGATGATGAGGCTTCTATTGACCCTTCCCTTGATCCTGTACGTAGGTTCCCTGTGATATTTTCAGTGTCCTTCCCCCATCATCCTCCTTCCCTCCCTCTCTCTCTTCCTCAACCCTACCTCCCTCTCTCCCTCAGCCGCCCCTCCCTCCCTTTCTCAGCCCCCTCCCCTCCCCTCCGCCCTTTCCTCTTTGAATGTAAAGTGATATCTGATCCCTCTTTACCTCCTTACCATATACCCTCCTCCCCCCCCTCTAAGGCTTTCCGCTTATAGCTTCCCTCCCATCCATCCCCCCTTCCTCCCATCCCTCCCATCCCCCCCCTTCTAAGGCTTTCCGCAAATATCTTCCCTCCCTCCCTCCCTCCATCCCTCTCTTCAATTTCCATCTGCTTCCCTCTTTACCTCCTTCCATATCCCATTCACTTCCCTCTCCCCTTTCCGTTTCCAACCCACCCCACTCCGTACCTCCCTCAAATACTCACCACCTGAATCCTTCTCTCCCTTCCATATCCATCTTCCTCCTCTTGTTTCACTTTCCTCTTCCTTCTCAATGATCCCCACCTCCCTCTTTCCATCTCGTCTCCTTTTTCTTACACCTGCTTCCTCCCCATTTTCTCCTTTCCTCCCTTTCTGAAGTATCTCTCCTGCCTTTCCCCCTTCCTTTCCCCAATAAATTCATTCCCATTTCATTTCCATCCCCTTCACCATCCTCCCATCTCTCTTCCTTTCCTTAAAACACCCCTTCCTCCTTCCATCTCTCTTCCTAACAAACTCCCCCTCCATCCTTCTTACATGCCCTTTCCCATACCTCTTCCCTAACTTAAGGCAATTCTAATTATCCATAAATCTACCATCACAAACATTCACACACTTCCACACATACTCTGGGACAGCCGAAGATTCAAGACACAGGAGGCAAGAGATTGTTATAGTAAGTGATCACAAAGGCGACATTCCAAGATCTTGGCCCTCTGATCTCGCCCTTGCTGCCCCCCTCTCTCCTCCTTTGTTTACTTGGTAGGTCTTCAGCATATATGGTGAATGGATATTGAGTGTTGTGACTGTGTTTGTGTGCATAGTAGCCAGAAGGCCTAGGTGTGTGTGTGTGTGTGTGTGTGTGTGTGTGTGTGTGTGTGTGTGTGTGTGTGTGTGTGTCTCTCCCCACCAAACTCTATTCGTAGCACAACACACATCGAGCATCACATTACTCGAGGCTACGTGTCTCAAAAATGTGATATTTCAGTATTTTCTGCCTTTTATGGTGAGTGAAAGAACCTATTAATAGATACGACAGTCTGTCACTCAAGTCTAAGAAACACACTTTTTTCCTGACCAAAGACGAAAATAATATGGCAATTGGGGGCTGGAGAAAAAAAATGAGAATAATTGTCTTGTATTTATAGAAGAATGAGTGAGTGAGTGAGAAATAATATTAGATTTTGAATGAATGATAGACATTATGACTGGGCAAGGTATAAATAAATGAGGTAAATACCAAATTCTGATTCGTGGCTCCTACAGGGACACAGTCGCTTGAAATCCTCTCGCCTTTACTGGCCACAAAAATGCTAGGAATACGAGAGTGACCTACTGACCTCACATTGTTTACAGTAATGCATCTGACATAGAACTGACATAACTAGGAACATGTCCATTAGCAAATAGGAGACGCCTACAAGAAGGAAACACACGAATGACATTGTAGGTACTTGAGGATTATCACTGCCGTTTAGCTTTAAGGAAACTTCCCATTTTCTGTTATGAAGTGTCTGCATGGATTACAACGCCATCTGTGATCTGTATACGTTACTAGACCCTCTGTTCTACTGCTGGTTTTCGCTGATTATCGTATTTGATATTGTGTTTGAGAACTGTATAGGTAAGGTTCCTGCCGTGATAAACTGTCTTGTGATTGGTGGATGATCGTGCTTGGTCGGTAGGTATTGGACCATAAATAGAGAAGCAGAGTTTGAGAGTAGCCGAAGAGAGGAGGACGTCAGTGTGGAGTGGAGTAAGGATTGTACACACTTCACTCGCTCTCGTCGCAGGTTTTAAAGAGTAATGGCGATTTATACACATCATACAGTAAGAACCAATCAGAGAAAGTTTTTTTTTTTTTACTATGTATAAGATTGTCGGTTATCCTGGAGGAGATGGCTAACACCAGAAGGCGTTGTTCAATTTCGTTCATTTTTTTCCTCAGATGTTATTATCTTTATAGTAAGTAATTTAATAGAGCGACATTTGATTCACCCTAATGGTACCTGACCTAACAATCAATGAAACCTACAGTTGTTGTTTATGGATAAGAGGTCTGTGTGGTATACGTGTTGGTCACTAGTGGACAGCTTCAGTCTTATGTTTGGGGGGATTAAATATGTATTCCAGACCTGTACAGTTGAGAATGGGGAATTACTTTGCTGCCTGTGAATCTGTAACACTCGTCGATGAAAGAGTTGTTATGACAGTACAGGAAGACTCTTCAAGTGACAAAATAGACCACAAGAGCCAGTTAGATGATGTAAATGCCCATCTATGTTTCCTACCCAAATAATCAGCTTGAGAAGATAAAAATTATGTTAAATGAATGTTACCACAATTTCAGCTAATCCCCAAGATATAGGAACTATGGAAATTGTGTAAATCCACATCCCAGCAGAGGAACAACCTTCAGTTTATGTGAAGTAGTGGAGATTACCAGCTTCCACACCTGAATTAATTCGGGAGAGATATAGGAAAATTGAGACAGATGGTGTTATTGAGCCGTTATATTCACCATGGATAAGTCCAGTTGTCTTAATAAGAAAACCAAACTGCTCTACATGATTTTGCATTGACAAGTTTAATTAAAGTAACTGTCCGTGATATTTATCCCCTTACCTGAAATTTTCCTGTGAAAAATCATAAAAAAAAAATGGTGGCAGCGATGGGATAATGAAAGATGCTAGGATAGTTACTCCCTGCAGCTTGCGTGTTGAAGCTATACTACTGACCTATACTACTGTTGATGCAGAGTGAGGAGATTAAAACATTATCTCCCCCCAATTAATATCATGAATTATTAAAAATTCAGGAATCATAACTCAAAATTTTGGTGGCATTATTTTTCCCCCCAAAACACTCTGAAGGACAATGAAAGACCTTACTCGATCTTGATCTCTGTGACCTTAGCTAACAATATCAATTTTTTTTCCTTGGTGCTCATCTTTAAAATGCGTAATATATATATATATTTTTTCTTATGGTGGAAAGATTGTCAGAAGTATTTTGGGCTGTTCGTTAAGTTATAATTTCACGCGTGGTAAATACGTCACAAATTCAATATTGGTGCAGGAAATTACAAGAACTGAATTTATTTGTGTGTGTGTGTGTGTGTGTGTGTGTGTGTGTGTGTGTGTGTGTGTGTTTCTCGTATTGTACTTTTTGTTTAAGTTTTTACAATGTTAGTTATGTCGTCTTTCCCTCAAGTCATCATTCTTCCACTGTTCTCTCTCTCTCTCTCTCTCTCTCTCTCTCTCCCAGATACTATTTCCTCTTTTGCTCAATATTTCTTCGTGGTGCATCATCAGTTTACCTTCCACCTCGCCTCTCTCATTTATTCCTTCCCTCTTTCTCTTCTTGTCACCTATTCTCTCATCGCCTCTCCCTCTGTAATTACTTCCATTCCTTTATTTTCTCTTCCCCTTCTTCTCTTCTCTTTCTACCTTTCCTCATTCTTTATATTTTTTTTTATTTATTTAGCTCTGTCTCTCTCGCAGCTTTCCTGGTATCTGTTTCAACCATATATCCACTTTTATTTACCGTCGTCTCTTCTTCTTCTTCTTCTTCTTCTTCTCCTCCTCCTCCTCCTCCTCCTCCTCCTCCTCCTCCTCCTCCTCCTCCTCCTCCTCCTCTCACGCATCGTGTCCTCTCTCATATCACGGAAAAGAAATTGGAATCAACCAGGAAGGTGCAAATGTCAGGCTCCTCCCAAACACACACACACACACACGCACACACGCACACACACGTACACACACACCTTGAAGATCAATACCATCACTCGGCTGATGACATACCTGCCGAATTCCGTGGTACGACCTTCCCAATCAAGGCCCCCCCGTCTGTTTCCTCCCACCCGTTCACTATAACTTCCGATCTCACTTGTGACCCGAGGAGGTGTTGTTGTCTTATAGGTCGCGTCTCTTGTCTGATTACAACGCTTTCACTTTCGCCCGTTCAGTTTGGTTGATAGTGAAACCTCCAAATAGCGGACTTTTCTCTCTATATTGATTTTGTGGGGGGGGGGGTTATAACGGACTTTCTATATATAATCCGTTAGATGTGGTTCTTACATTTAACGGACCCACCGATATAACGGAATTTTTTCTTCATGTGTATGTAAAGATGTATATAATGTGTACATATGTGTAAAGAGCACATAAATCCTAATCCATCCTCCACATGATAAATCCTAATCCATCCTCCACATGATAAATCCCAATCCATCCTCCACATGATAAATCCCAATCCATCCTCCACATGATAAATCCTAATCACTCCTCCACATGATAAATCCTAATCCATCCTCCACATGATAAATCCCAATCCATCCTCCACATGATAAATCCCAATCCATCCTCCACATGATAAATCCCAATCCATCCTCCACATGATAAATCCCAATCCATCCTCCACATGATAAATCCTAATCCATCCTCCACATGATAAATCCTAATCACTCCTCCACATGATAAATCCCAATCCATCCTCCACATGATAAATCCTAATCCATCCTCCACATGATAAATCCCAATCCATCCTCCACATGATAAATCCCAATCCATCCTCCACATGATAAATCCCAATCCATCCTCCACATGATAAATCCCAATCCATCCTCCACTTGATAAATCCTAATCCATCCTCCACACGATAAATCCTAATCACTCCTCCACATGATAAATCCTAACCCATCCTCCACATGATAAATCCTAATCCATTCTCCACATGATAAATCCTAATCCATCCTCCACATGATAAATCCCAATCCATCCTCCACATGATAATCCATCCTCCCAATCCATCCTCCACATGATAAATCCCAATCCATCCTCCACATGATAAATCCCAATCCATCCTCCACATGATAAATCCTAATCCATCCTCCACATGATAAATCCTAATCACTCCTCCACATGAAAAATCCCAATCCATCCTCCACATGATAAATCCCAACCCATCCTCCACATGATAAATCCTAATCCATCCTCCACATGATAGATCCTAATCACTCCTCTACATGATAAATCCTAATCCATCCTCCACATGATAAATCCTAATCCATTCTCCACATGATAAATCCTAATCCATCCTCCACATGATAAATCCCAATCCATCCTCCACATGATAAATCCCCAATCCATCCTCCACATGATAAATCCTAATCCATCCTCACACTGATAAATCTTAAATACTCCTCCACTGATAAATCCCCAATCCATCCTCCATGATAAATCCCAATCATCCTCCATGATAATCCTAATCCATCCTCCACATGATAAATCCTAATCCTCCTCCACATGATAAATCTAATCCATCCTCCACATGATAAATACTAATCCATTCTCCACGCAGTAAATCCTAATCCATCCTCCACATGATAAATCCCAATCCATCCTCCACATGATAAATCCTAATCCATCCTCCACATGATAAATCCTAATCCCTCCTCCACATGATAAATCCTAATCACTCCTCCACATGATAAATCCTAATCCATCCTCCACATGATAAATCCCAATCCATCCTCCTCATGAAAAATCCTAATCGATCCTCCACATGATAAATCCTAATCCATCCTCCACATGATAAATCCCAATCCATCCTCCACATGATAAATCCTAGTCCATCCTCCACATGATAAATCCTAATCCATCCTCCACATGATAAATCCTAATCCATCCTCCACATGATAAATCCCAATCGATCCTCCACATGATAAATCCTAATCCATCCTCCACATGATAAATCCTAATCCATCCTCCACATGATAAATCCCAATCCATCCTCCACATGATAAATCCTAATCCATCCTCCACATGATAAATCCCAATCCATCCTCCACATGATAAATCCTAATCCATCCTCCACATGATAAATCCTAATCCATCCTCCACATGATAAATCCTAATCCATCCTCCACATGATAAATCCTAATCCATCCTCCACATGATAAATCCTAATCCACATCTCCTAAATCTTCTTTCTGGAATCTAAGTTCGACATGACACTAAAGTTAGCATTCGATCAGCGTCCTGGAGTTAACGATCACGCTAACTCACGCGTCTCTCTCTCTTATTTACACGTTACCTTTCCTCTGTTTTCTTTTTTTTTCTCGGATTTTGTTTATTTCGCATTTTTCTTTGGAGTTATTTTCGTTTTATCTCTATTTTTGGTAAATTCTTGAAGTATTGTATATATGAACTAATTCTCATCTCTCTCTCTCTCTCTCTCTCTCTCTCTCCCTCTCTCTCTCTCTCTCACTGTTGGTAGAGATAGAAGTGTAGAGTGATGAGAACTAACACGATGTATCTGTGTGTGGGGTGAAAAATGTCCCTTTGGGGTGAACACGTGGCGATCATCGCGGGTTAATGATCCTCATATTTTTGTCTCATTATTCCAGCCAAAAAAGATAAATATTTTAGGATGATTTGATTGAAGTGTGGTAAGTAAGAGAGTTAGAGAGAGAGAGAGGACAGTGAAAGAGAGAGAGAAAGGGGAGAGTTAGAGAGAGCTAAAGAGTGAGAGAAAAAGGGAGGGAGATAATAAAGAGAGAAAGGGGAGACATATACAGAGAAAGACTGAGAAAGAGAGAGAGGGATATAAGAGAGAAACAGAAATGGAGAGACAAAGAGGTATAGGATGTATGAGACATGTTGTGGTGAAGGACATAAGACTTGTTGACAGACAGACAGGCAGACATGTGATGAGACTGGCTAGAGAAGGACGAGGAGGAGGTGGCGGCTGAGGGATAAATCATACTCAGGTTACTAATGATGTGGGGGACTGCTGGGACCACAGTATCGGGCCTGGGAGTGTTCCTGGGCCACAGTACCGGGCCTGGAAGTGTTCCTGGGCCACAGTACCGGGCCTGGAAGTGTCCCTGGACCACAGTATCGGGCCTGGGAGTGTTCCTGGACCAGATGGGCCTGGAAGTGTTCTGGACCACAGTACCGGGCCTGGGAGTGTTCCTGGACCACAGTACCGGGCCTGGGTGTCCCTGAACCACAGTACCGGGCCTGGAAGTGTTCTGGACCACAGTACCGGGCATGGGAGTGTCCTGGACCACAGTACCGGGCCTGGAAGTGTCCCTGGACACAGTACCGGGCCTGGAAGTGTTCCTGGACCACAGTACGGGCCTGGGTGTTCCTGGACCACAGTACCGGGCCTGGAAGTGTTCCTGGACCAAATGCCGGGCCTGGAAGTGTTCCTGGACCACAGTACCGGGCCTGGAAGTGTTCCTGGACCAGATGCCGGGCCTGGAGTGTTCCTGGACCACAGTACCGGGCCTGGAAGTGTTCTAGACCACAGTACCGGGCCTGGAGTGTTCCTGGACCACAGTACTGGGCCTGGAAGTGTTCCTGGACCACAGTGCCGGGCCTGGAAGTGCCTTGACCACAGTACTGGGCCAGAGTGTCCCTGG
>NW_024716951.1:1099092-1171592 GCF_018991925.1 Homarus americanus | reverse complement strand
TATGCTTGTTGCCTTCTACAGGCGCACAATAACTTCTTGACCTCGTTCTCTGTACCTCTGCACTGCTTCCTCGTCGGGGCGACAGGTGGTACTCAGAGGTACCTGTTGCGCCTTCCGCATGGGGGTATGAGGCCCCCTCACCTCCACACGTGGCGGCGGGGGGGTCATTGCCCCTATCAAAGCTTTTTTCTCCACTACTACGTTCACTACTGTGTCCACTCCGCTGTCTCTCACAGAACTTTCTCGGCTTCACCGGGTTTGGTAGATCATCTTCCAGATTACTTGCCTGGACGGCGGCGTCAACGTGCCACGGCTCCAAGAGGCAACAGACGCGGTCCGTGAGGCCGCCGACCAGAGACTCGTGGAGTGGGGAAGAGCAGCTGAGCTGGCCTGCACCCGCGCAGCCGCACCAGGACCCATGCCTGCCACCTCCACTCTCCCACACCACCGGGCTGCCCGTATGATAGGGACTTCCTATCCCGCTGGGACTCGCCGTGCTACTCGCTGCCCCGCTGGCAGGTACCTCATCTTGGGGGAGCCACAGAGGACTTGCAGGAGTGACAGGCGGCGGGTAAGGGTCTTGAAGGGCCCCGGGCCCCCAGGGTGAATCTGACCAGGAGTCGGAAAGTGCACGACGGCTCGCCCACCGCTTACGTAGGTGCATCGCCCTGGACGACATCCTCTCCTTAGTTCACAGATCACCTGTAAGGAGAGATGAGTGTGTTAGCTTTAACCTGACGTATCTCTCCCTCATATAAAAAAGACCCAAAAGTCTAACAAAATCAACAACATATTTCACACACAAACAATAACAGACCGAAGCTGCTCTAGGTTATAAGTCATCCTTTCCGACTTAAAAAGAGGAGGCAGTATCCTCATCATCATTCAATATTTGGAAGCGGACAAATAATTACCCCTCACAGATGATCTTTATTACCAACCATTTAAGAGACAGAAAGAATAGATGCTTCACGTTTTGTTGACACAGTATCATAATTTGTAAACGCGTAGTCATTGTTGTTCATCGTACGAGAATTGAACAATTGTTTCTACAATCAATTTAATCTCATTAAAAACCTTTTGCTCTAAATTTCCCCATCCTTCTAAAACGAATCAAAACTTCAAACGTCCAGTAAAAAAAAAACAGAAGAGTCTTATTACTTCCTAAACACCGAGAAAACGTAATCTAAAAACAGCCAAACTCAGCCAGTAACTTGGTCGTTGAATGACTTAACCCCACGAGACATATCGATAAACATACTTTATTTCGTTGCTCTGTGTTTTTGTTTCCCTTTACCGTGTTATCGAATATGAGAAGGACGATATTAGTGTTTGTGCTCGGAAGGAGGAGAGGCAGGTACAAGTTAACTATCATCACACTCGGGGGACGTGTAAAGTAAAAAAATAACACGACATACTGGAGTTTAATCTAAGCTTCCTTCCCATGATTTTGTCTACTAAATTTTCTTATCCTTTTTTCTTCCCCCTCACCTCCTTTTCCTCCTCCTACGCTTCCTCTCCTTTTCTCCTATTCATTCCCCCTCTCCTCTTTTCCCTCGCTCCCACCCCCCTCCTTCTCTCCTCCCACTTATTTCCTTCCCTCCCACTCACATCCTCACCCCCTCTCTTCTTCTTCCCTCCCACTCACATCCTCACCCCCTCTCTTCTTCTCCTCTCCCACTCACTTCCTCTCCCCTCCTCTGTTTTCTCCTCCTCCTCACCTACTAATGACTAGGTAAGGTAACATGTCCCATACCTCAGTAAACACCCCTTGGACAGCCACAGGTATAGTTCAACAGGTAGACAATGTTTATAAATAATAGAGCCTGAGTTTCGTGATATAATTAAGTCAAATTTATATATTATATTTAGTCATATAAGTCCTGTTGATGTTGTGGTGTTATGAAGCTGGTGAAGAGTGGATTTGGAGACATCAGTGAGTGAAGGGAAAATTAATTAACCCAAGATGCTGAGGTTCCTTGATTATAAAAGTTAGGAAAACTATGAATCCTTCGGCATGTGACCTGAATAACACTGTAATGTGCACACAAACACACGTATACACACATACATACACACGTACACACACACATACATACACACGTACATACACACACACAGTCACGCGCAAACAGTCACGCACACACAAGCGCACACACCACTACTACTACTTTGCTGCCACTCGGAATCGAGAATGACGATCATCCAGCTATGGTACAATGATATGAGTTATTAGGGATGTCACCAAGGTTGGTGAGTTTTGAGGTGACTAAAGAGGCCGATACGGGACCCGCAGGGTCGTCCACATTTGTTGCACATGTGGAGGGCTGTATCTAGTGCGGGGGTGGGGGGGGCGGTGGTAGCGTCTTTCCGGCGTTGGCGCTTGTCTGCCTCGGTTTGCAGTCGGGCTACTTCGAAAGTATTGACAATTTCTCGTGTGGTGCTCCTCCAAGTGTTACGGTGTGGAGTAATCGACTCCCAGGTGAGTGGGTCGATTTGGCACTTTTTCAGGTTTGTTTTAAGACGGTCCTTGTACCTTTTCAATTGCCCGCCAGCGTTACACAAACACGTACGTACACACACACACGCATACACACCACATATCATTCATTGTTATTCGGAAACCTTCTACGGTCGGAAACCTTCTATGGTCGGAAACCTTCTACGGTCGGAACCCTCTATTGTCGGAAACCTTCTATTGTCGGAAACCTTCTGCGGTCGGAACCCTCTATTGTCGGAAACCTTCTATGGTCGGAAACCTTCTACGGTCGGAAACCTTCTACGGTCGGAAACCTTCTACGGTCGGAAACCTTCTATGGTCGGAACCTTCTACGGTCGGAAACCTTCTACATAGCGGGGAGGTAGAGGATGAGAGTGGGTGGAAAGTAAATATTGATGTAAATAATAATATAATAATGTAGTCGGTAAATAAGGTAGATATACACTATACAGTATCACCAAGACGTGAAGAATAGTTAACTTCCCCCTGTTATAATGTTTCTGGGATGACCATTTTCTTTAAAAATTTTTGTATTGTGAAAAAACGGGGATTTAGCGGGAACTAAACCATCTTTTCATTGTCGCATATATTAATAATTTCATGCCTAAATATATACAATAATCTTATATAAACATCCTATACATATATTAGAGTTTATTATCACACACACACACACACACACACACACACACACACACACACACACACACACACACACACACACACACATACACACACATTTATAAAGACAAAAGGGCCTGGCTAGCTAGAGGGTTCCCCATCACCTCGAGGATATAACACAGGCCTACCGCTACTAAAAGTCTATTATCCTTGAGAGTACACAAGATCCATTCTCTCTCTCTCTCTCTCTCTCTCTCTCTCTCTCTCTCTCTCTCTCTCTCTCTCTCTCTCTCTCTCTCTCTCTCTCTCTCTCTCTCTCAACTCTCTCTCTCTCTCTCAACAGCATAAAGGAATAGTCTTTGTAATACCTCAATCACTTTAGATGAGGGAGAGAGATAGAGGATGAAAGAGAGATACAGAGAGAGCGAGAAAGAGAGAGAAATAGAGAGAGGTCAAAATATACTAATGTAATAGAGAATCGGTTGATGGTGAACCGTAGGAATGGATGTAGAACGGCAAATACGAATGAGGATTTGAAGCTTCACTAACGAGCCAACTCACTGTGGGAAATAAGTAGTAACGAAGCATTTGAGCAACACCTGAAGTTTCTGATTGACGCTGTTTCATTCAGTCATCGATGGAGGTTTTGGATTTTTTTAATTTATTTTGATCTTCCTAATCCGTTACTAAGTCCACACAGAGATTAATTAGATGTTCTTTATAATGAAATCACTATTTAACGGATTATATTGACGAGAAAGTCCATTATATCAAGGTGTCTGTTAGATGTGAAACCTCCATCTAATGAACTATATTGATAAGAAAGTCCCCTGGTTATATAGTCACTGTATAATATAGCCTGATATAAGAGCCTCCATTATGATATATCAAGGGAATATAGCGCTTTAGTCTTCCTTGTTGCCACTTTATAATGTCACTCCTTATCAAAACTGTAATGGCGATTCGTAATATTTTCTCAGATTTTTGTTTCTCTCTCAATTAGTCCTTTTATAGTGCTATCTCCTTCTCTTTCTCTTGTTCTCTTTTTATTGTTTTCTCCCTTTGTTATTCTCCTTTTCTCTTTTCTTTCTTTCTGTTTTTTTCTCCCCTTCATTCTTCTTTTATATCTTTCATTCAATATTTCCTGTTTTATATTTTCCTTATCTCTCTCTCTCTCTCTCTCTCTCTCTCTCTCTCTCTCTCTCTCTCTCTCTCTCTCTCTCTCTCTCTCTCTCTCCCACTCACATTCTCAGCCCAGTACAGACAAACACACTGGGAGATAATATAACACTATACCTCACCCTTGACTCATACTGTATAACGTTTTTATCTAGGTGTGACGTATCTACACCTCACCCTTGACTCATACTGTATAACGTTTGTATCTAAGTGTGACGTATCTACACCTCACCCTTGACTCATACTGTATAACGTTTTTATCTAAGTGTGACGTATCTACACCTCACCCTTGACTCATACTGTATAACGTTTTTATCTAAGTGTGACGTATCTACACCTCACCCTTGACTCATACTGTATAACGTTTTTATCTAAGTGTGACGTATCTACACCTCACCCTTGACTCATACTGTATAACGTTTTTATCTAAGTGTGGCGTGAAATTTCGTTTTCCTTGATGCGGTGACGTAAATGAACATCCGGTCTGTGCAGTCTGACAATATGGAATCGAATTTTGACATAAACTAATTTACATTTCTAGTCACAAAGTTTATCTATGAGGTCAACAAGGTCAGATTTTGTTATATTTTTCAGGTGGTGGTAATGGATGATTTCTATTGGTCAGCCAAGATGCATCACAAGAACTTAAAAGGTAAGAAATTCCCTGATTGGTTATTTGGATTTTCTATTCAGGTTGTCATTGGGTGATATTAGTTATTAAAAAATTTTTTCTTTGATCTTATTGGTCTGTCAGGATACGTCAAGTGAGTCTGGATGTTTCTATTGGTCTTCCACAATGTTCGTATTTATGTAACCATCAAGTAAGTAATTAAATTTTTCTAATAATTAACCTAATTATTTTAGAGGTTTATAAAAGATCTGCTTCATCATGGTCTTGGTAATTAATTCTCGAGCTATTATATAACTCAAGAGTCTTTCCTTATGATTAATTTTGATTAATTTGCATATTATGTTTTCCATTCTGTTACGGTCATTATGCATACCATTACGCTCATATACATATTACAAGCATTTGCTCTAAAGGCGATGATTTTTCTCACATCCTTAGTGAAGAGAAATTTCTTATCACATTATTCTTTCTGTTTCTCTTTTTCTTGTTTCTCACTTTCTTCTGTTTTTTTCTCTCAATATTTTTCTGTTTTTCAAACATCGTGGCAATTTACTGCTTGACGTTATAACAACAAGAAACAAGAATTAATAAGAAATTAATATCGTAATTATTTTTGTAAGGAATAATAGCAACTCAGAACGACCTATCATAAACTGCCACATACAGGTGTTGGTACCTATTCACCTGTAATAATTTAAAAATATAGTAATTTACCTTTTACTAATATATATTGGAAATGGCCACAGTATATGTTGGAAGTGGATACCATTCCTAATATTTACTGTATAGGTAAAACAAGGTGTATAATACAGATACGGAACACCTATTTTATTAATTATTTCAGGTACATAGAGACTTTTACATCACCCTGTATATAATCTTACAGCTACGGTAGTGTATAATACATCACACAATAGCATCACATAATAACATCACATAATATCACATAATAACATCACACTATAACATCACACAATAACATCACACAATAACATCACATAATATCACACAATAACATCACACAATAACATCACACAATAACATCACACAATAACATCACATAATAACATCACACAATAACATCACACAGTAACATCACATAATATCACACAATAACATCACACAATAACATCACACAATAACATCACATAATAACATCACACAATAACATCACATAATATCACACAATAACATCACACAATAACATCACACAATAACATCACACAATAACATCACACAATAACATCACACAGTAACATCACATAATAACATCCCACAATAACATCACACAGTAACATCACATAATATCACACAATAACATCACACAATAACATCACATAATAACATCACACAGTAACATCACATAATAACATCACACAATAACATCACACAATAACATCACATAATATCACACAATAACATCACACTATAACATCACACAATAACATCACACAATAACATCACACAGTAACATCACATAATAACATCACACAATAACATCACACAATAACATCACATAATATCACACAATAACATCACACTATAACATCACACAATAACATCACACAATAACATCACACAGTAACATCACATAATAACATCACACAATTACATCACACAATAACATCACACAATAAAATACCAAAATAATTTCTCATGTAACCCGATTAATATATAATTGGCAGCCCAGAAAATTGTCCATACTTGTTAAATAATTTCTGGGAATAAGATTGAAAAAGATACATTGACACGCTATATATAGGGGAAATGTGAGGAAAGATGAGGTGGTGAAGGATGTTGATGGAAGTTGAGGGAAGGTGAGGGAAGGTGAGGGAAAGGTATTTAGAGTCAGCATTAACGAGACTTTATTAATGATGTTGACAACTTCGTGTGTGTGTGTGTGTGTGTGTGTGTGTGTGTGTGTTGTGTGTGTGTGTGTGTGTGTGTGTGTGTGTGTGTGTGTGTGTGTGTGTTATTGGATTATTGTGTGTGGGAAAAATATCATAATAAGGAGATATTTTTCTCACAGTTAACTTTCCATATAAAGCCTTGAAGATGATGATGTTCTCTCAGTAAGATAACTCTCTCTCTCTCTCTCTCTCTCTCTCTCTCTCTCTCTCTCTCTCTCTCTCTCTCTCTCTCTCTCTCTCTCTCTCTCTTTTTTTTTTTTTTTTTTCTTCTACATCAACATCTCGTTCTACATTCGCCTCCAGGTATCACTTGACGAACGAATGAAATAAGGATCGAAGGAAGGTAGGGAGGAAGGACAGTGAAGCATGGTTGGATCAAATGATTACTTCCATTCTTCAATTTTTAACCCAACTAGAAGAGGATCAAGGACTGACCTTCATTAGATTACGTTATCACTTCAGTCGACCCTTGGAGTACCGATCAGACTTGGATCAGTTGTGGGTGATGGGTGTGGGTGATTCTACAGCGGTGTGGGTGATTATACAACAGTGTGGGTGAGGGTGTGGGTGATTCTCCAGCGGTGTGGGTGATTATACAACAGTGTGGGTGAGGGTGTGGGTGATTCTACAGCGGTGTGGGTGATTATACAACAGTGTGGGTGAGGTGTGGGTGATTCTACAGCGGTGTGGGTGATTCTACAACAGTGTGGGTGAGGGTGTGGGTTTCTACAGCGGTGTGGGTGATTATACAACAGTGGGTGAGGGTGTGGGTGATTCTACAGCGGTGGGTGATTATACAACAGTGTGGGTGAGGGTGGGGTGATTCTACAGCGGTGTGGGTGATTCTACAACAGTGTGGGTGAGGGTGTGGGTGATTCTACAGCGGTGTGGTGATTATACAACAGTGTGGGTGAGGGTGTGGGTGATTCTACAGCGGTGTGGGTGATTATACAACAGTGTGGGTGAGGGTAAGGGTGATTCTACAGCGGTGTGGTGATTATACAACAGTGTGGGTGAGGGTAAGGGTGATTCTACAGGTGTGGGGTGATTATACAACAGTGTGGGTGAGGTAAGGGTGATTCTACAGCGGTGTGGGGTGATTATACAACAGTGTGGGTGAGGGTAAGGGTGATTCTACAGCGGTGTGGTGATTATACACATGTGGGTGAGGGTAAGGGTGATTCTACAGCGGTGTGGGTGATTATACAACAGTGTGGGTGAGGGTAAGGGTGATTCTACAGCGGTGTGGGTGATTATACAACAGTGTGGGTAGGGTAAGGGTGATTCTACAGCGGTGTGGGAGTTCTTTAAAAGCACTTATCATCACAGTTCCACTAGTCTTAGGTTCTATAACGAGACGCCAACGAACAGGCTTTATGGTGCAGTAATAGCGTAACAACTGAAGCCGATCCCATTAATTTAGGCGTTTATTACGAGGTAAAATTGCCAATTAGAATACTTGTTTAACTGTGTATTGTCTGTCGTTGATTGGTTGATTGATTGGGAGAGAGTGTTGCATGTGGGTTGGTTTATGAAAGAGAGAGAGAGGTGTTTGCATGTGGGTTTGTTTATGAAAAGAGAGAGTGTTTGCATGTGGGTTGGTTTATGAAGAGAGGTGTTTGCATGTGAGTTGGTTTATGAAGAGAGAGGTGTTTGCATGTGGGTTGGTTTATGAAGAGAGAGAAGGTGTTTGCATGTGGGTTGGTTTATGAAGAGAAGGTGTTTGCATGTGGGTTGGTTTTATGAAAAGAGAGAGTGTTTGCATGTGGGTTGGTTTATGAAGAGAGAGAGAGGTGTTTGCATGTGAGTTGGTTTATGAGAGAGGTGTTTGCATGTGGGTTGGTTTATGAAAAGAGAAGAGAGGTGTTTTGCATGTGGGTTGGTTTATGAAGAGGTGTTTGCATGATAGGTTGGTTTATGAAAAGAGAGGTGTTTGCATGTGGGTTGGTTTATGAAGAGAGAGAGAGAGGTGTTTGCATGTGGATTGGTTTATGAAGAGAGTGTTTGCATGTGGGTTGGTTTATAGAAGAGAGGTGTTTGCATGTGGGTTGGTTTATGAAAAGAGTGTTTGCATGTGGGTTGGTTTATGAAGAGAGGTGTTTGCATGTGGGTTGGTTTATGAAAGAGAGGTGTTTGCATGTGGGTTTGGTTTTATGAAAAGTGTTGCATGTGGGTTGGTTTATGAAAGAGAGAGAGAGAGGTGTTTGCATGGTTGGTTTATGAAAGAAGAGAGAGAGAGAGGTGTTTGCATGTGGGTTGGTTTATGAAACGAGAGGGAGAGAGAGAGAGAGAGAGAGAGAGAGAGAGAGAGAGAGAGAGAGAGAGACACAGACGCAGAGATAATTTTACACCTAACATAATGTAAAGAAGGAAACTATATTACCGTAGGAAAAAAACTGATTAGTCCAACCCGTACGAGTGTGTTAGAGAAATCATATTACGAAACGAATCTAATTTTTACCTTTTTATGAATATTGTGATAAACATGTTGACATTTTCCCCACTTTTTTTTTATAGATAATTGGCATTTTAGAGCATTTTCTTTTACTAATTACTGTCATCATCACAAACACTATCAGGGTTACTACTACTACTACTACTAATACTACTGCTACGTACATACTACCACGATATCCTTCCCTATCACAGCATCTTCCTAATCAATATGATGGCTTTATATGGAGTAAACCCTCACAAAGCTACCACCATCCCTACCACCATCACCACCACCACCACCACAATCTAATCATCTACATCACAGTGCCTCGAAGACGTTCCATATTCTTCCATCCCAATACCATACGATTCCTCACCACACACCATCACCATCATCACCACCATCACCACCACCACCACCATCACCACCATCTCCACCATCACACACCACCACCATCACCATCTACCACCATCACCATCCATACCATCTCCACCATCACCACCATCACCACCACCACCACCATCATCACCACTATCACCACCACCATCCCCATCACCACCACCACCATCACCATCATCACCACCATCTCCACCATCACCACCATCACCACCACCATCACCATCATCACCACCACCACCACCATCACCACCACCATCACCACCATCACCACCATCACCACCACCACCACCATCACCATCATCACCACCATCACCACCACCATCACCACCATCACCACCACCACCACCATCACCATCATCACCACCATCACCACCATCACCACCACCATCACCACCATCACCACCATCACCATCATCACCACCATCTCCACCATCACCACCATCACCACCACCACCATCACCATTATCACCACCATCACCACCACCATCACCACCATCACCACCACCACCACCATCACCATCATCACCACCATCTCACCACCACCACCATCACCATCATCACCACCACCACCACCATCACCACCACACCACCATCACCACCACCACCACCATCACCATCATCACCACCATCACCCACCACCATCACCACCATCACCACCACCACCACCATCACCATCATCCACCATCACCACCACCATCACCACCATCACCACCACCACCACCATCACCATCATCACCACCATCTCCACCATCACCACCACCACCACCATCACCATCATCACCACCACCACCACCATCACCACCACCATCACCACCATCACCACCATCACCACCACCACCACCATCACCACCATCACCACCACCATCACCACCATCACCACCACCACCACCATCACCATCATCACCACCATCACCACCACCATCACCACCATCACCATCACCACCACCATCACCATCATCACCACCATCTCCACCATCACCACCATCACCACCACCACCACCATCACCATCATCACCACCATCACCACCACCATCACCACCATCACCACCACCACCACCATCACCATCATCACCACCATCTCACCATCACCACCATCACCACCACCACCACCATCACCATCATCACCACCACCACCACCATCACCACCACCATCACCACCATCACCATCATCACCACCGTCACCATCATCACCACCATCACCATCATCACCACCATTACCACCACCATCACCACCATCACCATCCACCACCACCACCCCACCACCACCACCACCATCACCACCACCATCACCACCATCACCACCATCACCACCATCACCACCACCATCACCACCATCACCATCGTCACCACCATCACCACCATCACCACCATCACCACCACCACCACCATCACCACCATCACCACCACCACCATCACCATCATCACCATCACCACCACCACCATCCACCACCACCACATCACCACCACCATCACCACCATCACCACCACCACCATCACCACCATCACCATCACCACCACCACCACCACCATCACCACCATCACCACCATCACCACCATCACCACCACCATCACCACCATCACCACCATCACCATCGTCACCACCATCACCACCATCACCACCATCACCACCACCATCCCCACCATCACCACCATCACCACCATCACCATCACCACCACCACCACCATCACCATCATCACCACCATCACTCCACCACCATCACCACCATCACCATCACCACCACCATCACCATCATCACCATCATCACCACCATCACCATCATCACCACCACCACCACCATCTCTATCAAATCCTCACCTTCGTTTTCTGGCTCGACTCTCAGATTTTAATATGACGCAAGGAGGAGGAGAAGGAGAGGGAGCGGGGGGAGAGGGGGTGGAGGAGGAGGAGCAGGGGGAGGGGGTTGGGGAGGGAGGAGGAAGGGGCTGGGGAGGAGGTCTCTTCACTGACGCCTGTTGACACCATGGCTGCCAAGATCAAAGAAAAGGATCATATATTTTTTTTTTCGACTCCATCTGGTCCCTAGGGATATTAATTTCGGTATTTTTGAGCGCCGAGACATCCTTAAACCTTCATTTCTTACCTGTGATGGAAGAAGAGGGAAGGGAGGGAGGGAGGGAGGAGGAGAGAAAGAAGGAAAGGGAGGAAGATTGAAGGAGGGAGATGTTGCATGTTGAAAATATTAAAAAAGAGGTTGAGGGAAATAATGATAAAGTATTTGGTAATTTTCATCATCTTGTATAAGAGCGATAGCAGAAATTGTTCTGTATTTATCACCATCTGGCTGTCTCTGTCTGTCTGTCTGTCTGTCTGTCTGTCACTATTATCTATCACTATTATTCATCACTATTATCTGTCACTATTAAGTCATTACCCTCCTACCACCATTATTTGTTATTATTTGCTTTCTGTACCACCTGTCACCACTGTCACCACCAACTGCCATCACCAGCTGTCACCATCACCTGTTATCACCACCTGTCATCCACAACAGTAACTACCATCTGTCATCACCAGGTGTTAACAAGGTGTAATAACATGTCCAATTTGCCTCGCCAATTTGGTTGCTGATATTGCGTTTCTCACCTTCATTAACTGTGAAGAAACGGAAGTGGTGAATATCTACTTCTATATATATATATATATATATATATATATATATATATATATATATATATATATATATATTATATATATATAATATATATATATATATATATATATATATATATATATATATATATATATATATATATATATATATATATATATATATATATATATATATATATATATATATATATATATATATATATATATATATATATATATATATATATATATATATATATATATATATATATATATATATATATATATATATATATATATATATATATATACACAGTATACGTGTGTCTGTGTGTTATTATATAAGGGAGCCACAGAGGTAAATATAATTCACAATTATATTTTGTTCCCTAAAAGAAATAAAAAATAATTGTACTGTTGAAGTTGTGCTAATAACCAGGCCATGAACACCAGCTGCCACACAGGTCAAACATTAACCTCAGTATTACTAAACTGTATCACAAGCTAAACACAATATATATATATATATATATATATATATATATATATATATATATATATATATATATATATATATATATATATATATATATATCACGAAGGTTTATATTCTATTACACAATACTCAATTAGACATTAGCCTCACTAACAGTTACCGAAGATGTATCACCTTGACCACACCAGCCAGAGGTACTGTTGCTGCTTATTTGTCGTTCACTTGGGACGCCAGAGAACGAGGAGAGGGGTTAGAGGGGAGGTTGAAGGAAATAATTAAACGCCGGTGGAAGACTAGAGGGCAGGAGTGAGGGGACAAAGGGGGATACTGAGAAACTTAAATTGAGGGGACGGAGAGGGAGGAGGAGATATAGACTTGGACAAAAGGTGTATGGGAAAAAGGGGAGGCGATCTAGGGTAAGAGGGGGGGGAGAGAAACAAGAAGATGAATTGGGAAAGGGAGGTAGTGTGAGAGGAACGGTGGGATGGGAGCAGAGAAGAGAATTAGAGGAAAGGAAGGAGAGATATGTGATGATGCACAAGAGTAAGTGAAGAGCAACAGAGAGAGAGAGAGAGTTTTAGCAGTATGGTCTGAGCTGGTTTTGGACGGTCTGTGTTAGACTGGGCTGATCTGGTGCGGAGGGTAAAATGGAAATGGTCTGTAAGAGTTTTTAAGGCTTGGAGGAGAGGTTTTAAAAGCACACTCGACCCTTCACCTCCCTCCCTGTCTGCCAGAATTACATCTATCTAGCTGTCTGTCTGCTATGCTCTCGACCATCCTGCGTATCTGTCGTTTTCTCCCTGTCTGTTTTCTTCCAGGCTCTTTCTACTGTTTCTTTCTTTCTGTCAACCTGTCTGTCACGTTCAATACCTTGCTGTCTATATCTGTCATGTTCTTTACCATCCTCCCTGTCTGTAAGGGTCTCTACGTTATTATTAGTCTGTCTCTCTGTTTCCCTCAACACAAAAGGTAGACAGAGGACCTAGGTGCCTGGGTGTTTCTCAGGCGGGGACAATAGGCAGCCATCCTACACAGAGACCCCAGGTCCTCCACTAATTGTCTGCTGGTCGTGTCAGAACCCACAATAGCTGAACCATTAAAGTGAAACCGTGTACCCTTACCCGGTCGACTGGCTGCTGAAGTTTCCGAGCCATAATGTATCAACAAATACAAAGAATATAAACATACTGCTCTAGTAATACCTGGAGATATATAAACAATATATTGTATAGATATATTACAAGGGTAACCTGTTATTGTACGGAAATTATCAGAATGTTCAGCCGCTTGCATTTACACCTGGCACAGTGGTTGTCGCGTTTTGTGACATGTGGCAGCTGTGTGTTTGTTTACATTGTGCTAAAACTCCTAGAATGGTCCTAAGGAACATCGCAAAGTAACCAGGCTATGCTAGATAAGCCTTCCTGGACAGAGTTGCCACATCTCACAAAATGGACTAGCATTGTACCAGGCAACTACACATGTGTTCTTTGTACCTAAAAATGTACTTGAATTACTATGAGAGAAACTGAGAAAGCTAATAGTTTTGTTGTGTGTATTGTTATCGTACAAAACCACCACCGTCTACCTCTTTGCCGCTAAGTGTTTTTCCTCCGCCACATAAGGATGAAAAGATCACAATATCCTGTTCCCAACACCTTCAATCTCTACCATGACGGGACGCCTCGGTGAGTTCAACAGACGATATCACTGTTTTATCTCTCTTTTGTCTCCTGGTTAAAAAATAAGTGTTTTTTTTAATAGACAATTGAAGCAGAATATGAACCGAGATTAGCCACTGGAGGATGAGTGTTTACACTAGAGGTTCATTAAACAGATTCACTTAAACAAAGAGAAACTGTAGAATAATATATTTTGGGGGATTCTTAATTTTACTTCCTGAATAAACAACCACAGCAGTAGCAGCAATAATAGTAATAATAATAATAATAATAATAATAATAATAATAATAATAATAATAATAATAATAATAAACATATAGCATACGAATTTTCAGAGAGACAATTCGTGTTCTGAGTTGGGGTTACATAAGTCAGGACTCTCTCTCTCTCTCTCTCTCTCTCTCTCTCTCTCTCTCTCTCTCTCTCTCTCTCTCTCTCTCTCTCTCTCTCTCTCTCTCCCACCTCCCATTGTCTTGGTTATTCTATTTTATCTATATAATATTTTCCCCTTGTTATAAATACACACCTGGCAGTTTCTGTGTTTATTCCATACAGTGTTACCAAACCCACGTCCTCTGTTTCAACCTTCATCTCACTTAATTTCTCGCTGGATCTCACGCAACTTCCGATTAACGAGTTTTCTTTCATGCTTGGTACCCATCACTCTCACCACCACTACTCCACCTTCGCTACTACCATCACTACAACCATCACCACCAACTACACCCACAACAGCTACCACACACCACCATCACCACACCACTACCAACACACCCCCATCACCACAATCACCACCACCAGGCCAGCAAAGGACAGATCATACGTTCACTCTTACTAATTGCATTCAGTCTCAATTTACGTTACCACCGCGAGACAGAAATGTGAACTGCTACTGAAGCTTCAGAAGAACAGCCTTATACCCTTTATTCTACAGTCTCTGCGGGAGTTATTTAAGGCAGGGGAGTACATGAGTTGGGGGAATGTAATGGTTGTATAAATACCCTTGTCAACAAATGGAGGAAGGTAAAAAGGTGTTAATAGTAGGTAATATAGGTGTAGGTTGAAGACAATGTGGTAGCAATTTAAGGATGGTACTGATGTGTTTATTTAAATAGGATTGTTGGAGGATGTTGGGGGTCAGTGAGGAGGGAGGAGAACAAAGGCAAGGAGAGGGAAGAGAAGAAAGGTTGTTATTCACAGTTCCATAGTCTTACTACAATTGATGGTATAACATGGTCAGTAAGGTTGGTCCAGTGCTCCCATGCGTGGACCACACTGCCCCAGAGCTTGAAGTGAAGGTCACTATCCCGACGGCGGATATTCACTTCTCATACGATTACATGAAGCGAAAAATCCTGGAAATAGTTTGAGTGAGTTTGAATATGACGGGATACCCTCTGTAGCCATGTTGGGATATATGAGGAAAAGTGGAGTAGAGTCCATTCCTCTTCCTATATTCCTCTTCATTCCTTAACTTTCTCCCTCATCCTTCGCTTCCTTTTTCTTCCTCTCCTCCGTTCTTTTTTTCCTTCCCTCATTCTTCCCCTCCCCGCCCCCCACCCCCAAGGTGATATATTTTAACTGGCTTATAATTACCTTACATATAGTGCCCATATAATACTTTTTACCCTAGTGTTGAGTCTAATGAGGGTCTGTATCTAGTCTGAATACCCTGTGAAAAAACAGGCTTTTGTCACTCTGTTGGCTCTACTCGTGAGGATGGACGCCTCTTATGGTGGACAAAGTTAATAGACTGAATAATGACAAAGACTTAAACAAAAATAGACTTGAGTTTATTTGTGTTTCTTAGGTGACCTAATTCTATTTGTTATAGGGTAATGTTTGTAGCCTTAACGAGTGAGGTCAGTAGGACGATAGTGACCTAAACAGCTGACTCATGTGAACAGTGAGAGGAACACACAGCTGACTCATGTGAACAGTGAAAGGAACACACAGCTGACTCGTGTAAACAGTGAAAGGAACACACAGCTGACTCATGTAAATAAAGAGAAGGCAAACACAACAAATTCTCGTAAATAAAAACTAATCACTCTTGGAAACAAACAACGAATCAGCTGACTGGGTAAATAAATAGATGACGACACAGCCCATGGGGTCAGGTGATTGGATAATGCAGCTCATTACGTCACATTACCGTCATAATAATACAAGGTGACGTAGACCGAGATATTAGCGAGGTCCGGTGTGGCGTGTTGAGATTGTACCGTGTTGAGATTGTACCGTGTTGAGATTGTACCGTGTTGAGATTGTACCGTGTCGAGATTGTACCGTGTTGAGATTGTACCGTGTCGAGATTGTACCGTGTTGAGATTGTACCGTGTTGAGATTGTACCGTGTTGAGATCGTACCGTGTTGAGATTGTACCGTGTTGAGATTGTACCGTGTTGAGATTGTACCGTGTTGAGATTGTACCGTGTTGAGATTGTTCTTGATATGGTTAGGTTTCAGCACCGCCCAACCTGAGCACCTGACACCTGAGAAACTACTTATACCTTCATCATTAGCAGCAATTACTCCTCTATGCTCCAGTGAGTCTCTTCCCTGGGATGCTGGAGGGATGACAATCACAAGATGCTCAGAGGCTGATTATTCATTCCAATCCATCTCACTCTGTCTCCCTCCTTCCCTCTCTCCCTCCTTCCTCTCCCTCCCTTCCCTCTCTCCCTCCTTCCCTCTCTCCCCTCCTTCCCTCTCTCCCTCCTTCCCTCTCTCCCTCCTTCCCTCTCTCCCTCCTTCCCTCTCCCTCCTTCCCTCTCTCCCTCCCTAATGTAGATAAAATCTTTGATGGGTAGTGTTTGAAAGGGAAATTTTTTGTTTAAGTGTGAAGGTGGGATCTACAGGTGGGAAATCTCTCTTAGCACTCGAGATGAAAGCATTTTACGAGTTACCTCAGGGCATTATGTGTTACAGAGGGTATTAATGATAAGCCAGGTACAATATCTCTTTTTCTGGGTATTTACGATCCAGGTGAAGTATTTTCCTCCATAAATATTGTTAGGAGAAAAAAATAAAAGCATTTATTACCGGGATCAAAAAGGTAAACACACATCAATGAATATCTAAAGCAAAGTCAGAAAATTTCACACAATGGCATATGAGATCAGATTTGAATTACCATATTTGTTGTTGTTGTCTTGTTAACCAATGTCCACACCCAAACCCCAGTGGTGATACACACACACACATCTAGGTTGACACAGTGAGGCGGAAAATCCCAGAATTTGAACGCTCCGAAAATGTCAAGGAATGATGGATAAGAGAGAGAGAGAGAGAGAGAGAGAGAGAGAGAGAGAGAGAGAGAGACGTTTGAGTGTCTGATCCTTTCCTTTGAGAACCGTGTTAATGTCTTGGTGTCGATGACAGTGAAATAGGCGACAGATTCGTCCACCAGCTTGTGAGTTTCAGTACCTCAGATCTTGAACTAATTTAACCCTGAGAGGAACATTAATTATTTTGTATTTTCTCTTTCTCGCGTTTTCGTTACCAAGGTCTCTTTTAAATGCTAATTCTATCCCCTCAAGCGACAACGCCCACGCGACACCCCTTACCTGTTCTCATTACCACCAGATAATCCCCTCCTTCTATTCCTCATTGTTCACAGGTTGGTCTAAGGTAATTCACCTCACCAATATGTAAAGTGTGTCAACTTTTTTTTTTAATGTCTTGATTTTTTTGGGGGTCTGTATGTTTGTCTGTATTTATTCATTTCTTACATTTCTTTCTTTCTTCTTCTTTCTTTCTTTCTTTCTTTCTTCTTCTTATTTTTTTTTTTTTTTTTCTTCTAGTAGTAGTAGTATTATTATTATTATTATTATTAGTAGTAGTAGTAGTAGTAGTAGTAGTAGTAGTAGTAGTCGTAGTCGTAGTAGTTACTATTATTATTACTATTATTCTTCTTCTTCCTTTTTCTAAAGTTATAATATTTCCATTATTTTCCTTCATAATTCTTTTTTATTTTCAAAATCTGGGTTGTTGTTTTTTTCACCACAAATCTCCCTTTCTTCTCTTCCCCAAAACTCCCTTTAATCTCCCTAAACTCCCTCTAACCTCACACAAAGCATGCCATTCTTCCTCTCTAACCTCCCTCCCCAACCTCCCCCCCCACCCCAACTCACCTTCTTTGCCTTTCTTATTACAGGTAGTATATAGGAGAGGTAATTAAGCGGGGCCTCAGGTATTGACACTCATGAGGCCAACGTGATTACCTTTTCCCTTTCCTTCCCTCCATTTTACCTCTTTACCTAATGATCCTTACCTAACCCCTTAACTATCGCCGTCTACCCTCCTAACGACCCTTCCTTGGCCCCTAAATACCCCTTACCTATGCCCTAATTGGTCTTTTCTATTCCCTAACGACCCTTTGACCAAATCATGGCTACCTTGCCTTCCCTTCTACACCTGTGACCTCCTCTACGGATTTGCATGTTTCTTTACCATCTCCTCCTCCTCCTCCTCTTCTTCCTTCTTCCTCCTCTGCTCCTCCCCCTCGTCCTCCCCCTCTTCTTCCTCCTCTTCCTACTACTACTACCCATTCGCCCCTTAATGTCTACCTACGCACAGCAACCACTATACACTTACGCCCACCACAACATCTTCAGTGGGTAAAAAGCTTTCCAGGAGATTTTTTTTTATGATGCTAGGAAACGAGAATCTATCTTGTGTACACTGTAAATCATCGATGATTATTTACCTTTCTTGTGGTTGATAAGTTGGATGACAGACAGACAAACAGAGGGAAAGCTTTTGAATGATGAAGGGAAGGTTAGGGACGTTAGGGCGACACCAGGGGAGGCAGAGAAGAGAGAAAGAATAATAATAAAAAAATGATGGGTAGGAGAAAGATTACGGAGGAAGTAATGTTTTTTTTTTATGGGATTAGCCCACTTGGGCACAGGTCACTGACCCACATCAGGGCCTGGGGGCGTAATGTAATAATAATAATAATTATAGTAAATAAAATTTATAATAAAAAGTAAAATATTAATGTTAATAATAATAATAACAACACTGTGATAATTAAATACAAAGAAATACAAGAATGAAAAAATCAACAGTGAGAAACGCTATATGTATGTTGTTTTGTCATGTAATAGAAACAATTGAGACCCTACAATTGTGTGTAAATGAGGCAGAAAGACAGATCAGCAACCAGGGACTTGGTCACACGTGTGATGCCATATGTATGGGAAGATATACGAGATGATAAGTAAATACGAAATTAAGGAGTGAACGATATGAATGATAAAGAAGAAAGAGAAAGATAGAGAGAGAAGTGGAACTGTTCTTTACGTAAAACAATATGGCGTTTTCTTGCACTGGTCTTATAAATATAACCTGTATATTTATAATAAATTATTTAATCATATGTATAATAATTCAAGCCTATAGTATTATATATCAGACTAAAGAAAACAGCTATGAGATTATCTCTCTCTCTCTCTCTCTCTCTCAGTGAAGAAAATGGTTCGACGGATTTATTCCCAACTACTCTAAGTAAAATTGTGGGTTAGGTTAGGTCAGGTCAGGTCAGCTCAGGTCAGGTTGGACTTGTTCATCTCATCATACTAAGCTGACAAGACAAGAAACATTCTTAGAGATAGAAATCGACCTCGTAAGCAGGAACCAATCTCTTTAAAACATAGAACAGATGAAGGCAGTCTGACAGAGTTTGTCATCCTCTGTCTGAGCTAAGACTGACAGATAGATGATAGAGACTGACAGGTACATAAAGACTGACAGGTAGATGATTACATACTCGGGACGAACATGGTAGGATTATTATGAACTAGAGTTTCCTTTCTTGGTAATGTTGCAATGCCCTTAACCCTTTGTGTCCTGGAGGGTTAAATCTTCGTCCTCTAAGGGTTAAAGCTATCGTCCTCAAAGGGTTAAAGCTATCGTCCTCAAAGGGTTACAACTATCGTCCTTAAAGTCTTAAACACCACTACCACCCCCTCCACCATAAGTCACCACCGCTACCACCACTACAAACACCACCACCCTCTCAACCACCACCACTACCACAATCACCCTCTCAACCCCCAGCACTACCACAATCACCCTCACAACCCCAACTTACTACCACAATCACCTCACAACCCACCACTACCACAATCACTCACAATCCCCACCACTACCACTAATTCACCTAACCCCCACCACTACCACAATCAATCCTTCAACCACACCACACCAAAATCCTCTCAACCCCACCACTACCACAATCACTCTCAACCTCCACTACCACAACACCTCACAACTCCCACCACTACCACAATCACCCTCATAACCCCTCCACTACCACAATCACCTCACAATCCCCCACCACTACCACAATCACTCTCAACCCCACCACTACCACAATCACCCTCTCAACCACCACCCATACCACAATCCTCAACCCCACCACTACCACAATCACCTCACAACCCCCACCACTACCACAATCACCCTCTCAACCCCACCACTACCAACAATCACCTCAACCCCCACCACTACCACAATCTCACAACCCCACCACTACCACAATCACCCTCTACCCCCACCACTACCACAATCACCTCTCAACCACCACCACACAATCACTCTCACAACCCCCACCACTAACACAACAACCCCACCACTCACAATCACCTCACAACTCCCACCACTACCACAATCACCCTCTCAACCCCACACCACTACACACAATCACCCTCACAACCCCACTACTACCACAATCACCCTCTCAACCCCACCACTACCACAATCACTCTCACAACCCCACCACTACCACACAATCACCCTCTCAACCCCACCACTACCACAACACTTCCTCACAACCCCACCACTACCACAATCACCCTCTCAACCCCCACCACTACCACAATCACTTCTCACAACTCCCACCACTACCACAATCACCTCTCACAACCCCCACCACTACAATCATCCTCAACCCCCACACTACACAACACCACAACTCCCCACTACAACAATCACCTCACAACCCCCACCACTACCACAATCACCTCACAACCCCCACCACTACTACAATCACCTCACAACCCCACCACTACCACAATCACCTCACAACCCCACCACTACCACAATCACCTCACAACCCCACCACTACCACAATCACTCCTCACAACCCCCACCACTACCACAATCACCCTCACAACCCCCACCACTACTCAATCACCCTCACACTTACCACCACCACCATCTGCTTCAAGACCTCGCCAACTTTACTGATGGATCCCTTAACAACATTAGTTCAAGGTGAAGGTGAGGCGTCTTGTCTATGACCCTCCATCCGTCTACCTTGTTAGGCCTTTTAATAACTTTTTAGCCAGCCAGGTGAGGTGTCTTAGGTCAGGTGAGGTGTCCCAGCCAGGTGAGGTGTCTTAGTCAGGTGAGGTGTCCCAGCCAGGTGGGGTGAGGTCTTAGTTAGGTGAGGTGTCTTAGTCAGGTGAGGTGTTTTAGTCAGGTGAGGTGTCTTAGTCAGGTGAGGTGTCTTAGTCAGGTGAGGTGTTTTAGTCAGGTGAGGTGTCTTAGTCAGGTGAGGTGTCTTAGTCAGGTGAGGTGTCTTAGTCCGGTGAGGTGTCTTAGCTGTGTGAGTGTCTTAGCCAGGTGAGGTGTCTTAGCGGTGAGGTGTCCCAGCCAGGTGAGGGTCTTAGTTAGGTGAGGTGTCTAGTCAGGTGAGGTGTTTTAGTCAGGTGGAGGTGTTTTAGTCAGGTGGAGGTGTCTTAGTCAGGTGAGGTTTTTAGTCAGGAGGTGTCTTTGTCAGTGAGGTGTCTTAGTCAGGTGAGGTGTCTTAGTCAGGTGAGGTGTCTTAGCCAGGTGAGGTGTCTTAGTCAGGTGAGGTGTCTTAGCCAGGTGAGGTGTGTCTTAGCCAGGTGAGGTGTTTTAGTCAGGTGAGGTGTCTAGTCAGGTGAGGGTGTCTTAGTCAGGTGAGGTGTCTTATGTGTGAGGTGTCTTAGCCAGGTGAGGTGTCTTAGTCAGGTGAGGTGTCTTAGTCAGTGAGGTGTTTTAGCAGGTGAGTATCTTAGTCAGGTGAGGTGTCTTAGTCAGGTGAGGTGTCTTAGTCAGGTGAGGTGTCTAGCCGGGTGAGGTGTCTTAGTCAGGTGAGGTGTCTTAGTCAGGTGAGGTGTCCCAGCCAGGTGAGGTGTCTTAGTCAGGTGAGGTGTCTTAGTCAGGTGAGGTGTCTTGGCCAGGTGAGGTGTCTTAGTCAGGTGAGGTGTCTTAGTCAGGTGAGGTGTCTTAGTCATGTGAGGTGTCTTAGCCAGGTGAGGTGTTTACTCAGGTGAGGTGTCTTAGTCAGAGGTGTCTTAGTCAGGTGAGGTGTCTTAGTCAGGTGAGGGGTCTTAGTCATGTGAGGTGTCCCAGCCAGGTGAGGTGTCTACTCAGGTGAGGTAGTCTTAGTCAGGTGAGGTGTTTTAGTCAGGTGTGGTGTCTTAGTCAGGTGAGGTGTCTTAGTCAGGTGTCTTAGCCAGGTGAGGTGTCCCAGCCAGGTGAGGTGTCTTAGGTGAGGTGTTGCCAGGTGAGGTGTCTGGGTGAGGTGAGGTGGGAGGTGTCTTAGGGTGGGTTCAGGTGGTGAGGTGTCTTAGTCAGGTGAGGTGTCTTAGTCAGGTGAGGTGTCTTAGTCAGGTGAGGTGTCTTAGGTCGGTGGAGGTGTCTTAGTCAGGTGAGGTGTTTAGTTAGGTGAGGTTCAGTCAGGTGAGGTGTCTTAGTCAGGTGGAGGTGTCTTAGTCAGTGAGGTGTCTTAGTCAGGTGAGGTGTGGTTAGGTCAGGTGAGGTGTCTTAGTCAGGTGAGGTGTCTTAGCTCAGGTGAGGTGTTTTAGTCAGGTGAGGTGTCCCAGCTTGTGTGAGGTGTCTTAGTTGTGGAGGCGTCTTAGTCAGGTGAGTGTCTTAGTTGGGGTGAGGTGTTTTGTGTCGGTGAGGTGTCCCAGCCAGGTGAGGTGTCTTAGTCAGGTGAGGTGTCTTAGTCAGGTGAGGTGTTTGTGGGGGTGTCTTAGTCAGGTGAGGTGTGCCCTGTCAGGTGAGGTGTTTAGTGGGTGTCCCTGCCAGGTGAGGTGTCTTAGTCAGGTGAGGTGTGTCTTGTCAGGTGAGGTGTCTTAGTCGTGGTGAGGTGTTTAGTCAGGTGAGGTGTATGTCTGAATGTGTGCATGTGAGTGTTTGTCCATCTGTTTTAATATATTTCTAAGTACCTGTTATCTCAGTCAATTACCTCCTCCCTCCCCCTCCCTCCTCATCCTCTCCCTCTCCCTCCCTCCTCCCTTCCCTCTCCCTCCCCACCCTCCCTCCCACCCCAAATTTACCGAAAGGGTTACTGACTGAAGCAACTGAAGGAAGATATTTAAACACTTCACGGGGTTAAATTGGCCACACACTCGACAATTCTTCTTAGGATATGTAAATTTCTCTCCAGGAATTCTATGATCTCGTTTCATTCTCCAATTCCTCAACCAAAATAGAATCTGGCCTTTTTGTTTTTGGTTCGGGTTTGTTTTTGAAAGTATGATAGGAATTTACGTGGATAAGTTAGACTATTAGGGGAAAACCCGAGGTGTAGAATAATGTAAAATACGTTGTTTAGAAATAGAGATAAACGGATAGGAAGATGATGGATTGATAGATAGATAGACAGATGTGGGGTGACTAGATAAAGAGATAGAAATAGAATATGGTGAAATAGCTGCTAATGGTTTCTGGTATAATCTGAGAGTTATAAGCGTGTATGGAGTATTATTCTTAATTATGATCTCTAAAATATTATGTAAGAGTTGGTCCTCTATCAACCAACCACCTATAAGTCCAACAGCGTCCTTGGGGAAACTTGTACGCCTCGACCAACCCAGAGAAACGAGCACTCTTTCCCTCCCACTCACCTTACGTATTACCAACACAATAAAGGCGTAATTCCCACTCTCCTTCACTATAAATACTCCTTTACTTCCCTAACAGCACCAGTGACATACAACTCCAGTTCCTCGTATACCCAACACCCATCGTCCTCCTCCTCCTCCTCCTCGACGTATTCTGTAATAAGACGTAATAAGAACATAAGAAGAACATTAGAAAATAAGGAGTTCATGGCCGGTTGGCCTGTGCATGGCAGCTCTCGTCGAGAGTTACTACCACTCTCTATCATCCATGAATCTATCTAGCCTCCTTTTGAACTTTCCAGAGTTTCCGCACTGACTACAAAGTTGCTAAGCTTGTTCACTCGTCCACCACCCTATTGTGAACCAGTTTCTTCCTATCTCCCTCCTAAACCTAAACTTATCCAACTTGAATCCGTTGTTCGAGTCCTATCCTGCTCGGGATATTATAAGAACTTTATCTATGTCCTTTATTGATTCCTTTCCTTTTAAATCTTCTATCATATCTCCCGCACTCTTCGTCTTTCTAGATGCAAGTTAGTTTCTTTAACCTATCCTGATATGGAAGGTTTCTAAGTCGGAATCATTTTTGTCATTCTTCGCTGCACCGACTCTGGTGAATTTATATCCATTCTATAATAGGGGCACCAGAACTGAACCGCATAATCGAGGTACGGCCTGACTAGCGCAAGATATAGTTGCAATAAGACCTCTGCGCTCTTGTTACTTACACTTCTAGATATAAACCCAATACTCTGTTTGCCTTATTTCGAACATTAACGCACTGTTTTCTAGGCCGTAGGTCCGGGCTTTCAAGTACCCCTAGGTCTCTTTCTACAAGTCGACTTCTCTAGGTTGATGTTGTTAAGGCTGTATACATTATAGTATTTGTTCTTCCAATATTAAGTATGCTGCACTTGCTGGTGTTGAATTTCATTTGCCATTTTTCAGATCACCCCTGCAGTTCATTTAGATCCTCCTGTAATGCATTTGCATCCTGCCCTGAATTAATTTGCCGCCCTATTTTGGGTGTCATCCGCAAACTTGCTTATGTCACTGCTGATCCCAGTATCTAGATCGTTTATGTAGATTATGAACAAAAATGGGCCTAGTACTGACCCCTGGGGAACCCCACTGGTTGGCCCCACTCAGATTTAACACCATCTACGCTGACCCTCTGCGTTCTATCGGTGAGCCATGATTTTATCCAATTTAAAACTTTCCCTCGATACCATGAGCCTTTATTTTTCTCTGGAAGCCTCTGATGTGGTACTCTGTCAAATGCTTTGCTAAAAGTCTAAGTAAATAACATCGTAATTTTCGTCATTATCTACTACCTCGAAGACTTTCCTAAAAACGTTAGCAGATTTGTTAGACAAGATTTTCCCTTTGTAAGCCCATGTTGAGAGTCGTAGATTAATTTGCTTTTCTAGATGCGATCGAATGCTATCTGCTATAATTGATTCAAGAAATTTCCCACTACTGACGTCAAACTGATCGGCTGGTAATTTGACGCTGATGCTCTGTCTCCTTTTTTAATATGGGTACTACATTTGCCTGTTTCACAAGTCTTGCATCCAGTGTCTAATGATTTTGTAAATAAGCTTACGAGGTCCGCTAATCTGTTCCCTACACTCTTTCAGGCTCGAGGAAAACTTCATCCGGCCCTGGGGATTTTGTTTTCTTTAGTATATTTATCTTCTTACAACCTACTTGGTTAATGTCTGAGGTTGGGCAGCTACACGAAGCGTAAAACCCAAGGCTCCGTTCCTGTTGTTGTAAGTACGATTGATTAATTTATTGTGGTAATTACATCCCTGGTGTCGCTATAGCTTAGGTCATTATGTGAAGCAAATTGTAATCAAGGCTACAGGTATAGAGATAGTAAAGATATGCTTCGGTTTTTGTTTGTGTTTCTTCTCTCTATATAAGGATGACACCAAGAGTAGTTGTCTGCTTGTCTTCCTTGTAATAATTTATTAGACATTCACCGAAGGGACTTTAATAACTACAGTCCCTCCTCATCCTCTGCTTCTGAACCACCAACACCTGATATAACTACAGACTCGTGAACCCAAAGCAGTAGACTGATTATTATTCTGTTCATAAATGTTTCGGATTCATGAATCTTAATCTCGGGGTTCAGGGTTCAGGGTTCAGGGTTCAGGGACTTTATTAGTTGACCTGTACTGATGAGTGAGTGTTAGTCGAGTCAGAGAGAGAGAGAGAGAGTGTGTGTCTGTAAGTGTGTGTGTTTGTGTGTTAAATAAAACATAAACATATTGTGAGAGACAAAATTCCTCCATATATCTAACCTAACCTAACCTAACCTAATGTACCTCAACCAATAGAAAAGGGACCATTAAGTCAAGAGCCCATTAGAACGGAGGTCCCTTTAGCTTTCAGTCAGTCATTAAAGAGAGTTTTTATATATCTGAAGAAATTTGGCCTAAAAATCCCACAAAAACTAAATCCTGAATTAAATCTTGACATCACATCTTCCAGCAATTTATTTTTCTTTTACAAATATATTCATCTCTCTCTCTCTCTCTCTCTCTCTCTCTCTCTCTCTCTCTCTCTCTCTCTCTCGTAAAAAAATATACATATGTTCCTTTAGCTTCCTACACTATGAACGGTATCTGCCTATCGCTCTATAATCCAGGACAGCGCGGCTCTCTGGTTCATCACGAGTGTCGGAAGGAGTGCTGAGGACGGGAAGACCTGTAAATCCTTGGTAACATATGCAGACCCGTGAGCCTTGGTCCTTCCTTCCTTTCTTCCTTCCTTTTTTTCCTTCTTCCTTCTTACTCACTACACTACTTTGCTACACTTTCATATGGTGGAATGAAGGGCATTGTAATCTCTCTCTCTCTCTCTCTCTCTCTCTCTCTCTCTCTCTCTCTCTCTCTCTCTCTCTTCTTTTTTTTTTTTTTATATTCTGTTTTTTTCTTATAATCTTTCTTTTTCACCTTATTTCATGTCTCAATTCTCTTAATTCTGTTTTTCATTTAATATATATCTTTATCATTATCTCTTTCTTTCTTTCTCTTTCAGTATCTTAAGGACTCTCTTTACCATCTTGAGATAACACCTTCCAATGTAACACTATACACTCTTCACCTTTAATTAAGTTACCTGTAGTAGACGCTAAGGTTTTCTATTCAACGCCAACATCACCTGATAGAGAAGTCGACGCTACCTTGATATGATTCTCAGAGCTTCGGCAGTTTTACCTTTTTTTTCGCAGGTGTAGTGAGGCTTGTCTTTATTCCCAGGTTGTATATTTTGTCTTACACACACACACACACACACACACACACACACTAAGCTTTTTTTTACCGTCAATTAAGAGCAAAATACCTGTCAAGATCAAGCACCAGGTATTTCATCAACACTATGAAGGTTAGTAGCGTCACACGATACCAGAATTACCTTGACAAAAACGTTCCTTCCATCTTCTCCTTAATAATGCCAGCCTCGTATCCTGTGTTCCTGCTTTAAGCTGATTGGTCGGGAACGCTCGTAAGTTC
Source organism: Homarus americanus (assembly GCF_018991925.1). NCBI lineage: Eukaryota > Metazoa > Arthropoda > Malacostraca > Decapoda > Nephropidae > Homarus > Homarus americanus. Next base: position 1,143,708 of record NW_024716951.1, on the reverse strand, counting down.
ACACTAATTGGATAATGGCTACGTTGGCGCCACCTCTTGCATACATCAACTATGGTAGTGAGTTAGATAGACTGTTTGAGCTCGAGTGTTGGCGAGAAATTTGCAAAAATTAGGGTGAATTAAGAAAAGATGAAAGAATAACAATGAGGTTTTGGACAGGTAAAACATAATTACTCTCTCTCTCTCTGTATTCATCAAGACGAAATTGCATTATCACTTACGTGTTTGAAACCAACAGCGAATGAAACAAGCACACACACACACACACACACACACACACACACACACACACACACACACACACACACACACACACACACACACACACACACACACAAAGCAGCTTATCAACAGCAGGTGTCCAGAGTATCGTCAAGTGATCCGTGGGTGTTACCGTGAGGCAATATAAGATGTAGGAGGTTCTTCACTTATTCTATCAGCTCCGTCCTTCCTTCTTTCCCTCTCTCCTCCTCCCTCTCTCCCTCTCTCCTTACTCCCTCCATGAACCAATATGTACATTATATCGACTTAATCAATTTATGATATATGCGATAGATTAGATTACGAATATCGTTTTAAATTAATTTATGTTACCGCCTACAGTAAGATAAGCTAGAAAGAGAGAAAGAGGAATATATAATAAGATAAACTAGGCGAAGTGAAGATAAGAAGAGATATAGTGTTGACAACGAATTTGCTGACCAATCTGCTGAGGTGTTTCAATACGAAAACATATGGCCCTCGCCTCCGGGCTGAGATTGCCCTCGAGGGTAGTCTACTGATTTCTACAGGACAGACAACACGTTGGTTCAGACCATTAGACCCTAAAACGTGAGTGATCGTGAAGTATTAGAATCTGCTAAGAAACTCTAAATAACTTTAATAAGTATATTTGTGTACTGTAATTTGATCATATTATACCAATTGTCTCCTGTATCAATAGTTATAACATGCGAGTTATATTTAAGATGTTAACAGACTATGTACTGTATATTGATTGTATTTCATAATATGTGTCCTGAGATAACAGCATTTGTTATATGAGAAATGTTCTTTAACAGGTTTTGACCGAATTATATGGGACGCGTCAACGTTGAGGGTTTATTTCTCCAGCAACAAACCAATAACGCTCCTATGAGCGTTAACAGTCAAAACGTATACCGGAGGACTGTCGAAGGACCAACGCCTGAGTTCAGCGTGGGAGAGCATAGGCTCGTCGATCGCCCACCCACCCATAGTGGGTGGATCACCCACCCACCCACAGTGGGTGGATCACCCACCCACCCACAGTGGGTGGATCACTTGCGTCGTCAGCAGCGAGACAGTGATAGCAAGTGTTCTGTGTTTGAGTGAAGTGTCTTAAATACCTGGACAGTGTCGTAAAGCTTCGGTCTGCGCGTACGGGGCTGTGAGCGTTCATTTCCGAACAGGGAGGCCGGCACCTAGTGAGCTATGGTTTCAGAACACCCGGACAGTGTCGTAATGTTTGGTCTGGGCGGACTGGTAGTTAGCGTTCTTTCGGACACGCACGCAAGTGATTATAACTAACATCTGATCTTCCTATACCAGTGACACCATAGTATATCAAACAATGATGATAAGGAACCATGAAGAAATACATAAATGAAAGGGATTTGTGGGTTAAGTGTGTTCAACATTCAGGTTATATGTACATGTATATATGTATATATGTATATATAAGTATGTGTGTGTGTAATTTAAGAAATAACAACAAAGATTGTGACAAGCCGTAACGTTATACAAGTAAGGGCGCCGCAGTAGTGTTTGTGACATCAGTTGTGTAACGAGTCCCTACATTGATTGTGGATCTCTGTGGTTGTGTTAGTGTGACATCGTAGCTGGTGTGTGACATCACTGTAGTCGTGTTTGTGTGACATCACTCGTGCGTATTGCACGTCACGTGTTTGAGAGATCGCTCGTGTGTGACATCACTGTGGCCATGTTAGTGTGACATCGTCGCTCGTGCGTGACATCACTGTGGTCGTGTTTGTGTGACATCGCTCGTGCGTATTGCACGTCACGTGTTTGAGGGACCGTGTGACATCACTGTGGTCGTGTTTGTGTGACATCACTCGTGCGTATTGCACGTCACGTGTTTGAGGGACCGTGTGACATTACTGTGGTCGTGTTTGTGTGACATCACTCGTGCGTATTGCACGTCACGTGCTTGAGGGACCGTGTGACATCACTGTGGTCGTGTTTGTGTGACATCACTCGTGCGGTATTGCTCGTCACGTGTTTAGAGGGACTTCGCTCGTGTGTGACATCACTCGTGCGCATGGCACGCGTCTGTGTGACATCAACTCCAATTGTGTGATATCTGCGATCGTGGGCACCTGATACTAAGCGTTACTGCATGCACTTATCGAGCAAGACAGATTACGCTTGCTGTTCGGGCAGTCATGGACGGGAAAGAGAATAAGTCAGAAGTGGGGAGCGTGCCCGGCGTAGAACAAGGAGACACTGTGGACATAGAGACCGATGTCTCACCCACCTCGCCAAGGCAGCGTGCGATAAACTCGTCTACCGTAAACCTGTCTCCCGAGAAGAGAAAGGAACCACCTGTCAAAGGAATCGAAGGACAATTATGTGAGCAATACCAACAAATGCAGCAAATGTTCGCTCACATGACAGCGATGATGCAAAACGTCACCGAAGGTATGAATCAACTACAAGGCAAGGGCAGCACAGAAGATCGCGGAAAGGTGTTATCACCACCAGAGACTAAACTTTCCTCTGTAATTGAAACTAACGAAGAAACGTTATATACTCCAAGAGGACTCCCGGCGCTCACCTTAACCGCAGAGCCGGGAACATCTCACCAGGGGGAGCGCGGAAGTACTTCCGAACATCAAGCTAGTTCGCCGAAACCACTACCTTTGATGAAAAACAAAAGGGACGACCCACCGAGGTCCGAGGTTTGGGTGAGAGAAGTGCTAGAGAATATGAGGTTCTCCCAAAGGCCAACGCCGAAGTTCAGCGGAGGAACTTGTAGTGAATACTGGGAGTTCAAGCGAGTCTTTCAGCGACACGTTGGGATGGCGCAGATACCTGATACCTTGAAATTAGAGACACTTCTTGCTGCCTACGCTGGGCCCGCTAAGGACGCTTTGCGGGGATGTCTACAAATTCAAGATCCCAAAGCCGAGTACAAGGAAGCTTTGGACATATTAGAGAAACGTCACGGCAATAAGCACACTTACGTTTGCCAGCTAATAAAGAAGGCCCTGCGAGGTCCAACTGTGAGACTAAGTGACGCAAAAGGCCTCCAACAGTTCTCAGACGAACTGGGGAATTGCGTGAGGAACTTGAAGGTCTTGGGAGAACTACGTCAGATTGACACGTATGAATCAATAAGCACGTTAGCTGAGAGGTTAAAGGGAAAGATGAGGGACGACTACGTGGATAAGGCGCATAAATACAAAAGGAAGTGGGGAAAGCTTCCTGGGATCGAGTGGATGTTGGAATTCACAATGGATATGGTCGACAAGGCGGAGGAGGTCACAAAGGGACGAGGACAGGAAGAACCAAGCAGAATTTATGCAGACTCACGTCAATCTTCGTCGAGGAAGAGACTTGTGGGTCTGGTGACATCAGGAATAAAGACAACCAGAGAAATGGACGATGAACGCTGCTCGCTATGCCGTGGAGATCACCTTCTTCAGATGTGCCGGACATTCCTCAGCATGTCCACAGGAAAGCGAACTTCCCTTGCAAGGGAACAACGTCGCTGCTATGCCTGCCTGGGTCATAATCACTGGATAACAGAGTGCAGCCAGAAGATGGTATGTGATATAGATGGCTGCTCTGGAGTACACTCGAGGCTCCTGCACTTCACGGGAGCTCTGACGAGCAATGGCAAGGTGCAACGGGGCGAAGTTGAGAAGGGAGAACACCAGACTAGCCTCCAAAGGGTGAAGAGAGCTACCACAGGGGGCGCCTACCAAATAGACATAGCACCTGACCACAAGCGACCTAGAATGAGTCAACGTAAGGCTATTATGCCACCACCGGAATCGGCATTTAGTAGAGCTAAATCATGGAAGGTCGAAGCCGGTACAAGCACCATGGGGAAAAGAAATCCGCATAAATGGGTCAGGGAAAACCATAACCAACAATGGAATTGATGATCGGCGTGAAGAACCCAACGATTGCGAGTTGTGACTATAAAGTTCCAGCAGAGTCGCACTTCCAATAGTGAAAGTCAGGGTGGAAGAAAAGAACCTAGAGGCGAAATAAGCAGTAGTCACCGGAGCTTTCTTGGATTCAGGCAGCAACCGATCATATTGCACGCGTAGTCTAGCTTACCGGCTGCAGGCAGAGGGAAGGCCAGTTTCCCTCTCCATTGGCACAATCATGAAAAAAAGTAATAGTGTAAACACCGAAGAAATCAGTGTGAGAGTGGCTAGCGTAGGAGTCAGAAAGAGCCGATCCATCATTATCCCCAAGGTCATCATTGTTGAGAATCTACCGTCTTCCCTGAAATCGTCGGTCGCAGACACCCAAGATGTCACCATGTGGGAACACCTACGAGGTACTGCGCTACGCCAAGCACCGAAAAGAGTGGATCTCCTGATAGGGCTAGACGTACCACAAGCACTAGCACCATTAGAAGTAAGAACCGGGAAAGACGGAGAGCCGTTTGCAATATGCACCTTGCTAGGTTGGACTATAAATGGACCACTTGGAGTGGCGAGCCGTGATTATGCCGTGATCAACCACTTTGTCAGAATGGCAACACTATATTCGGAGACAAATCTGGAAAAACAAGTCAGGCGCTTCTGGGAATGCGACTCAGCCTACAGTAACGATGATCCCGTCTCTGTTGAAGACAAGAGAGTCCTGACGCAGTGGTCAACGTCAGTTACTCAAGTGGACGGACACTACCAACTTCCCATCCCGTTTCGCCATGAAGAACCGGGACTCCCAGACAATAAGAAACTTGCCGAGCAGCGATTGGCAGGATTGAGAAAACGCCTCCTGAAGAACCCAGGGCTCTCTCAGAAGTATAAAGAAGGGATGAGACGTCTAATCGACGAGGGACATGCTGAGCGAGTCCCACGTCAAGAACTCAGTGTTGCACCCGGGAAGATCTGGCATCTCCCACACCACCCTGTGTTGAATCCCAACAAGCCAGAAAAGGTGAGAATAGTGTTTGATTGTGCAGCCGAATATGAGTCGATGTCGTTGAACAGCCAGGTGATGCAAGGGCCAGACCTTAACAACAAATTGATGGGAGTCCTCATCAGATTCAGAGAAGGAAAGGTGGCACCCATGGTTGATATCGAGGCAATGTTCCACCAAGTGCGAGTAGTACCCGAACATCGAAATGTCTTACGATTCTTATGGTGGACGGACGACCAGCTGTCAGGGGCCCCCACCACTTACCGAATGACAGTACATCTCTTTGGAGGAGTGTGGAGTCCTTCATGCGCCGGGTATGCGCTACAACGAACATTCGAAGATTACGGGGAAAGTCTCCATGACGACATCAAGAAAGCGAATCGTAACTTCTACGTCGACGATTTGCTTCTCTCAGTAGATTCGCTGGGAAAGGCAACGATAATTACCCATCGGCTGAGACAGCTGATGAAAAGGGGCGGATTCAGACTTACGAAGTGGGTCTGTAATCACAAGGAGGTCCTCAAGGCAATTCCACAGACAGAGAAAGCTGTGGGAGTAAAGGAAGTAATTTTGAAAGATGACAGGCTCCCCACTGAACGAGCGTTGGGAATCTTGTGGGACCTGGAAAAGGACGAACTAGCGGTCCGGGTCCAGATCCCTAAGAAACCGGAGACGAAAAGAGGCCTTCTGAGTATGGTCAGCTCCATATATGACCCACTGGGACTCATCGCTCCGAGTGTCATAAGAGCCAAAATCATATTCCAAGATGAGTGTAGACGAGGTGTTGGATGGGATGAACAAATCACTGAACAAAACAGGGTCGCATGGCAAAGATGGCTGGATGAACTACCTCACCTATCACGAGTTCACGTTCCACGGTGCTACCGACCAGAGGATATGAATCCAGTGACTACCGTGCAACTACATCACTTCTGCGACGCCTCCCAACGAGCGTATGGAGCTGTATCGTATCTGAGAACCATGTGTGAAGATGGAACTCACCATATCTCCTTTCGTGTGTGGCATAGCCAAGCTAGCCCCTCTGAAACAGCAGACCATACCTCGACTTGAGCTCTGCGCGGCAGTACTGGCTGCTAAGGCAGACAAACAACTACGGCAAGAGCTTGAATTACATATAGACAGATCAGTGTTCTGGACAGACAGTACGGCAGTCCTTCGATACATACGAAACACCGAAAGACGCTTCCAGTCCTTCGTGGCCAATCGAGTGGCAACGATACACGAGGACTCCAATGTAGAACAATGGCGCCACATGACGTCGGCACTGAACCCGACCGACGACGCTAGTCGTGGATTACATGGAGCAGAGCTCAACGAGGAGGGCAGGTGGATTCGGGGACCTGCTTTCCTCTTTTTGGAAGAAGACAGTTGGCCAAAGAGTCCATTGAGGATTCCAGACCTCACAGACGGAGACCCAGAGGTGAAGAAGGAAACCACGGTGCTGACGGCGAACGTTGACCAGGGGGAGGGTATCCTCGATAAGCTATGGGCATCGACTTCTGAAGAGCGTAGCGTGGATTAGAAGGCTTATAGAATGGCGGCTTGGGAAGCGAAAGAACAAACATCACCGAAAAAATCGGCTCCAGGTCAGCGAATTGGAAGAGGCGAAATTAGCTGTCTTAAGATTTATGCAAAGGAAAGGATTCCCTCGAGAACTAGGAATGTTACTACAGGGACAACCCGTGAGAGGTAGCGACATAAGGCGGCTGGAACCTCATCTAGACACAGACGGTCTGATCAGAGTAGGTGGCCGACTGAAGCACGCCGCTCTCCACCCAGACCAGGAGAATCCCATACTATTACCAAGGGACAACAGGATCACGGGGCTCATCGTGAGAGAGGTACACTCAACTAGAGCTGGACACTCAGGACGAGAACACACTCTTGCCATAATACGTGAGACGTACTGGATACCTAAGTGCCGAAAATTACTCGACCGCACAATACGGACGTGTGTGACTTGTCGAAGAAGCAACTGGAGGCCTACCCATCAACGCCAAGCCGACCTGCCAGAAGATCGAGTGCGCCCAGGAGGCCGGCCGTTCACCTACACTGGAATTGATTGCTTCGGCCCTTTTTTGGTTAAACAAGGACGAGCCCGGGCGAAGAGATGGGGATGCTTATTCACCTGCCTGACCACCAGAGCCATACACCTTGAAGTCCTCACCTCACTAGACACCGACTCGTTCCTCAATGCCCTAACAAGATTCACCTGCCGCAGGGGACCTCCCAAGCGTGTTCGGTCTGACAGGGGAACCAACATGATTGGAGCTAACCGAGAGTTACGAGAGGCGGTGAACGGCTGGAACAACAGTGACAAGGTCGGGAATGCCCTTCTACAGAAACAGATAGAATGGCAGTTCAACCCCCCGACAGCCTCTCACATGGGAGGAGTGTGTGAGCGACAAATCCGCACTGTAAGGAAGGTCCTCCAGGGAGAGGTGGGCACCCAGACACTAGACGATGAACGCCTCAACACTGTGTTCTGTGCCGTAGAAGAGATCATCAACGGAAGGCCCATCACCCCAGTGTCTGACGACCCAAAGGATCTAGAAGCACTAACGCCGCTTCACATACTACGGATAAACCCGGAGACACTGTCCACCGGAGGCGATCGGTCCATGACAGAAGGGTACCGACGAAGATGGAAGCATGCCCAATTCATTGCGGACCAATTTTGGAAAAGGTGGGTAAAAGAATATCTCCCAACATTACGTCAGCGACAAAGGTTCTTCAAAACTCGCCGTAATCTCCACGCTGGGGATATCGTGATCATCTCTGGACAACCCCTTCCCAGGTGTCAGTGGATGCTAGGGAGAGTACTGGAAGCTCTACCGAGCAAAGATGGCCTGGTGCGAAGTGTTAAAGTGAAGACAAAGGACTCAGTGTTAATACGCCCAGTGACGAAACTGCCTGTTGGAAGGGGTGGGAGAGTGAATCTAATAATATGCCGTGATTTCGTGCGAAGCCCGACAGGGGGAGTGTTACCGCCACAGTAAGATAAGCTAGAAGAGAGAGAGAAAGAGAGGGATAACCATAATAAGATAAAGGGGGTGAGATAAGAGATATAGTGTTGACAACGAATTTGCTGACCAATCTGCTGAGGTGTTTCAATACGAAAACATATTGCCCTCGCCTCCGGGCTGAGATTGCCCTCGAGGGTAGTCTACTGATTTCTACAGGACAGACAACACGTTGGTTCAGACCATTAGACCCTAAAACGTGAGTGATCGTGAAGTATTAGAATCTGCTAAGAAACTCTAAATAACTTTAATAAGTATATTTGTGTACTGCAATTTGATCATATTATACCAATTGTCTCCTGTATCAATAGTTATAACATGCGAGTTATATTTAAGATGTTAACAGACTATGTACTGTATATTGATTGTATTATTCATACTATGTGTCCTGAGATAACAGCATTTGTTATATGAGAAATGTTCTTTAACAGGTTTTGACCGAATTATATGGTACGCGTCAACGTTGAGGGTTTATTTCTCCAGCAACAAACCAATAACGCTCCTATGAGCGTTAACAATTTATATAATGCAGTTAAGAAAAAGCCAGTAGGTCATTTTCTCCGATAAATCTTAGGTGATTGTTGATTCGTAATAAGAAAAACTCTCCTTCAGGTGTGAACTTAACAACACGAAGCCCACCTGAAGCACCTGTGTTGAGGCTGTTATAAGAGTTCCTTTTTTCTTCTTCTATAAACCAAACGAATTTTTTTCTCTCGATTTTTATTTTTCTTCTCTCTCTCTCCTCTCAAAGTCAACCACATGACCTCTGTGTATGTGACCTTGTTGATGACCTTTGACCCCATCAGAGCTCACAATAGCCCACACTAATACAATGTTGAAAATTTGAAGGTGATATATCTCTCGTTTGGGAGGTGGAGTGTGACCTCGTTGGTGAAGAATCAATATGTGGTTTGACCTTTACCATTAATCAAACAACCTTGCTAAAAATACAATATTATTCTCAGCCTTTCGAAACTTTACCGTCGTATAAGAAGGTAAACACAGAGTGAACCCAAAGATCATTTAATATATTTTTCCTCCATGTACGAAGGAAGGTTACCAACTGTGTCATAATAACCTCCTATTGACACTCTATAGTCGTACCAGCGGCAAGTATATGTTGTGTAGGGGTGTGTGGTGGTGTGTGGTGGTGTGTGGTGGTGTGTGGTGGTGTGTAGGGGTGTGTGGTGGGTGTGTGAGTGTGTGAGGGGGTGTGGGTGTGTGAGGGGGTGTCTATGATGGAGTGTAATTGTGTGTGTGGTGGTATGTGATTCAGTGTGGTGGTGCGTGGTGATGTGTGGTGCCGTAATGTGGGTGTGTGGGTAAGCGGGGCTGTGTAACAAGAGCCGAGAGGAACAAACAGGTAGATAGACGACCTGACAGCAGTGGACGGGATGGAGGGGAGGGGAGAGACGGGGGAGGTTGATAGGTACACACAACACAACAAAACAAAAGCACATGCGCTGTAGGGAAGTATAAAGGTCTCTTGGCAGGGGTTAGAGACACAGTTGGATGAGACGGAAATGAATGAAAGGAATAACAAAAAAAATTAACAGTAGATTGATAATAAAAGAGAAACAAGAGAGATAACAGACGATAAGGTTTTGAAAGCTGACGAAGGTGAAGTGACAACAGGTAATGGGATGTCAGTCTCTGGGCCCTACTGCAGGAAGCTCTTCTCATATTGTAATTTATGGGCTAGTGTCCCAGCAGGTGGATTTATTCATTTAAATGACCAGTATTGCGTGTGTTGTTAATCTGGGTGATGGAATACATTTTCAATCACGTCCTTCTGTCATCAGCCACTCGGAATTGTTACTACTTTTATATCAACCTACAAATATCGATTAAAAAATATATATTCGTATACATTGAGTGTTCATTGACCCGTGCAACAGCTGGGAACGCACCGAGCGAGTTAGAGTACAGAGCAGATACCACATTAATAATCTAGCCTAAGGATACCACACAGTCGTCAGTTTTTGTTTTCACAGAATGTCTCATAACTCACTCAGTCAACGAACCTTACTGTACATGACATCGTATGAGACGGTCTTTGTTGAACCTTACGACAGCGATCAAAGAAAACGGGAATCGTTAATACTGATCCACCATGACAGAAAACTAATATATATATATGGATAACTCTTGAATCTTATGGTTGGAGTACAGACAGTTCATCACGCTGAGTACTGTACTTATCCTCGTAAATATCTTTGTAGTTTATTACATGTCAAAATAATCACCATTTTATACCCTCTTAGTCTCACGGAATCCCATAACTCCCCACTTAACCAAATTCCCACCAAGTTATTGTCTTCCTAAAACTCACAAAATTCCCTTCCTAAAAAAATTTCCCTCCAAATACCGGGAATAAGGAAATATATTTAACAAAGAAATTTTCAGTGATACTTTGACTTCATTACACCTCACAAATTTACAAGGGAATACTCGCGTCTAAAGCCCTTTGAAAGACCCAGTACGCTACTAGGAATTATTCTATGTTGCCGTCTTGGGGGTTTTCAGCTTACAGTGTATTCCTTGGAGGCGGGCGAAGTTTATCCATCTTAGTTGGGACTGTAACTATATAAACATACCTACGCTTGTTATATCCAGTTTTGGTGATTTTATTGGAATTTCCATATACGTTGTGTCGGGTAAATATTACAAAGATATTCCTCACACCATTTTCTTGTCATATATTTCTCGCACCAGATCCTTACCAAATATCCCTCACACACCAGATCCTTACCAGATATCCCTCACACCAGATTCTTACCAGATATCCCTCACACCAGATCCTTACCAAATATCCCTCACACCAGATACTTACCAAATATCCCTCACACCAGATCCTTACCAAATATCCCTCACACCAGATTCTTACCAGATATCCCTCACACCAAATCCTTACCAAATATCCCTCACACCAGATACTTACCCAATATCCCTCACACCAGATCCTTTCCAGATATTTCTCACTCCCAAATCCAAACGAAATATCTATCCTTCTTCTTTTGTCTTCCTCTTCAAATTCCATCTTATAGTTTGAACAAGAAAATAAGTCAAGGAATTCCCCCAGATACTGAAGCTTGGGAACAGATGCATTGGGGTGTGTACAGCAGTGACATCAAAGACACACACACACACAGACAGAGACAGACAACAGGAAGGAGATTAACTGTTGGTAATATATATCTCTCTCTCTGTCTGTCTCTCTGTTGACATATTGTTGAACGTTGTTGACCCAAATGCATTACCTTAGGAAACACTATGATGATTCTTGAGATGATATTTGGCGTAGCTCTCTACTACCTGAAATATCTTAGTACACCTGTGGTCACCTATACCCAGGGACAGAAAATCTCATTAATGTGGGAATAAAATTTAATATCACGACTAACATGTTAATCAAATACAGATTATAATTTTATCCAGGCAGGAGAAATTTATAATAAGAAGAGGGATTTAGAGCAACTTTATTTCATCTGTAATACAAAATTATTAAGTTTATTGTAAAATATTAGAAAAAAAAAGTTAGATTTGATTATCCTATTGAATACGATACATTACAGTACAAAATTCGTTTGTATAGGATTTTATAGTTATGATTATTATAAAAGTATATTACAAAATATTATATGACCTTCCAGGGTAATGTTTTGTTAGACTTAGAGAGTTATAGAGGTACGTGAATATAAAATAACCAGAGAACGTGACTGACTGAGTGACTGACTGAATGAATGACTGACTGACTGACTGACTGACTGACTGACAAAAAACTCCTCCTGCCTTAAAAAAAATCAACTTGTATACCAAAACTACTTCCCAAACACTAGGGACCGACCTTGACTTCACACTAACAAGAGGATAATGCCGTTCCTTCTCCACACGACACAGGAGTCACAAATAACATGATGGGGGTGACACCTCAGGATTTCGTTCTAAGATGATATTTGTGAGTCGTGTTAAATTGAAGTGTTTTTGTTGTTGTTTTATTTGTTTAAAACACTCATTGGGTAGATTAAAGGTAGAGAGAGAGAGAGAGAGAGAGAGAGAGGAATGAAGCTTTCAAAATAATTACCATTCACATTTACATATATTGCTTTTGTTTACACGCAGATGAAGTTCACCGAGAGACAGGTAGAGAAATGCTTTTTTTTGACTTGTAATTTATCAAAGGATCATACTTCACCTTGCTTGGCCCCCCCCCTCTCTCTCTCTCTCTCTCTCTCTCTCTCTCTCTCTCTCTCTCTCTCTCTTATCTTTCTCTCCTCAAAAAATCTAGTGATTATACAACGCATCAATAAAAAACGAAGCCCCAAATCCCTTCTAATATATTCCTTATCTGGGCAATAAACCAGTATAAACAGACGGGTTTAATATATCGCTGAGTTTTTTATTTCCAAAGTTAAAATATTCGTCAAAATTAATTCAGAATAAAACCATCGAATGTTATTGTTGTATTAATGGGTTTATTGTGTATTATTATTATTATTATTATTATTATTATTATTATTATTATTATTATTATTATTATTATTATTATTAGTAGTAGTAGTAGTAGTAGTAGTAGTAGTAGTAGTAGTAGTAGGATAGCTTATTATGTATTAGGATATTTAATATTAAGGTAAATAAATGGTGGCGAAGGTGTGGCTATTGGGGGAGGCTGGAGGCCACGTTAAAAAAAAAAAAAAAATAGTAGTAGTAGTAGTAGCATAATGGAGGTGGTAAAGGACGATGTCATGGCAGCAGCAGGGAACCTACAAGTGTGTGCTGGCCACCAGGCTGGTGGGGAGGCGGCCATTCACGCCATGAGATTGATATTTGAGCAGCGTGATTGTGAGGCCGTTCTCCTGGTGGATGCTTCAAACGCATTCAACATACTTAACCGCAAGGCTGCACTGCACAATATCAAGATCAAGTGTCCTAGCTTTGCGATGTATATTGAAAATTCGTATAGGAATCCATCAGACCTCTACATAGTAAACAACAAGGCTCTACGAGGTGATACCATCCTACAGTCGACTGAGGGAACAACACAGGGGGACCCCGTTGCAATGGCAATGTATGCAATAGGCCTATCAGTGCTCCAACAAGAAATAAAATTTGAAACAACTGGGGTCAAACAAGTGGCATATGCTGATGACCTTACAGGAGCAGGAAAAGTGGAGGACATCAAAAAGTGGTGGGACCTGGTAACATCGCGAGGTCCACAAATAGGGTACCACCCAAACGCCAGCAAATCCTTCCTCATCGTGAAGCCAGATCATTATGATCGGGCATTGGAGGTTTTCGGCGAAAGTGAGGTCAAAATAACTAAGGACGGCCAAAGACATCTAGGCGCAGTAATTGGCACTACGGACTTCAAGACCCAGTACGTAGCGGGAAAGGTGAATGAGTGGGTTAGCGAAATCCAAGCTCTATCGGAGATTGCTAACACAGAGCCACATGCGGCCTTTGCAGCATTCACCCATGGAGTCAAGCATCGTTGGAACTACCTGATGCGTACCATCCCTGAGATCGGACCCCTCCTCCACCCTTTGGAAGAAGCAATCAGTGTCAAGTTCATTCCCAAACTAGTGAAACACCCTGACTCAACCCTAGCAGAAAGAACACTTCTTGCACTTCCACCAAGACTGGGAGGGATGGGATTAACTAATCCAGAGGAGATTGCTGACTCTGAACATCAAAATTCACTTAAGCTCACGGCAGCCCTCACTGACCACATAATAGCCCAGAATGCAACAGGGGAAGTGGACACCAGCGAAGTTAATAAGATCCGTAGGTCCATTACAACAGATCGGCAGCACTGCCAAAATGACATGTTGCAGCAACTATTGCTGCAGGTTCCAGAAAATTTGACAAAAAAAGTAGCTATAGCGCAGGAGGTGGGCGCCTCGAACTGGTTAACTACGTTACCGATAAGGGCAAATGGTTTCAGCCTTAACAAACAAGAATTTACAGATGCCATTGCTCTAAGGTACGGTTGGCCAGTAGATGGTTTGCCCTCCCAATGCGTGTGTGGCTCTTCCTATGATGGCGATCACGCCATGGTCTGCAAGAAGGGGGGCTTCATATGCATGAGGCATGACGAGGTAAGGGATCTCACAGCAAATATGTTGAAGGAAATCTGCCGGGACGTCATGGTAGAACCGACCCTCCTTCCACTGGATGGCGAGATCTTCCAACACAGGACTTCAAACACATCTAACGAAGCCCGTGTGGACGTCAGTGCTCGAGGATTCTGGACGCGGGGACAGCGAGCTTTCTTCGACATCAGGATTTTTGATCCCATGGCCGCATGTCACCGTAACCTAGCTCTCGATGCTGCACATAGGAGGAACGAGAACGACAAGAGAAGGGCATATGGGGAGAGAATTCAAAATGTTGATCAAGGCAGCTTCACTCCTCTAGTGTTCACAACCTCTGGTGGGATGGGCCCAAGTGCAAGATGTTTCTACGCCAGACTCGCGGAGTGATCTCCGAACAGAAGCAGCAGCCCAGAAGTTATGTTACAGCCTGGATGAGATGTCGACTGTCCTTCTCTCTCTCCTTCGGTCGGCTTTGCTCTGCCTCAGGGGAACGAGAGCTTCTGCCCCTACTCCGACAACTGCTGCAGATATTGACTATGAGGCTACAGTCACTGAATGCCGCATAGATCTGCGGCTCAACTAATTTAACACAGATAGGATAGCTTCTTATGTATTAGGATATTTAATATTAAGGTAAATAAATGGTGGCGAAGGTGTGGCTATTGGGGGAGGCTGGAGGCCACGTTAAAAAAAAAAAAAGTAGTAGTAGTAGTAGTAGTAGTTTGCTGGTGAAGATTATAATAATAGTAATGATAATGCCGCTACTACTACTACTACTACTACTACTACTACTACTACTTTATTTTGACCCTCTATTCTACATCCACTCATCATATTAACTTAGAATTCGAGTCCTACCTTAACAGACAGACGTTCAGTATAGTGGACACTTCCGAAGTCACTTGCCTCTTAAGCGTGAGTCAGTTGCTTGAATGTGAGTCAGCTGCTTAGGTGTGAGTCAGTTGCTTGGATGTGGGATAGCTGCTTAGGTGTGAGTCAGCTGCTTGAATGTGAGCCAGGGATTGAGAGTCAGTTACTTGAGTGTGAGCCAGGGATTGAGAGTCAGTTACTTGAGTGTGAGCCAGGGATTGAGAGTCAGTTACTTGAGTGTGAGCCATCAGGAGTGTGACCTTGACCTACACATCCCCACATACTTCATTCTTTTTTTCATTATTTCACTTGTATTTTTAATTCTGTAGTCAGTCTAATTGTTCTGGTCTGGTTTATTACTTTTTTATTTGTTTTTGTTTTTCCCGCGAGAGAGTTTTGTGCAGGTGAGGTTTAATTACTATCTGTTACCTTTATTTTAATCCAATTTAAGATGTAATACTCTCTAAGAATCGAATTATTTTCTCTGTACTAGGTTTATCAATTTGTTCTTTTCTTATCTTATTTATCAAGTCTTCACATTGTTATTTTACACTAAGGAACCAGCACAGTTTACCTCACTTATTATCTACAATCTCTCACAACAATACACTATTCTTAAAGGCTGTGTGAGAGAAGTTAGAACCAATACAGTACTAACTCACACCATATCGTAATTAACTAGTTGTTTTTATCACCTACTTACACCGTCAACAATTAAATATCTTAATCTCAATGTAATTAACTCTTCTTGGGTTATCTTATCCCTCATGCACAGTGCATCTTTAACACTGGTTGGTCATTATTTATCAAATCTTATAAATTTTCTAGTTCAGGGAGCCATTAATCACCTCCACTAATGGCCCTCACTCTAACCACACACTCAAACAATAGTTGATATCTTAATTATCTTATTCGTTCGTGTTATAATATATGACACTATTATTTGGATTATTTTCTATTATTTCTCTCATAAGATATTAAATTATTCTGAAGTACTGAAAGTAATTTGTTTTTGTTCAAGATATAAGTTTTGTTTTTCTATATTATGTCTTTTTATTTAAGTACCACTAGACATTGTGGTTATATTGTTCCTTGTTGTTCCGTAATAAGAAAAAGAAACTAGTCACTTGTATAATCTGTCTTTAAGCAATGTTATGAGAATGTAATATAGTTTTTCCCATTACTGTATAGTTCTTCGTCACACACACACCTCTTCTTCTGCCTTACTCGACACTGTGTTATAATTTACCTTGTATTCTTATGTTCCAAACTGATCCAAGTGGCACTGGGAAATTTGATCCATTTGGCACTAATTAATGTTTTCTGATCTCTGTCCTGGCACCTGATGCGTGAACTTGTTGAGTTACTGACACTTGTTGAATGAGTGACACACACACACACACACACACACACACGCTCGCGATATATCTCCTATACTTTCCTTATCTTCATTTCTTTCGCTTGACGGGAGATATTATACACACTATGATATAAGAAAACTTTTTATATATTTCCATTTTTCTTCGTATACATAATTTCCTTCAGAATTATTTATTAGTTTCTTTAAAAAAAATACGAAGCAAATAAGTTACTGTGGAATTAATTTTTGGGTTGAGGTGAACAGGTGATTGGTGGTTGTCGTACGGTGGTAGTGTGTCGTCAGCGGTGGGTGGTGGAGGTGTGGTGGAGGCTGGCTAAAACTACCTTACCTCACCACGGCCACCGACGCGCTCCACCCACCTCCTTCTGCCTCGCGCATACACACACACACACACACACACACACACAAATGCGATCACCATACGCGTACATGTAATCGTTTCTCTCTATCTGTATATATATACTTTATATATACTCCAAAATAGATAGATTACAGTATATACCAGCATAAGGATAGGTCCCATTGTTGACTTCCTTGGTATTACTATTGACCACGGTTCCCCGGATGCACATTATATAAGGATTATGTAGCACCGTATATAGTTGGACCCTATAGCCAATTTCTCTTATGCTTATTATTATAATTTTCACGACAAATAGAGATCCGCAGAAAAGTCCTTCACTGAAAAATATAAACTTGATTAAGTGAAAATTCAACTTCAACATTTTCCTTTTGTTCTTAAACTTGGTAACAGTCCAGGAGATGAAGTTAATTGTTTACATCCGGATTGTAAACAAGATCAAACACACATGCGGGGATATATATGTATAATTTCAAGTTCACGAGTATGTATAATCTTGGTGGATAATTTTTCATTCAACAGCACTAAAAGGAAAACACGATTTTTCCTCTCATGATGAAGTAAAAGATCAATAATGTTCTTTGTCAACACGTGGGGCCAGAGGACACCCACGCCAGGTGAGTATAGGTAAATAACATCTTGATTGACTCCCCCACCAGCCCCCACCTGTTGAGACACATGTTTACCTAAGTATTAAAATCTGAATCTGTTTACTTAAGTCACTATGTCGTGGTCAATTACCCGGTCACACACACACACACACACACACACACACACACACACACACACACACACACACACACACACACACACACACACACACATGAGGGAGTATATGGCAGACACGCGCTGACTGAAGCACGTGGCGCGTTCATAGTTATCTTCTCTATACTCGTCCTAATATGTGGCTGGGGGTCAAACATACACACACATGTGAAACGGTGACTCGTGGTGATGGAGCCAGCAGACAGACTCTCTCTCTCTCTCTCTCTCGTAATTACCTATTTTATTACCTTTAACACCTCTTCACCCAGGTATCTACTCATACACACCTCAATTAACTATAACACACCTGTTTACTGGATTAATTAATAAAATATAGATCCTTCATCACTTTATTACCTGGCTCTCCCTCACCTGGCCGGCTAATAACCTTATTTTTTATGCAGTAGATGAAGAGTTTTATAATTTATTAATATAAGGTTTTTTAGGGTAGTATAATTAGCCAAATTAACGAGGGATAATGGCTGTTAAACGTGATTATTATTATATATTATTTTCCTTTCAATTTTATGTGAAGTTTGTCCTAAATAATAATAATAATAATAATAATAATAATAATAATAATAATAATAATAATAATAATAATAATAATAATAATAATAATAATAATAATAATAATAATTTGTCCAGTTCTGCTCTATTGATCTTTAAGTATTATCTCTCTCTCTCTCTCTCTCTCTCTCTCTCTCTCTCTCCTCAACTAGAAATTATTAAAAATATTCCTCTTGTTAAGTTTATATTAAAATAACACATCATCTCGAGTACCTGGAGGGAGGGAGGGAGGGAAAGGAAGGAAGGAAGCAGGGAGGGAAGGAAGGAGGGAGGGAGTAGGATCTTCTCTAATGAGGGTTACAGTGTCCTGGACCAATTTTGTAGAACAGGGACCCAAGTTTGCCTACATTATAAGAAATAATGACAGTTTTCCCATAGCCACATACAGGGACACACTATTTTTGTACTGATTTATTTGAGTTTAGTTTAGATTTGGTTTGGTTTGGTTTAGGTTAGGTTAGGTTATGGTTTAATCCTGTTAGTCGAAGCATAATACTGAAGAAAAAAATAGTTATGTGTATGTTTGCGTGTATGTTTGTATGTATGCATGTATATGTATGTATGTGTATATACCCAGAACGCACTATGAGGCCACCATGTATGTGTGTGTGTGTGTATCGACAGGTAAGCAACTCACCTTTCGTTAATTATTCATCAGTTGTCAGGACGTGAGTGGTTGTTTATACTCGTGATCGATGGTGAACTTTAAACCTCTGAAAACAATCCTCAGTTTCCACCACACATGAAGAACAAAACCAACCAAGAGTAAAAGGAAACCATAGAAGCAAATACTAGTGGTCATTTATTTGTTTTTCTGTGTAATTGTAATTTTACCATATCGCACTTGGTATAGCTCTTACACACACACACACACACCATGACACTGATTTACAAGCCGACAAACAGACTATCTAAACACTACGTACACGATTGGTTTGTCTATGATGGGCTCTGGTATAATGGGGCCCTGGTATAATGGGGCCCCTGGTATAATGGGGCCCCTGGGATAATGGGGCCCCTGGTATAATAGGGCTCTGGTATAATGGGGTCCTGGTATAATGGGGCTCTGGTATAATGGGGTCCTGGTATAATGGGGCCCCTGGTATAATGGGGCCCCTGGTATAATGGGGCCCTGGTATAATGGGGCCCTGGTATAATGGGGCCCCTGGTATAATGGGGCCCTGGTATAATGGGGCCCCTGGTATAATGGGGCCCCTGGTATAATGGGGCCCTGGTATAATGGGGCCCTGGAATAATGGGGCCCTGGTATAATGGAGTCCTGGAATAATGGGGCCCTGGTATAATGGGGTCCTGGTATAATGGGGCCCTGGTATAATGGGGCCCCTGGTATAATCAGGGCCCTGGTATAATGGAGTCCTGGATTAATGGGGCCTGGTATAATGGGCCCTGGTATAATGTGCCCCTGGTATATGGGGCCCTGGTATAATGGACCCCTGGTAAGTGGGGCCACTGGTATAATGGGGCCCTGGTATAATGGGGCCCTGGAATAATGGGGCCCTGGTATAATGGAGTCCTGGAATAATGGGGCCCTGGTATAATGGGGTCCTGGTATAATGGGGCCCTGGTATAATGGGGCCCTGGTATAATGGGGCCCTGGTATAATGGGGCCCTGGAATAATGGGGCCCTGGTATAATGGAGTCCTGGAATAATGGGGCCCTGGTATAATGGGGTCCTGGTATAATGGGGCCCTGGTATAATAGGGCCCTGGTATAATGGGGCCCTGGTATAATGGGGCCCTGGTATAATGGACCCCTGGTATAATGGGGCCCTGGTATAATGGGGCCCTGGTATAATGGGGCCCTGGTATAATGGGGCCCTGGTATAATGGGGCCCTGGTATAATGGGGCTCTGGTATAATGGGGTCCTGGTATAATGGGGCCCTGGTATAATGGGGCCCTGGTATAATGGGGTCCAACCTGATGTACCGTCATAATCTGTCAGGTTAAGAGGGAGCGATTCACTCATTATAAATTTCTCTTCTTATTTAAGCACAGATAAATGACGTCATAGTATATCTTGAGATGATTTTGACCTGTTTTTGTTAAGTTTGTTTATTGCATTTGTTTATTTGTTTACATTGTGTTTACATTGTGTTTACATTGTGTTTTCATTGTTTGTGTTGGAGTCTTCAAGTTTAATCTTTAATATACTTAAACCAATCTTCATTCACTTTTAAAGTGGTTGGAATTTTTTCTTGATTTTTTTAAACACAATTAACAATACTTTAAGTCTGATAAGTTAATTATTTCATAAGTATTATTAAAGGTGTTACTTCACCTGTACCAATTGGTGATGTTTACCTGTATTGGTCAGTGATCGATACCATCAACCAGTATAAATTCTCTAAATGAAATTATATATTCAATTCCATTTCAATTTTCATTCGCTCTTTTCCATATTCATTTCCTGTTTGGTTTCTCTTTTTTTTTAATAATGAATTTATGATAAAGAATTTCTTATGCACAACAAACTCCCACACAATATGACCACCACGCATACCTCTCTCTCTACAAACTAATTTACCTTACGAATATATAACCAATTTCTTGTTTTTTATTGTGAAGAGACTTTTTGTTTTATTTTTTCGTGTAATTTGATCTAATCTGAGTGTTTTGATGTTGATTCATGTACCTGTGTTACCTGATGTTCATACCTGTTGAATATCTTAATTACCAACACTAGATGACATTTTGTCGTGCCTTTATACTGAGATTCATAGTAGAAACTAGATTACATTTTTTTTGTGATGAAATTAAAAAAATATATTGGTCATGGTAACTATTTTATTTTGGCGTGAAGCTCTTGGGTGTATATTAATTCTGTTCTGCCTCTAGGAGTGACGTGTAGTGCCTGACGATGGGTCTCTTATTTACACACACACACACACACACACACACACTTCGTTTCGTCTCCCTCCTTCTCCAAGATGACCTCAGCTGCCTTAGTTGGGAGAAACCCGACAGCATTCTATATTTACCACTTGTCTCAGATCTCCATTTGTCTCTCGATTCACCTGTACAGCCAGGTAATCAGGTGAACAGGAGAACCAATAGTCCCACAGGTCAGTCTTCATGTCCCCAACGTCTTTAATACCTGTCCAAGGAACATTAGAGACTTGAACGATCTCACATTCGCCGGATTTGACTTGATAATTGACCAACTGAGAACAGACAGAGTAGAGATACAGTGCATTGTCCCAATTGGTGTTCGGGGACTGGAAATTAACCTGATCATAAGCTTCGAAGCCCACTATGACTTCGTTAGTTCCACAGCGAGCGGTATTGATCTGGCGGCTGACAGAGGAACTAACGCCGAAGTTGTTGTTGGTTAGGAACTTACTGCAGGCGAGGTAGTCCAAGTTGACCATTTTTTCTTCTTCAGGTTTTAGGGATAAAGTGGAGACGCCTGTGTTGCTTGGGCATTTACTATTTACTTCTTTATTCTCTATTAAAACTGTCTCCGCTGGCAAGGGGGAAGGTAGTGTGGTTGTGGTAGTGGTGGGAGCTGGTGTGGTTGTGGTGGTGGTGGGAGCTGGTGTGGTTGTGGTGGTGGTGGGAGCTGGTGTGGTTGTGGTGATGGTAGAAGCAGGTGTAGTAGTGGTAGTAGTAGGAATAGTTGTAACAGTGGTGGTGGTAGGCGCTGGTGTACTGGTGGCGGTAATAGTAGTGGTAGGAGCTGTTGTACTGGTGGCGGTAATAGTAGTGGTAGGAGCTGGTGTACTGGTGGCGGTAATAGTAGTGGTAGGAGCTGGTGTACTGGTGGCGGTAATAGTAGTGGTAGGAGCTGGTGTACTGGTGGCGGTAATAGTAGTGGTAGGGGTTGGTATAGTAGTAATAGTAGTGACCCAGCCGTCGGTTTTCTCTATACTGCTTGTAGTCGTGATAGTAGATAGAGAAGTAGTGTTGGTAGTGGTCATACCTGTAGCTGGAACTTCGATAGTCGATGTAGCGTCAGAGAGAGATGAAGTTCCCGAGCCCTGACTGGTTGTGTCAGCGTCTGTAATGGTGTTAGATAATTGCATGAGTGGATGATGGTACTGGCGGAGTGGCTAATGGGGGTATCAGTGTTGGGGAGGAATTTTGTACGTAGTGTAGTTTATAAATCACCGTCAAAGAAGATAACTCACCTGTTGGGGTAAACATAGGATTCGTGGTCCATGTCTCTGTTGTGATATCTGTGTGTACTTTTGAAAGCGCTGTAATTCCTGTTGATGTTGCCCCTGTGTTACCTCCTGAAGAAGTTGTATCTGGCAGGGTGGTGAGGGTGTTGTCAGGGGCCGTGTAGAAACTGTAGTGGCTGTCACCATCACACGTGCCTCCAGACTGCAGCACCTTCTCACACAGTCGTCGTAAAGGTGATCGTTCCTCTATGCTGAACCCGACACATGCCGCTTCTGATGTAAACAACAACTGGAGTTAGAAATATGTCCTGTGTACGTAAAAGGGGGTGACACACACACACACATACACACACACTACCTCGGTCACAGAGAGCGGCACACATGGTGAGGGACGACACTACGACACTCACGGTTGAAGCGCCACACACACGACCTGCTTGACTCCTCCGGTAGCCTGTACTGACGCCCTCACTGCCGCTCACATAACTCAGAACCGCCCACAGCAGCCACGCCCGCACACTTACCCTCAAACCACCCATCTCGACTCCTGGGTGAAAAAATTACAACACAACACACATGAATTGTCAAGCGAGGACTGTAAACACGGCTCCCTACATCTGGTATTTGTACACAAGTTATGTAAATATTTGTAACTTGTTTAAAATACAGAAACTTAATGTTGTTGAGCCTCGCCTATAATGTATGCGAGTCAATGATCAGGTATTGAAATAATCTTTAAAGCTGAGTAACTCAATAGTTATTACAGTAAACCAAATTCGTTAAATGTGATGGTTTTTATGATAAGTTTTAACACTGATTTGGGGGAAGAAAATTAAGCATATTCAAACCCTGAAAGTAACCCAATATAACCTAATTTAAATTGCAACACTGTCTCAAATTAGGATTTTTATCACCTAATCGAGGCAGTAGTGAGACAGTCTTGAGCTCCAACTCCAGCAAGTGTTGGCTGACCACAAGACAGTAAGTACTTCGGGTCACTTATCGAAGCAGGAGTCAGTCGCCGTCGTGTTGCTTCCACCTCCAGCAGTAGTCTAATAATGGCTGACCAAGCACACAGTCACGCTATGCTCGCAGACGTTAGTGTGACGTAAAAAACTACATCACTGATGAAGGACTCCCAGAGAGGTGTGATAAAGTGCTTCAGTTAACCTCTGATCAGGTCAGGACCGAAGCACATCAGTGGTGTTGATATTTAATCATCATTTATCGTCCATAATGACAAAGGATCAATAGTGTCAATAATGGGAGATTAGTCCTGATATTTGACCTTTGACGATGACTGATATACGAGTTACTGCAATGTACTGAAACCTTTATTGACCTTCACATTATCATTGGAATTTCATATTTTTTGTGTGTGTAGATGAAGCCACTGTTGTCACTTACATCACGGCCTTGTTATTGTCGGAGTGATGTTACAGACAACACACAGGTGATATGACTCATGACTCATGACGGTGATAAGACTCATCATAACCTCGGTACATGGGGAGACGGGTACTGCACCTTATACATATAAAGCTGGGTCGACTGGCAGTACCTCAGGTGTAAAACGACTGGTTCTTCTGGCAGGAGGTGAGCTACGATGTATCCACACACACACACACACACACACACACACACACACACACACACACACACACACTCACACTAATATTATCTAGCACTAACAGCCAGGTCACTATATTCTTGGCGTCGTAGGCAATTGACACCTCATTTAGTGCTCCCTGGATCACTCTATTGACTCTCATAATTACCAGACAACATTGACCCGAGACACTACTTCCACTAGATGTAAACAAAGTGACTATAATTTACAGGACTCGTTGATTCACAAACCCGGAACCCGGTCTATCCTAACTTCTCCTACTGTACCTTACAATTAACCTAATCTAACCTTAACTTTAACCTAACCATACCAAACGTAACGTAATCTCTCTCTCTCTCTCTCTCTCTCTCTCTCTCTCTCTCTCTCTCTCTCTCTCTCTCTCTCTCTCTCTCTCTCTCTCTCTCTCTCTCTCTCTCTCTCTCTCTCTCTCTCTCTTTCTCTCTCTCTCTGGGTCAAGATTAAAACAAGTTCCTCTGATAGAAAATTGGTATCGTGCTGACCAAAGCTAATCTCGTCTAGGGTTTAATTAAAACACTAAAAACAAATTTATTATTAAAAGCAATTCGGTGATTTTTCTTTATTATAAATTACTCGTCAAACTCTGTCATCAACTTCAGTTACGGATTTAGAGTTTTGACAAAGTAAAGTAACAAAATATCCATCAACAATGTTTATACCCCATCAGCTGATCGACGTCAGCTGATCTGTGTTTATACTCTCAGGTAGGAAGGAAAACTGCTTGACTCAGCACCTCCATGAACAAGCCCTCTGCCTGGTAAGATACAACACGGATCTTGGCCATAAGAGTATATTGCACTGGTGGGGCGTGTTGTTTATGTTGTGTGCGGCCATGTGTGGGGTATACTGTATGGCCATGTGTGGGTATATTGTATGGCCATGTGTGGGTATATTGTATGGCCATGTGTGGGTATACTTTATGACCATGTGTGGGCATATTGTATGGCCATGTGTGGGTATGCTTTATGACCATGTGTGGGCATATTGTATGGCCATGTGTGGGCATATTGTATGGCCATGTGTGGGTATGCTTTATGACCATGTGTGGGCATATTGTGTGGCCATGTGTGGGTATGATGTATGGCCATATGCAGGTATATATACTATTTATACTATATATATATATATATATATATATATATATATATATATATATATATATATATATATATATATATATATATATATATATATATATGCAAAATTAAATCACTGTAGGTGCGCGTGATCTAGGTATATACTGAGTAACCACAAGGAAAAAAACACAAGTTTCAAGCGCTTTCGTGTAATTCCTCTTCAGGGTGGTGCAGACTCACCTGAAGATGTGCTTTATATATATATATATATATATATATATATATATATATATATATATATATATATATATATGTATATATATATGTTTAATTCTTGTTAGCTGTAGTGACTCGGTGGTATTATCATTATTATTATTATTATTATTATTATTATTATTATTATTATTAGTAGTAGTATTATTATATTTACTCTCGGGAACAACCACCATGTCTCTCTCTCTGAATCCCTGACCAATCACACCTGTCGAGCTTCGTCTTATTAATCAAAACACTTCCAGGTAAACCCACCTGGCCCTTGACGAGGTAAGCTCATATGAAAGCGAGGGGTGGGGGGTGGGGAGCTAAACGTAAAATAATTGGAATATTTTATTTTAGGATGGATAAGGAACACCCCACTCACCATTCAACACACATCCCACTCAATCGTTCACTACATAACACACCCCACTTATCATACAGCCTACTCACTACACAACACACCCTACTCACTACACAACACACCCTACTCACTACACAACACACCCTACTCACTACACAACACACCCTACTCACCACCTAACACACCCCATTCACCCTGACGTCACGATCACCAAGTTCCACAGTTAGAACAAAACACGATAACAACACTCAATCAGTCTAACATTCATCCCGGCCCGAGAGTGACAATGGGACCTATCAGAAACCACAATAATACACA
This sequence comes from Homarus americanus, assembly GCF_018991925.1. Taxonomy (NCBI): domain Eukaryota; kingdom Metazoa; phylum Arthropoda; class Malacostraca; order Decapoda; family Nephropidae; genus Homarus; species Homarus americanus. The sequence goes on along the minus strand of NW_024716951.1, from coordinate 1,117,674 downwards.
CCTCCTCCCTCTGATATAGATAAATAAGATAGATACGGAGGCGCCACGTATTGGGATGGAATTCAGTATCGTTAGTAGTGATTTATAGATATTACCTGCTTGAGTTTTCTCTTGTATGTGTGTGTATGTGTGTGTTTGTTTGTTTTTATGTTTAAAGTGATGTTATTTTTGTTTTTGTGGTGATATTACTGTTGGTGGATGATAGAAGAATTTTTTTTAACTCGTGTGTAAGTTTGTCTCATATGGTTAATGTTTTAAATTGGCTTTTATTCCGTTTTGGGATTAAAGTTTCGAATTATCATTGAAGAAAGTTTTTAAGTAATTTTCTCCTTTATTCTTTATTCTGTTGTTACTAAATGTTCGTTATGTTTCCTTATGATAAATTATTCCAAGCTGGATCATTCATGTTTACAACTTACCAGTTCAGACTCGACAGGTATTTATGGCACAGGTAAAGTAGCTCGTGGTAAAATTTGGTGACTCAAGAACAAACAGTGATTTATAGAACAGTGACTCAGAACAAACAGTGACTCAATAACAAGTAGTGATTTAGAGAACATAACAGTGACTCGGAAAACAAACAGTGATTTAGAAAATAGTGACTCAGAACAGTTACTCACGAACAAACAGTGCTTGGAGAACAAACGGTGATTTAGAGAATAAACAGTGACTCATAGAACAAACAGTGACTCGAAGAACATAACAGTGACTCAAAGAATATAACAGTGACTCAAAGAACATAACAGTGACTCAAAACGATAAGAGTAACAATAATAAACTGACTTACTGACTTGTTTTGATAAAATAAATTCTTGACAATATCCTGTTTCCAGGTCGAGGGTGACACTTGAGGGCGACACTTGAGGGTAACACTTGACGGTGACACTTGAGGGAGATGGATACAGGCAACATGGAGGAGAGAAAAGGTTCATCAATTTTCTATAACGAAGAGGAAGAAGCAGAAGAAGCGGAAGAGAAGGGAGAGGACGAGGATGATGAGTAAGTATTGATATCTGTCAACGTCACACCTGTATATATTAATTACTCAGGTGTCTTATGTTTTTAACCTTTGGATATGGATTTTTTTATTTAGTTTTCTCCCCAGACAAGATGAGCTACACCCTCTCATTATATCAGTGTCTCCCCCAAAAAGATAAATGAACACAAACTGAAAACGAACAGAAAATAAGAATCATCTGCGTTTTCTATGAATAATATATATGGGCAACTCTTGTATACTGACGGACTCTGGCGTTTAGCATAAGATTTGGATCCTGATGAGATAAATGTGTCCGGTGCTGTTGATATCATTTACTAAACATTATTTTCTCTCAATTAATGAATATATGGGAAGGTATTTAGTATTGGTATAGTCTCAGGGTAGTTTTAACGCCTTGGTTTAAGTCAGTTGTATATTGTTTATGTGGATGGAATTGACGTATGCAAAAGGAGAATTTTTGTTAAAAGTGTTTTATATGATAATTCTCTTTTTTTATTTTCTTGTTCTTCTTCTCTTTGTCGTTCTATCCCTGCTCTTCTACCTTCCTTTAGTCTTCCCTTCTTTCTTTATTTTCTTTCATCTTCTTCACATTTTCTCGTTCCTTCTCTACTTCTTTTTCTCTTGTACATCCTCTTTACCGTTGATACTTTCCTACCCTCTTCCCATCATCTACTGCTTCTTCTCTCCATCTCTCTTCTCCTACCTTTCTCGTCCTCTTCCTTCTTCCCTTTCCCTCTTTTTCCCCCGCTTCTTTCCTCCCTTCCATATTCACCTCCCTTATCCTCACTCATCGTCTTTCTCTACAATCTCTCTTTCTCTTCCTCACCACTCACCCTCACCTCTTTCTCTTCCTCACCACTCACCCTCACCTCTTTCTCTTCCTCACCACTCACCCTCACCTCTTTCTCTTCCTCTTTCCTCACCTCCTCTTTTTTCTCCCTCACCTCTTTTTCTCCCTCCTCTTTTTCTCCCTCACCCTCACCCTCTCCTCCCTCCCCTCTCCTCCCTCACCCCCTTTACCTCTCCCTTCCTTCTTCCCTCCGTAGATGAGCACCACATGATTGTAATTCCCATGATGTCCATTCTTATCTCGTCGGTGAAACCCTTGTGTGATCAGCCTCTAGTCTCATCCTCCTCCTCTCCCCTTCCTCCTTCCCCCTTCCCTCCTTCTCCCCCTTCCCCCCCTTCATTATATCACCTTTATCAACCCCCTCTGCTGTTTTCTTCACTTTATTCCTTTTGTTCTTCTTTCTTCATTTCCCGATGGTGTCTTCTTTATCCTTTTCCTTTCTCTTTGTTTCTTCGTCAGATAGTTCCTCCGTCAGGTAGGTTAAACAAGGTTATTTGATAGTAGATTGAGTTACAGTATACTAGGGTAGGTTAGGTTAGGTTAGGTTAAGTTAGGTTAAGTTAGGTTATGTTAGGTTAGGTTGCGTTTAATTAGGTTCCGTTGTGACAAGTTTAGTGTGGTTAGGTTAGGTTATATTTCGTTGCGTTAGATTGAGTTACGTTAGGATATGTTTCGTAAGGTTAGATTATGTTAGGTTAGTTTAATATATGTCTAGTTTGGTTGTTGGGTTGGAATTCATGAAGTTAGATGAGATTAGTTCAGGTCAGATTAAAGTTGGCTAGATTGGGTTAGATTAGGTTAAACTAGGTCAAGATAGAGTTAGATTAGGTATTCAAGGTGGGACTTGGGTAATCAGCTGAGTTGCAGAGGTTTTACTTCGTATGAGCGGATGTGAGGACGTCAACACTTTGCCCTCCGGAACTGTACCATCAGGAGTGACTTCTGCTGTATCCCAAGAAGACCAAGCGCTGTAGGTCACCCTCCTTGTAATAATAATAATAATAATAATAATAATTGACGGTTTATTGAAAAAGTTCTGCAGCCCGAAGGCTGAAAATATACATTGGACATAAATGACTTATTACATACATTGGTGGTTTAACAAAAGCCTTCATTAGAGAAAGGTAAAGGAACATACAATGAACATACAGATTAATGTAGTTGTTGAACAGCAAACACGTAGTGTAGTAACTCCCTCCCAGATGGTGTTAGGAGGGGCCTCACGTGGTGTAGTAATTCCCTCACAGATGGTGTGTGTGTGTGTGTGTGTATGTGTGTGTGTGTGTGGGAGGAGAATACACACAAGGGCGGAGGGAGGGACGGGTAGTAGGATGGCAAAGATAATTGGATAGGTATTCCTACAGATAGATAGTTTAATGAATAGAGTGAAAGAACACACAGGTGAACAGGGGAGATGATTCCCACAGGTTATCACCACAACCAGCACTACCACCACCACAACCAGTACCACCACAACCAGCACTACCACCACCAGCACTACCACCACCAGCACTACCACCACCAGCACTACCACCACCAGCACTACCACCACCAGCACTACCACACAACCGGCACCACCACAACCAACTTTCACCACACAAGCACTCCTACCAGCACTACCACCACAACCAGCACTACCTGACCAGCACTACCACCACACCAGCACCTGCACGTACCACCACCACAACCAGCACCACCACAACCAGCACTACCCTACCACCGACTACCCACCAGCACTACCAAACCAGCATACACCACCACAACCAGAACCCCAGCACTACCACAACAACACTACCACCTACAACCAGCACCACCTCCAGCACTACCACCACCTGTACCACAACCAGCACTACCAGCACTAGCACTGCCCAACCAGCACTACCCACCTGCATCTACCACAACCAGCACTACACCACCACCACAATCTCACAGCCAGCACCACCACCACACCAACCAGCACTACCACCACCACACCAGCACCACCACACAGCTACCACTACACAATGGAACTACCACCACCACAGCCAGCACTACCACCACCACAACCAGCTACTGCACAGCCAGCACACCTGCACTCCACCTGACCAGCACTGCACCAGCACCACCACACCACAACCAGCATACCACCACCACAACCAGCACCACCACACAACCCATCACTGCCACCACCACATAACCAGCACTACCTGTCACAACCAGCACCACGCACCACAACCAGCACTACCACCACCACAACAGCACTGCCACCACCACAACAGCACTACCACACAGCCAGCCACCACCACCGTACCCCACCAGCCTTCACCACCACAACCATCCTACCACAACCAGCACTACCACCACCACACCAACTACCACCACCACAACCAGCACACCACCACCACAACCAGCACTACACCACCACCACCAGCACTCCACCACCACCACCAGTCTACCACCACCACAACCAGCACTACCACCACCATAACCAGCACTACACAACCAGCACTACCACCACCACCACCAGCACTACCACCAGCACTGCCACGTGGCACTACCACCACCACAACCAGCACTGCCACCACCACAACCAGCACTACCACCACCTGACCAGCACTACCACAGCCAGCACCAGCACCACCACAACAGCACCTACCACCACAGCCAACGCCACCCCACAACCATCACTACCACCACCACAACCAGCACTACCACCACCACAGCCAGCACCACCACCACCACCAGCACTACCACCACCACAACCAGCTCTGCCACAGCCAGCACTACCACCACAGCCTTCCCAGCACCAGCACCACCACAACCAGCGCTACCACAGCCAGCACTACACCTGACCATCTACCACCACAAAGCACTACCACCACCACAATGCTCCACCACACGCAACACTACCACCACCACAACAGCACTACCACACCAGGCACTACCACCACCACCAGTGACACCACCACCACAACCAGCACTACCGCCACAGCCAGCCCTACCACAGCCAGCACTACCACCACCACAACCAGCACTACACACCGCACCACCACAACCAGCACTACCACCACCAATGCACCACCACACACACACCACCACTACCAGCAACCACCACCATATTTCTACCACCAGCACTACCACCACCACAACCAGCACTACCACCACCACAACCAGCACCACCACACACCATTACTACCACCACAACCAGCACTACCCACACTTACACTACCTGCTTCACCTGCACCACCATACCACCTAACCAGCACTACCACACAACCAGCTACCACCACCACCACCACCACCACTCAACCAGCACCACCACCACCACACCACCAGCACTCACCACCACAACCAGCACTACCACCACCCAGCACTACCACCACCACAGCCAGCACCACCACCACCACAACCAGCACTACCACTGCACTACTACCTGCTCTACCACCAGCACTACCACCAGCACTACCACCACCAGCACCACCACAACAGCACTACCACAACCAGCTACCACCACCACAACCAGCACCACCACACCTGCTTCACCACCTGCCACAACCAGCACTACCACCACCGCCAGCACCACAGCCAGCACTACCACCACCACAACCAACACTACCACAACCAGCACCACCATCCTCCACACCAGCACTAACACCACAACCAGCACTACACTGAACTAGACTACCTGCAACCAACACCTACTACAACACCACACAACCAACACCACCACCCAGCCACCACTACCACCTCAACCAGCACTACCACCACCACCACCAGCACTACCACCACCCACAACCAGCACTACCACCACCACAACCAGCACTACCACCACCAACCAGCACTACCACCACCACAACCAGCACTACCACCACAACCAGCACTACCTACCACGCACCACCACAGCCAGCACTACCACAACCAGCACCACCACCACAACCATCACTACCACCACCACAACCAGCACTACCACACACCACACTACCACCACCACAACCAGCACTACCACCACCTCACCACCACCGCCGCCACCACCACCACCAGTACTACCACCACCACAACCAGCACTACCACCACCACAACCAGCCTACTCACAACCAGCACTACCAACCACCACAACCAGCACTACCACCACCAGCACTACCACCACCACAACCAGCACTACCACCACCACAACCAGCACCACCCACCACCACCACCACCACCACAACCACACCACCACCACCACAACCAGCACTCACCACCACCAGCACTACCCACCACCACAACCAGCACGCCACCACCACAACCAGCACCACCACCACCACCACCAGCACTACCACCACCACAACCAGCACTACCACCACCACACCAGCACTACCACAACCAGCACTACCACCCCACCACAACCAGCACTACCACCACCAGCACTACCTGCCACACAACCAGCACTACCACCACCACAACCAGCACCACCACCACCACACCACCACCACCACAACCAGCACCACACCACCACCACAACCACCACTACCACACCACCAGCACCACCACCACCACACAACCAGCACTACCACCACCACAACCAGCACCACCACCACCACAACCAGCACCACCACCACCACAACCAGTACTACCACAACCAGCACTACCACCACCACACCACCACCAGCACTACCACCACCAGCACTACCACCACACCAGCACCTCACCACACAACTACCACAACCAGCACTACCACCACCACAACCGCACCACCACAACCAGCACTACCACCACCAGCACTACCACCACCACAACCAGCACTACCACCACCACAACCAGCACTACCACAACCAGCACTACCACCACCACAACCAGCACCACCACAACCAGCACTACCACCACCACAACTGCACTACCACCACCAGCACTACTCACACCACCAGCACTACCACCACCACAACCAGCACTACCTCACCACCACAACCAGCACTACCACCACCACAACCAGCACTACCACCACCACAACCAGCACTACCACCACCACAACCAGCACTACCACCACAACCAGCACTACCACCACAACCAGCACTACCACAACCAGCACCACCACCACACCACAACCAGCACTACCACCACCACAACCAGCACTCACCACCACCACACAACCATCACTACCACCACCACAACCAGCACTACCACCACCACAACCAGCACTACCACCACCACAACCAGCACTACCACCACACAACCAGCACTACCACCACCACAACCAGCACTACCACCACCACCACCACCACATAACAGCACTAATAACAACCAGCACTACCACCACCAGCACTACCACCACCACAACCAGCACTACCACAACCAGCACTACCACCACCACAACCAGCACTACCACCACCACAAACCAGCACCACCACACCACCAGCACTACCACCACCACACAACCAGCACTACCACCACCAAACCAGCACACTACCACCACCACCACCACCACAACCAGCACTACACAACCAGCACTACCACCACCAGCACTACCACCACCAATAACCAGCACTACCACAACCAGCACTACCACCACCACAACCAGCACTACCACACCACCACAACCAACACCACCACCACCACCAGCACTACCACCACCACACAACCACCACAACCAGCACTACCACCACCACAACCAGCACCACCACCAGCACTACCACCACCACCACCAGTACTACACCACCACAACCAGCACTACCACCACCACACAACCAGCACTACCACAACCAGCACTACCACCACCACAACCAGCACTACCACCACCACAACCAGCACCACCACCACCACCACCAGTACTACCACCACCACAACCAGCACTACCACCACCACAACCAGCACTATCACAACCAGCACTACCACCACCAAAACCAGCACCACCACCACAACCACCACAACCAGCACCACCACCACCACCACCACCGGTTCTCGAACAAAATTTTCACCTCGAGCGCAACTTAATGAGAATTCAGATTGGCAATTTCGTGTCCTATTCTTGTCAGGTTTCTGTGGTTACGGATGAAAATTTTATCTACCGATGTGATGATATAGTGTAGAAAACCTATAATATTGACATCATTGTTTTGATTTGGTTCAGACAGCCTCTACCCCCCCTCCATCCTGCACCCCCCACCCACTCGGGCAGGTACACAGTGTAATGAGCAATAACATAGGTTACAGGTACAATGATTTAAGCTTTGATCAGCATCGGTGTCGGTGTGAATTGTTTAACCGTAAAGTGAACACACACACACACACACACACACACACACACACACACACACACACACACACACACACACACACACACACACACACCACACACACACACACACACACACACACACACACACACACACACACACACACACACACACACACACACACACACACACACACACACACACACACACACACACACACACACACACACACACACACACACACACACACACCTACATCCATTTGTCCCTTTGTGTCGTCTGTGTCTGTAACTGAACACTTAACCAACTCACTACGGACGCCGAGTGTAACTTAAGAACGGAAAGAGCTATGACGTTTATACTTGGCCCATTTATATATATTTTTGAGAGAGAGAGAGAGAGAGAGAGAGAGAGAGAGAGATTTGAAGTATTATATATATGAAGAGTTAATGAGAGTCAGTTAATCAGTCAGTCAGTCAGTAACTGGTAGATAAACATAGAAGAAATACCTTAGTGAATAAAAAATCTGAAAAAATACAAAAATAAACCTAAAATTAATTAGTTAATCATGAAAATTACATAAAGAGTAATTAATCTAATCCAACAGCCGATGAGAATTTCGCAATATTTAAAAGTCTCTGTTTTACTCTAGCAGGAACCAAGCCACATGACACACCTGTCTCACCTGTAATTAAAGATGATGGACTGGGAATTAGTTATATAATTCCAAGATCTTATATAGATTTTTTTGAGGGTATTAAATACATTACTGAAGTACCTACAGGTGTTAATTAGACTTTATAATGAAGAATGTTAATTAGCTCCAGTTCATAGGTAAAACTAATGAAGGTATTTACCAGTGATTTTACCTGTGACTTACAACTATGTAAATATCTGTAAATACTGATCCGTAAATGACGCTACTGAGCCGTAAATAACGCTGCTGATCTGTAAATGACGTTACTGCAACCTATTTGACTAAATCATACGGGTCTGTAAATACCAATGTTGTGATCTTCCAGTTGTTGACAGTATATGTTTAAGGGGTCCTATCCTTCCTGTTGTGTGCGTGTGTTTATGATGTCTGGTTAACCGCAGCGTCTAGGCGCAGTGGTTCTTGGCTCAGCCATGGCCCTCAAGGGAGCCACGGCAAGAATTTGGACGGCGAGCCGTTATAAATTGTACGTTTCCAAATAATGTTCGAATCTGAATTAAACAAAACTTGTATTACTTATTTTGACTTGACAGGAGAGAATTGTTATTTTTTTTTTGTCATTTTGTTTAATCATAACGACAATACAACTTTAATATTTACATAATCTAGTGCTAATTTTTTTTTTTTTTTACGGATTATTTTGGTCCAGTCCCTGTCTGTGTGACAGGCGCTGGACCGAGCTGCTGAACTGACTTGTTCAGTACGTGTCCGTGTGTCATCCCTTTGCAAGTGGTCCATGATCTCAGTCTGGCCTGGGATACCATCACGAAAACAGTGTATTGTCTCTGAACCAAATATTGTGTTTGGAGCTTGACTCGCATTTTATTTTTCAACATTATTTGTGGAGGGCCTGGGAGATAAATGAAGGAGGCCACGAGGATGTTGAAAATTCTCAAGGGAGGAATGGAGTGTTGAGAACCACTGGTCTAGGTGTTGATATGTTTCACACTCTCCCTACAGATGGTGGAGTGAGGGAGGGAGGAAGTAGAAGGAGAAGATAAAGAGAAAAGGAGAAGAGAGAGGGAGATGGAGGAGGAATAGAGGGAGAGAGAATAGAGAGTTAAAATATAATCCAAAATAAGTGAACACAGAACTTAACCACGACAATATGTACGCAAAGTTGTTTTTCGTTAAAATGGAAAAAACATTAATTCAGTTTCTCAGTCTATCAGTCAGTAGGTCAGTACAGCAAACCAACCAGTCAGTCAGTCAGTCAATCAGTCAGTCAGTCAGGGTGAAATCTACTCCTGTACTGTACCCTCACCTGTGGTAGGACGATATGACCTCACTGGACTATCCTTCTCGAGTTACATCACTGCATCACAACTCCACCACACAGCCCATCACTGCTAAGACCTACCTCACTGCTACAGCCTCACCTCACTGTTATGACCTACTCACTGCCACGACCTTACCTCACTGCTAGTGACTTTTACCTCACTGCCACGACCTACCTCACTGCTAAGACCTTACTCACTGCCATGACCTTACCTCACTGCTAGCATGACCTTACCTCACTGCTACCCACTCACTGCATGGCTCTCACTCACTGCACGACCTTACCTCACTGCTACGGCCTTTACCTCACTGCTACGACCATACCTCACTGCTGCGGCCTTATCTCACTGCTACGGCCATTTCACTCGCTACGGCCTTACCTCACTGCCATGACCTTACCTCACTACTATGACCTTCACCTCACTGCTACGACCTTGCCTCACTGCTATGACCTTACCTCACTGCTACTGACCTTACTCACTGCCAGACCTTACCTCACTGCTACGACCTTACCTCACTGCTACGACCTACTCACTGCTACATGGCCTTACCTCACTGCTACGACCTACCTCTCACTGCCACGACCTTGCCTCTGCTACGACCTTACCTCTTTGCCACGACCTTACCTCACTGCTACGACTCTACCTCACTGCTACGACTCCTCACTGCTACGGCCTTACCTCCTCACTGCTACGACCTTACCTCACTGCTACGGCCTTACCTCACTGCCACGGACTCACCTCACTGCTGCCGCCTCACCTCACTGCTACGGCCTTACCACTGCTACGACTCTATTCTCACTGCTAATGGCCTTACCTCACTGCTATGGCCTTACCTCACTGCTACTGCCTCATCTCACTGCTACGGCCTCACTCACTGCTAATGGCCTTACCTCACTGCTACAACCTTACCTTCACTGCTACGGCCTTACCTCACTGCTACGACCTTCCTCACTGCTACGGCCTTACTCTCACTGCTACAGCGACCTTACCTCACTGCTACGGCCTCACCTCACTGCTACAGCCTCACCTCACTGCTGGGCGACCTTACTCTCACTCAGACCTTACCTCACTGCTACGGCCTCACCTCACTGCTACGACCTTACCTCACTGCTACTGCCTTGACCTTCACTGCTACGGCCTCACCTCACTGCTATGGCTTACTCACTGTTATGACTTACTCACTGACGGTTGTTTCACTGCTACGGCCTCACCTCACTGCTACGGCCTTACTCTCACTGCTACGGCCTTACCTCACTGCTAATGGCTATTCTCACTGCTACGGCTCTTACCTCACTGCTACGGCTCACCTCACTGTTATGACCTTACCTCACTGCTACGGCTCATTTCACTGCTGCACGGCCTCACTCCTCACTGCTACGGCCTTACCTCACTGCTACGCCTTATCTCACTGCTACGGCCTTACCTCACTGCTACGGCCTTACCTCACTGCTAGCTCACCTCACTGTTATGACTTACCCTCACTGCTACAGACTTATCTCACTGCTACGGCCTCACCTCACTCGCATGGCCTTTACCTCACTTTACGGCTTTACCTCTGCTGTGATCTTACCTCACTGCTACGACCTTATTCTCACTGCTACGCCTTACTCACTGCTACGACCTTACTCACTGCTACGGCCTACCTCACTGTTACTGACCTTACCTCACTGCTATGGCTCATTCTCACTGCTACGACCTTACCTCACTGCTACGACCTTACCTCACTGCTACGGCCTCGCCACTGCTGTGACCTTACCTCACTGCTATGACCTCACCTCACTGCTACGACCTACCTCACTGCTACGACCTTATCTCACTGCTACGGCCTCACCTCACTGCTACGGCTTACCTCACTGCTACGGCCTCACCTCACTGTTATATCTCTACCTCACTGCCTTACTCACTGCTACGGCCTTACCTCACTGCCACGACCTACCTCACTGCTACGACCTTACCTCACTGCTACGGCCTCGCCTCACTGCTGTGACCTTACCTCACTGCTGCGACCTCACCTCACTGCTACGACCTACCTCACTGCTACGACCTTACTCACTGCTACGGCCTTACCTCACTGCTACGACCTTACCTCACTGCTGTGACCTTACCTCACTGCTACGGCCTTACCTCACTGCTACGACCTTACCTCACTGCTACGGCCTTACCTCACTGCTACGACCTACCTCACTGCTACGGCCTTACCTCACTGCTGCGACCTTACCTCACTGCTACGACCTACCTCACTGGTACGGCCGCCTCACTGCTGTGACCTTACCTCACTGCACAGACTCACCTCACTGCTACGACCTTACTCACTGCTACGACCTTACCTCACTGCTACTGCCTTCTCACTGCTGTGACCTTACCTCACTGCTACGACCTCACCTCACTGCTACGACCTACCTCACTGCTACGACCTCACCTCACTGCTTCGGACCTTACCTCACTGCTACGCCTTACCTCACTGCTACGCCTCGCCTCACTGTTGTGACCTTACCTCACTGCTATGACCTTCCTCACTGCTACGACCCTCCTCACTGCTACGGCCACCTCACTGCATGACCTTACCTCACTGCTACGGCCTACCACTGCTACGACCTACCTCACTGCTACGACCTTACCTCACTGCTACGACCTTACCTCACTGCTACGACCATTCTCACTGCCACGAGGCCCTGCCTCACTGCTGTGACTCACCTCACTGCTACGACCTCACCTCACTGCTACGACTTTACCATTGCTACGACCTTACCTCACTACTACGATCTACTCACTGCTACGGCCTCGCCTCACTGCTGTGACCTTCCTCACTGCTACGACTTCACCTCCTACTGCTACGGCCTCACCTCACTGCTCCGGCCTCCACCTCACTGCTATGACTCCATCCTCTGCATGGCCTCACCTCACTGCTACAGCCTCACTCACTGCTATGACCTCACCTCACTGCTACGATCTTACCTCACTGCTACGACCTTACCTCACTGCTACGACCTTACCTCGCTGCTACGACCTTACCTCACTGCTACGACCTTACCTCACTGCTACGACTCCACCTCACTGCTACGACCTCACCTCACTGCTGGCCTCACCTCACTGCTACTGCCTCACCTCACTGCTACGGCCTCACCTCACTGCTACGACCTTACCTCACTGCTACGACCTTACCTCACTGCTACGACCTACCTCACTGCTACGACCTTACCTCACTGCTACGACCTTACCTCCTGCTACGACCTCACCTCACTGCTACGGCCTCACCTCACTGCTACGGCCTTACTCACTGCTACGGCCTTACCTAACTGCTACGGCCTCACTCCTCATTGCTACTAGGCCTACCCTGTTGTATGGTAGTGAGACATGGGTCACATACAGGAGGCACCTCAAGTACTGACCACCAACTTAGTCTACGTTCCATCCTCCGAGTTCGCTGGGAAGACAGGAGAACAAATGACAGTATTCTTGCTGACACCAACTGTAGGGAGCATCGAGGCTACCATTATCCATGAACAACTATGCTGGACTGGCCATGTTACCCGCATGGACGATAGTAGACTGCCAAAGCAGCTACTTTACAGTCCCCTAACGAATGGTAAGTGTAACGCTGGCAGGTAGCGGAAAATGTATAAGGATCGTCTTAAGTCAGACCTGAAGTAACAAATCGACCTCACCTGGGAGACGGTTACTCCACACTGCAAAACTTGGAGGAGCACCACACGAGAAAGTATCAACACTTCGAGTTAACCCGTGAGCAGCCCCAGAGCCGGAAAAGACGCTGCCGCCGCCCCTCCGCACTAGATGTAGTGCCTGTGTTCTCCCTCTCAGGTATGTGCTGGGTCAGAGTACACCTGTCGCCAGTGTTGTATTGTACATTGAGAAACTTGCTGTGGTCAGACCCGGGTTCGCACCATCAGCAGTACTGCTGACAAAATGTCTTTCAGTGTAGTGTGTTTATAAATACTCCACTTCCTCTTACAATATAACTTACTGTATACGTTGACACACTATCTCCACGCACACACTCTCCTTCCCCACATTCCCACTACACAGTCCTCCTCCCCCACCCCCACACACCTCCTCCCCCACCCCACCCACACACACACTCCTCCTCCTCCTCCTCCCTCCCCCACCCCCCCACACACCTCCTCCCCCCCACACATTCCCACGACACAGTCCCTCTCCCTACACAGTCTTCTTCCCTCCACACACACCCCTACACACACACACACCTCCTCCTCCTCCTCTCCCCCCACCCCCCACACACACACTCCTCCCCCACCCCCACACACTCCCTCCTCCTCTCCCCACCCCCACACACACTCTCCTCCCCCACCCCCACACACACACACCTCCTCCTCCTCTCCCCCACCCCCACACACACACACCTCCTCCTCTCCCCCACCCCCACACACACCCTCCTCCCCACACATTCCCACTACACACAGTCTCCTCCCTACACAGTCTATTTCCCTCCACACACACCCCTACACACACACACTCCTCCTCCTCCTCTCCTGCCCCCACACACACACACACTCCTCCTCCACCCCCCACACACTCCTCCTCCTCCTCTCCCCACCCCCACACACACACACCTCCTCCCTCCCCCACCACCCCACACACACTCCTCTCCCTCCTCTCCCCCACCCCCACATACACCGTCCCCCACCCCCACACACCCCCACACACACTCCTCATCCTCCTCTCCCCACCCCCACACACACACACACCCTCCTCCTCCTCTCCCCCCACCCCCCACACACACACTCCTCCTCCTCCTCCCTCCCCACCCCCACACACACCTCCTCCTCCTCCTTCCCCCACCCCCCCCCACACACACACTCCTCCTCCTCTCCCTCACCCCCACACACACACTCCTCCTCCCTCTCCCCCACCCCCCACACACCTCCTCCTCCTCCTCTCCCCACCCCCACACACACACCTCCTCCTCCTCTCCCCACCCCCACACACACACTCCTCCTCCTCCTCTCCCCACCCCCCACACACACCTCCTCCTCCTCCCTCCCTCCCCCACCCCCCACACACACACTCCTCCTCCTCCTCCTCCCCACACACACTCCTCCTCCTCCTCCTCCTCTCCCCCACCCCCACACACACACTCCTCCTCCTCCTCTCCCCACCCCCACACACACACACTCTCCTCCCCCACCCCCACACACACACTCCTCCTCCTCTCCCCCACCCCCCACACACACTCCTCCTCCTCCTTCTCTCCCCCCCCCACATACCTCCTCCTCCTCCCCCTCACACTCCTTCTTCCCCAACACTCCTCCTCCCCACCCTATCTCTATCTTATCAGTGTTACCAGAGTGGTGTTATCAGCCAGGAGCCGCTTACGAAAATTCAGCGTTGCCACAATTACCAGTCGACAATCCTAAGTTTTGCATTTTTCTTATTGGAATAAATCTCCTTTTCGCCTTCGAGAACTTGTGTGGCCACCGAGTACAAATAGATATGCAGTTGAAGAGAGAGAGAGAGAGAGATGCAAATAAGCAACTCTCTCTCTGCCAGGTGTTCGTGGGACCAGGTGGTGGTGTGTGAGGCGAGGAGGAGAGAGGTAGAAGGGAGATGGTGGAAGAGAGAGGCAAAGGGAGGAGGAGAAGAGGAAGATAAGGGAGTTAGCTACCTCACTGTTGCCAATTCAAGGTTTCTGTAGTACTGATGATTGAGGTGGTGTGGCAATAATGGGACCTCATGGACTGGAAATTTTATGATCATGAGTAATGAGTGGTATTCCATGAGTGTCTGTGAGTAATGAGGGTTTATGAGTATCTTGTGATGCTAGTGAGTGTATGTGATATTCTGTGAGTTATGAGTGTGAGTGATTATTATTTGAGTACTGTGGGTATGTGAGTATTCTGTGAGAAAAAGTATAAATTCAACTTGAAATGAAGAAGAATAAGGAAAAAACTGATAAACGCGTGGGGACAGAAGGAGATAATAATCATAGAAATCAAGTGTTAAAAATAATGAGGAAATGAGTAAATGGTAGTATGAGGGAGGGTGATGAACGAGGGCCATTCTATAGTTAGGCAACTGGATTGTCACTATGAATTCTTTCTCACGCTATTCTGCCTCATCCGCCCTCTCCTCACTCCATCCATCCTCCCTCACTCACCCATCCTCCCCTACTCATCCATCCTCTTCCCCGTCCTCTCCCATCCTCCCTTTACCCATCCCATCTATTCACCACCTGAATACACTATCACCATTCATATCCCGTTACACACTCACACCGGAAGCAGAAAACTCTTCAATTCTTATATTCCCTACTTTAATCAATCATCCCATGTGTCGACCAATCAAGGAGGAGATCCCATGTGTCGACCAAATCAAGGAGGAGATCCCATGTGTCGACCAATCAAGGAGGAGATCCCATGTGTCGACCAATCAAGGAGGAGATCCCATGTGTCGACCAATCAAGAGGAGATCCTATGTCGACCAATCAAGGAGGAGATCCCATGTGTCGACCAATCAAGGAAGAGATCCCATGTGTTCGACGGTGTGGTAATAATGTCACAGGAAAAAGTCAGAAAAGTCACAATGGCTAGGAAAAGTCACAGGAAAAAAAGTCACAATTAATTTATGGTGGCCGGTAATAAAGGGTTAGGTTAGGTTAGGTTGGGTTAGGTTACTGGAAACTGATTGACATATTAACCTTAAAAATGTGAGAATTCGATAGTTAACTTTTTTTTTCCTGTGACTTTTTTCCTGTGACTTTTTCCCTGTGACTTTTTCCTGTGACTTTTTTCCTGTGACTTTTTACCTGTGACTTTTTACCTGGATTCGTGTCGACCAGTCTGGGAAGATATACTTAATTACGTCACAGGTACGACAGGGCTCCACTCTGAGACTAACCAATAGCGGCGCGTCGGTCCAGGTGGAAAGTCACTTGATTGGTAGTAATAATATCAGAAATCTGAGGTGTAGTCTTAGCGGGTACTGGGCGTATAAACAACTGACATTAGTGTTTATTGCGTTGTTGTTGTTAGGTACTGAGACTGCAGTGTTTGATGTAATGTACCTTTTGTATTTGTGTCTGTATGTATGTCTCAATATATACGATAATAATAATAATAATAAATAATAATAAATAGTAGTATAATAGTAGTAATAATAGTAGTAATAATAGTAATAATAATAATAATAGTTCAGAATAACTTATCATACGTAAAGTAAGACGCTTTACATCAACCACCCAGTCTTTCCCTAATCAACTTACACTGGGGAGAGGGTGGGGGGCACATTATCACCATGCAGTGTTACCAAGACGAAGGAAACTTACATTTTATCCAACTAAATTTTTCATGAATATTAATAAGAAAAAATCTATAATATTTTACCACACCAAGAGAGAATTAATACGAATTAAAATGACTAAAAGAAATGGTTGTATTTTGGTGTGAGTTGGTTGGTTGGTGTGGGAGGTGCTAGTTTGGTGGCTGGTGAATGAAGGGTGTGTGGCTACTGTGAGGGACACAGCTGAGCGTTACTTAGCCAGCTGCCTGCACTCACCACTGCTCGCTCGTGTGCAGTAGCGGCTTGAGGTAGTGTGGTAGTGTGTGCCTGCGTGTTGTGATGTGGCAGTCCCTAACGCTCCTCCATCCCTCCCCGGCACTCTCCTCTCTCCCCCCCAGTGGAAATACCAAACAGATAAACGTCGAAAGGTGTTGTTTAACTAGTCTGAAGTACGTTAAGTTACCTGGAAACAATGTCGTTACTTTCCTCGGTGAACATATGTAAATGGATCGATAAATATGAAGTGTTGTGACGTAAATGAGTGAAAAATAAGGAACAAAACGATCTTCTCGAAATGATACAACAAAACAGTGATTCATTATTTCTACAGTGCATTAAACAACAGGTAGAATGATCTTATCTACCATATCTCAGAAATGTAAAAAAAAATATACAAAATAATGAGACAATGATCAGAGTTTAAATGACAAACTTTTAACTCTTCTGGTGTGGAAAAATAGTGAAGGAGTGTGTTTATTTATCAACACATATGGCACTTTACCTTTTACGACGCATCTGTAGCTAATAGATAACTAGAAAATACCTAAGGCTTAATTACAGGTATAGTGGGGGTATCTGTGCGTATGATCAGGTTAAGTGAGACTCTACCTGATGTTAATTAATTATTTAAATCCCTAGCTCTAACCTAACCCAACCTTAACCTAACCTGTGTATAAACTGTATCTGGAAAGAGTAGTAATGATTCTATCTTATAAAACGGAACAAGTTATGAAATTCAATAGAGGATTAACAAGATTATTTGATTCTAAGAAGTGAACCAGTCACACGGGAGGGAGGGGGATGTCTTGATGAAACACGGTGATAAGACCTTCAAACGTATCTCACCAGCATAGAACAAACTTAGTCTAGACATGAACAGTGGTGAACAAAGTTGAACTATATCCATACCTGTTCTCGAAGGCATTAGTTTCTTGATAAGAGATAAGAACTATGGAATAATGTGCTTACTGATACCTTGAGAGCAATACGTAACGGAACAAACGAAGTATTACTGA
>NW_024716951.1:1060027-1098992 GCF_018991925.1 Homarus americanus | reverse complement strand
AACCAGCGCTACAACAACCTGCACAACAATATCTTTACTACCGCCGCCAGACCAGCACTGCCACCAACAAGCCAGCACTGCCACCACCACAACCAGCACTACCACAACCGACTTGCTTCTGCAGCAGCACTGCCACCACTACTGACCAGCACTGCCACCTGCAACCGGCACTCCTGCCACCACCACCACAACCGACTACAACCACAAGCCAGCACTACCCACACCCAGCACTACCACCACCACCAGCCAGCACCTGACCGGCACGCTGCCACCTGACCAGCACTACCGCACCACAACCAGCGCCTACCACCACCACCACCACAGCGCACATACCACAACCAGCACGCCACCCACGCCACCACCACCAGCCAGCACTTACTGCCACCGGCACTTTACCACCACAACCAGCACTACCCGACCAGCTTTACTCCACACAATGGCTTTCACCACCACCACAATAGCGCCTGCCACCACCACCTGCAATACCACAATAATGCCACCACCACCACACCAGCGCCACCTGTACCACACCACCACCAGTGCTGCCACCACCACAGCCAGCACTACCACCACCACAGCCAGCACTACCACAACCTTTTCTACCACCACAACAGCACTACCACCACCACAATACTTTACCACCACCAGTTGCTACCACCACCAGCACTACCACCACCAACCAGCACTATCTGACCAGCACTACCTGCAAAACCAGCACCACCACCACCCAGCCCACCACAGCCAGCACCACCACCACCACCACCACCGTTCTCGAACAAAATTTTCTCGACAGCAACAGCGAAATTCAGGTTGCCAGTTTTCGTGCCTATTCTTGTCAGGTTTTCTTGGTTGCAGTAAATTTATCTACCGTGTTCCAATGATGATTGAGTGTGTTCCTATAAAACCAACATCATTGTTTTGATTTGGTTCCGAACAGCCCTCTACCCCCCCTCCATCCTGCACCCCCCCCACCCCTCCGAGCAGGTACACAGTGTAATGAGCAATTAACACAGGTTACAGGTACAATAATTTAAGCTTTGATCGCTACGTGGGGTGTCGTGGTGTGAATGTTTAACCGTAAAAGTGAACACACACACACACACACACACACACACACACACACACACACACACACACACACACACACACACACACACACACACACACACACCACACACACACACACACACACACACACACACACACACACACACACACACACACACACACACACACACACACACACACACACACACACACACACACACACACACACACACACACACACACACTCACACACACACACACACACACACCTACATCCATTTGTCCCCTTTGTGTCGTCTGTGTCTGTAACTGAACACTTAACCAACTCACTACGGACGCCGGAAGTGTAACTTAAGAACGGAAAGAGCTATGACGTTTATACTTGGCCCATTTATATATATTTTGAGAGAGCGAGAGAGAGAGAGAGAGAGAGAGAGAGAGATTTTGGAAGTATTATATATATGAAGAGTTAATGAGAGTCAGTTAGTCAGTCAGTCAGTCAGTAACTGGTAGATAAACATAGAAGAAATACCTTAGTGAATAAAAAAAAAATCTGAAAAAATACAAAAAATAAACCTAAAATTAATTAGTATATTTAATCATGGAAAATTACATAATAGAGTAATTAATCTAATCCAACAGCCGATGAGAATTTCGCAATATTTAAAAGTCATTTTCTCATTAGGTTATCCCACCTGTGTCTTGATGCCTGTTTTACCTGCCAGGAAACAAGGCCACATGACACACCTGTCCTCACCTGTAATTAAAGATGATGGACTGGGAATTAGTTATATAATTCCAAGATCTTATATAGATTTTTGTGAGGGTATTAAATACATTACTGAAGTACCTACAGGTGTTAATTAGGACTTTATAATGAAGAATGTTAATTAGCCTCCAGTTCATAGGTAAAAAACTAATGAAGGTATTTACCAGTGATTTTACCTGTGACTTACAACTATGTAAATATCTGTAAATACTGATCCGTAAATGACGCTACTGAGCCGTAAATAACGCTGCTGATCTGTAAATGACGTTACTGCAACCTATTTGACTAAATCATACGAGTCTGTAAATACCAATGTTGTGATCTTCCAGTTGTTGACAGTATAAGTTTAAGGGGGTCCTATCCTTCCTGTTGTGTGCGTGTGTTTAAGGATGTCTGGTTAACCGCAGCGTCTAGGCGCAGTGGTTCTCAACCTGGGGGCCATGGCCCCCAAGGGAGCCACGGCAAGAATTTGGGGAGCCACGGCGAGCCGTTATAAATTGTACGTTTCCAAATAATGTTCGGAATCTGAATTAAACAAAACTTGTATTACTTATTTTGACTTGACAGAAGAGAATTGTTATTCTTTTTTTGTCAGTTTGTTTAATCATAACGACAATACAACTTTAATATTTACATAATCTAGTGCTAATTTTTTTTTTTTTTTACGGATTATTTAAGATTTGACAGGTCCAGTCCCTGTCTGTGTGACAGGCGCTGGACCGAGCTGCTGAACTGACTTGTTCAGTACGTGTCCGTGTGTCATCCCTTTGCAAGTGGTGATAGGTCCGAATGATCTCAGTCTGGCCTGGGATACCATCACGAAAACAGTGTATTGTCTCTGAACCAAATATTGTGTTTGAGCTTGACTCAAGCATTTTATTTTTCAACATTATTTGTGGAGGGCCTGGGAGATAAATGAAGGAGGCCATGAGGATGTTGAAAATTCTTCAAGGGAGGAATGGAGTGAAAAAGGTTGAGAACCACTGGTCTAGGGTGTTGATATGTTTCACACTCTCCCTACAGATGGTGGAGTGAGGAAGGGAGGAAGGTAGAAGGGAGAAGATAAAGAGGAAAAGGGAGAAGAGAAAGAGGGAGATGGAGGAGGAATAGAGGGAGAGAGAATAGAGAGAGTTAAAATATAATCCAAAATAAGTGAACACAGAACTTAACCACGACAATATGTACGCAAAAGTTGTTTTTCGTTAAAAATGGAAAAAAAACATTAATTCAGTTTCTCAGTCTATCAGTCAGTAGGTCAGTACAGCAATCAACCAGTCAGTCAGTCAGTCAATCAGTCAGTCAGTCAGGTGATAATCTACCCTGTACTGTACCCTCACCTGTGGTAGAGACGATATGACCTCACTGGACTATCCTTCTCGAGTTACATCACCGCATCACAACTCCACCACACAGCCCATCACTGCTAAGACCTTACCTCACTGCTACAGCCTCACCTCACTGTTATGACCTTACCTCACTGCCACGACCTTACCTCACTGCTATGACTTTACCTCACTGCCACGACCTTACCTCACTGCTAAGACCTTACCTCACTGCTACGACCTTGCCTCACTGCTACGACCTTACCTCACTGCTGCGGACTGCTACGGCCTTACCTTCCTACGACCTTACTCCTGCTACGGCCTTGCCTCACTGCTGCGACCATACCTCCTGCTACGGCCTTATCTCACTGCTGCACCTCACTGCACGGCCTTACTCTCACTGCCATGACCTTACCTCACTACTGTTGTATACCTCACTGCTACGGCCTTTACCTCTGCTATCACTGCTTACCTCACTGCTACGACCTTACCTCACTGCCACGACCTTACCTCACCTGACTTTTACCTCACTACTGACCTTACCTCACTGCTACGACTTACCTACTCTGTTGTACCTCACTTTCTGCTATGACCTTACCTCACTGCCACGACCTTACCTCACCTCCTGCCGACTGCTTACCTCACTGCTGCGACCTTACCTCTCACGGGCCTTTACGACTCACTGCTACCTCTCACTGCTACGGCTTACGGCCTTACCTCACTGCCATGACCTTACCCTTCACCTCACTGACCTTACCACCCTCACTGCTCTTGACCTTACCTCACTGCTACGACCTCCCCTTTCTCACGGCCCTCCACACTGCTGGCCTTGCCTCCTGCGAGACCTTGCCTCACTGCTGCTGCGGCCTTGCCTCACTGCTATGCCTTACCTCACTGCTTGCCTACCTGCTCACTGCCTCACTCACCTTGCTTCGCCGACCTTACTCACTGCTACTCACCTCACTGCTACGGCCTTACCTCCTGCTACAACTTACCCCTACACTGCCTGGCAACCTTACCTCACTGCTACGGCCTTACCTCACTCACCTTACACCTCACTGCTACAGCCTTCCACTGCTACGGCCTCACCTCACTGCTACCTTACCTCCCCTCACTGCTTTGTTGCCCTCACTGCCACGGCCTCACCTCCTCTACGATGCCTCCTGCTTACCTCCTCACTGCTGCCTTACCTTGGCCTTACCTCCTGCTCACTGCCTAATGGCCTGCTACGACCTTACCTCCTGCTACGACCGCCCTCCTGCAGCCTTACCTCACTGCTTAGCCTTACCTCCTACCTCACTGCTACGGCCTTACTCTCACTGCTACGACCTCACTCACTGCTCACTGGCCTCATCTCACTGCTACAGCCTTACCTCACTACAGCCTTACCTCACTGGACCTTACCTCACTACTGACTACCTCACTGCTGACCTTACCTCACTGCTGTGCCTTGTACCTCCCCTTTCTACGCCTCACTGCCACGGCCCTCACCTCTCACTGTTATGACCTTACCTCCACTGCTACGGTTTACCTCACTGCTCCTGCCTGCTACGGCTCTTACCTCACTGCCACGGCCTTGCCTCCCACTGCTACGACCTTGCCTCCTGCCACGACCTTACCTCACTGCTAATGACCTTACCCCTCCTGCCTTACCTCACTGCTACGGCCTTACCTCCTTGCTGCGACCTTACCTCACTACAGCCTACTCACTGCTACGGATGGCCTCACTGCTTACCTCACTGCTCACTGGCTGCTTTACCTCCTGCTGGCCTTACCTCCTGCCCCTGCCTCACCTCCTGCTACAGCCTCACACTGCTACGGGCCTTTACCTCACTGCTACGACCTTACCTCCTGCAGCCTTACCTTGCTACGACCTTGCCTCACTGCTTTCACGGCCCCTCACCTCCTTTCTGCGGCCTCACCTCCTGCTGACCTTACCTCCTGCTATGACCTTGCCCCTCACTGCTACAGCCTCACCTCACTGCTGGCCTCCTGCAGCCTTACGTCACTGCTACGGCCTCACCTCACTGTGTATGCCTCACTGTGTGTACCTCACTGCTGCCTTACCTCACTGCTACGGCCTCACCTCACGGCCTTACCTCACTGCTGCAGCCTTACCTCACTGCTACAGGCTTACCTCTCCTGCTACGGCCTTACCTCACTGCGGCCTCACCTCCTGACCTTACCTATGCTCTGACCTTACCTCACCTCTTACCCTCACTGCTACACTGCTAAGACTTACCTCACTCTGCTTTGGCCTCACCTCACTGACACATGACTCACCTCACTGCGCGGCTCCTACCTCACTGTTGTGATGCTATGGCCTACCCTGCACTGCTACTTACTATGTCTCACTGCTACGGCCTCACCTCACTGCTACGGCCTTACCTCCCTACCTCACCTCACTGACCTTACCTCACTGCTATGG
This sequence comes from Homarus americanus, assembly GCF_018991925.1. NCBI lineage: Eukaryota > Metazoa > Arthropoda > Malacostraca > Decapoda > Nephropidae > Homarus > Homarus americanus. The sequence goes on along the minus strand of NW_024716951.1, from coordinate 1,093,426 downwards.
CCTTACCTCACTGCTACGCCTACCTCACTACTGACTACCTCCTGCTATGCCTCACTCTCACTGCTCACTGCCACTGCCTGGACCTTACCTCACTGCTGCTACCTCCTGCTACCTCCTGCTCACTGCTACGGCTTACCTCACTGCTACTGCATTCTCACTGCCTTACTCACCTCCTTACCTCACTGCTACCACCTCCTACGGCCTCACTTACCTCACTGCTACGGCTCGACCTCTGCCTCCTCATACGGCCTTACTCTCACCTGCTCACGACCTTACCTCACTGCTACGACCTTACCTCACTGCTGCGGCCTTACCTCACTGCTCCGACCTTACGCCTCACTCTCACTACCTCACTGCTGTACCTCACTGCTACGGCCTTACCTCACTGCTACGACCTTACCTCACTGCTACACCTTACCTCACTGCCATGGCCTTGCCTCACCTTGATCCTCACTGCTACGACCTACCACCTAATTGCTCACTGCTACCCTACCTCACTGACCTCCTGCTACGACCTTACCTCACTGCTGTTATGCCTCCTGACTTGATCACTGCTACTCACTGCTACGACCTTGACCTCACCTCACGACCTTACATGGCCTTACCTCACTGCCTGCCTGACCTTGACCTACCTCACTGCTCATGGCCTTACCTCACTACCTACCTCACTCCTCTCTCACCATACCTCCATGCTGCTACCTCACCACGGCCCACCTCTACACCCCACCTCCTACACTGACCTCACTGCTACCCTCACTGCCATGGCTCCTGCCTCACTGCTGTGACCTACCTCACTGCTGACCTCACCTCACTGCTACGACTCCACCTCACTGCTACGACCTTCCCTCACTCTACGACTCCACTCTCACTCACTTTACCTCCTCACGACCTGCCTCACTGTCTGTGACCTACCCACCACTTCACTCACTGTATTCACCTCACTGCTGCGACCAATTCACTCACTGCTACAGCCTACCTCACTGCTATGACTCCACCTCACTGCCTCTTACCTCACTGCTATGACCTCTCACTGGCTCTACTGCTCACCTTACCTCACTGCTACGACCTTACCTCACTGCTACGACCTCACCTCACTGCTACGGCCTCACCTCACTGCTACGGCCTTACCTCACTGCTACGGCCTTACCTAACTGCTACGGCCTCACCTCATTGCTACGGCCTTACCCTGTTGTATGGTAGTGAGACATGGGTCACATACAGGAGGCACCTCAAGGCACTTGACCACTTTCACCAACTTAGTCTACGTTCCATCCTCCGAGTTCGCTGGGAAGACAGGAGAACAAATGACAGTATTCTTGCTGACACCAACTGTAGGAGCATCGAGGCTACCATTATCCATGAACAACTATGCTGGACTGGCCATGTTACCCGCATGGACGATAGTAGACTGCCAAAGCAGCTACTTTACAGTCCCCTAACGAATGGTAAGTGTAACGCTGGCAGGCAGCGGAAAATGTATAAGGATCGTCTTAAGTCAGACCTGAAAAAGTAACAAATCGACCCCCTCACCTGGGAGACGGTTACTCCACACCGCAAAACTTGGAGGAGCACCACACGAGAAAGTATCAACACTTTCGAGTTAACCCAGAGTTAGCCCCAGAGCCGGAAAGACGCTGCCGCCGCCCCTCCCGCACTAGATGTAGTGCCTGTGTTCTCCCCTCTCAGGTATGTGCTAGGTCAGAGTACACCTGTCGCCAGTGTTGTATTGTACATTGAGAAACTTGCTGTGGTCAGACCCGGGCTCGCACCATCAGCAGTACTGCTGACAAAAATGTCTTTCAGTGTAGTGTGTTTATAAATACTCCACTTCCTCTTACAATATAACTTACTGTATACGGTGACACACTATCTCTCCACGCACACACTCTCCTTCCCCACACATTCCCACTACACAGTCCTCCTCCCCCACCCCCCCACACACCCTCCTCCCCCACCCCACCCACACACACCTCCTCCTCCTCTCCCCCACCCCCCCACACACACCTCCCCACACATTCCCACGACACAGTCCTCCCCCTACACAGCCCTCCACACACACCCCCACACACACACACTCCTCCTCTCCTCCCCACCCCACACACCCTCTCCTCCTCCCCACCCCCACACACACTCTCCCCCACCCCCCACACACACACCTCCTCCCCACCCCCCACACACACACCCTCCTCCCCCACACATTCCCCCACACAGTCCTCCTCCCCCCACAGTCTATTTCCCTCCACACACACCCCCACACACACACACCCCTCCTCCTCTCCCCCCCCCCACACACACACACACTCCTCCTCCACCCCCCACACACTCCTCCTCCTCCTCTCCCCCACCCCCACACACACACCTCCTCCTCCTCCTCTCCCCACCACCCCACACACACCCTCCTCCTCTCCCCACCCCCCACCCCTCCCCACCCCCCACACCCCCACACACACTCCCTCATCCTCCTCCCCCCCCACACACACTCCTCCTCCTCCCCACCCACACACACTCCTCCCTCTCCACCCCCCCACCACACCCTCCTCCCTCCTCCCCCTCCCCCCCACCCCCACACACACCACTCCTCCTCCTCTCCCTCACCCCCACACACACACTCCTCCTCCCTCCTCTCCCCCCCCCCACACACACTCCTCCTCCTCCTCTCCCCCCCACCCCCCCACACACACACCTCCTCCTCCTCCCCCACCCCCCACCACCTCCTCCTCCCTCCCCCCCCCCACACACACTCCTCCTCCCTCCCCACCCCCCACACACCTCACTCCTCCTCCCTCTCCCCCCCACACACACCCTCCTCCTCCTCTCCCCCACCCCCCACACACACCTCCTCCCCCTCCTCCCCCACCCCCACACACACACCCCCCACCCCCACACACACACTCCTCCTCTCCCCCCCCACACACACCTCCTCCTCTCCCCCCCCCCCACACTCCTCTTAACTCCTCCCCCCACCCTATCTCTATCTTATCAGTGTTACCAGAGTGGTGTTATCAGCCAGGAGCCGCTTACGAAAATTCAGCGTTGCCACAATTACCAGTCGACAATCCTAAGTTTTGCTAATTTTCCTTATTGAATAAATCTCCTTTTCGCCTTCGAGAACTTGTGTGGCCAACACCGAGTACAAATAGATATGCAGGAAGTTATAAATAGAGAGAGAGAGAGAGAGAGAGAGAGAGAGATGCAAATAAGCAACCTCTCTCTCTCTCTCTCTCTATTACACAGGTGTTCGTGGGACCAGGTGGTGGTGGCAGGTGAGGCGAGGGAGGGAGAGAGAGGTAGAAGGGAGATGGTGGGAAAGAGAGGAGCAAAGGAAAGGAGGGAGGAGAAGAGGAAGATAAGGGGGGGGGGGAGTTAGCCACCTCACTGTTGCCAATTCAAGGTTTCGTAGTACTGATGATTGAGTAAGTGGTGTGGCAATAATGGGACCTCATGGACTGAAATTTTATGATCATGAGTAATGAGTGGTATTCCATGAGTGTCTGTGAGTAATGAGGGTTTATGAGTATCTTGTGACTAGTGAGTGTATGTGAGTATTCTGTGAGTTATGAGTGTGAGTGATTATTATTTGAGTACTGTGGGTATGTGAGTATTCTGTGAGAAAAAGTATGAATCCAACTTGAAATGAAGAAGAATAAGGAAAAAACTGATAAACGCGTGGGGACAGAAGGAGATAATAATCATAGGAAATCTCAAGTGTTAAAAATAATGAGGAAATGAGTAAATGGGTTAGTAATGAGGGTGAGGGTGATGAACGAGGGGCCATTCTATAGTTAGGCACCGAATTGTCACTCATGAATTCTTTCTCACGCTATTCTGCCTCATCCGCCCTCTCCCTCACTCATCCATCCTCCCTCACTCACCCATCCTCCCTCACTCATCCATCCTCTTCCCCCCGTCCTCTCCCATCCTCCCTTTACCCATCCCATCTATTCACCACCTGAATACACTATCACCATTCATATCCCGTTACACACTCACACCGGAAGCAGAAAAACTCTTCACTTCTTATATTCCCTACTTTAATCAATCATCCCATGTGTCGACCAATCAAGGAGGAGATCCCATGTGTCGACCAATCAAGGAGGAGATCCCATGTGTCGACCAATCAAGGAGGAGATCCCATGTGTCGACCAATCAAGGAGGAGATCCCATGTGTCGACCAATCAAGGAGGAGATCCCATGTGTCGACCAATCAAGGAGGAGATCCCATGTGTCGACCAATCAAGGAGGAGATCCCATGTGTCGACCAATCAAGGAAGAGATCCCATGTGTTCGACGGTGGCCGGTAATAATGTCACAGGAAAAAAAGTCAGAAAAAAAGTCACAATTTTGGCCAGGAAAAAAAGTCACAGGAAAAAAAGTCACAATTAATTCATGGTGGCCGGTAATAAAGGTTAGGTTAGGTTAGGTTAGGTTAGGTTACTGAAACTGATTGACATACTAACCTTAAAAAATGTGAGAATTCGATAGTTAACTTTTCTTTTTTTCCTGTGACTTTTTTCCTGTGACTTTTTCCTGTGACTTTTTTCCTGTGACTTTTTTTCCTGTGACTTTTTTACCTGTGACTTTTTTTACCTGGATTCGTGTCGACCAGTCTGGGAAGATATACCTAATTACGTCACAGGTACGACAGGAAGCCCCACCTGCGAGACTAACCAATAGCGGCGCGTCGGTCCAGGTGGAAAGTCACTTGATTGGTAGTAATTAATATCAGAAATCTGAGGTGTAGTCTTAGCGGGTACTGAGGCGTATAAACAACTGACATTAGTGTTTATTGCGTTGTTGTTGTTGTGTACTGGAGACTGCAGTGTTTGATGTAATGTACCTTTTGTATTTGTGTCTGTATGTATGTCTCAATATATACGATAATAATAATATTAATAATAATAATAATAATAATAATAATAGTAGTAATAATAGTAGTAATAATAGTAGTAATAATAGTAATAATAATAATAATAGTTCAGAATAACTTATCATACGTAATAGTAAGACGCTTTACATCAAATTCCACCCAGTCTTTACCCTAATCAACTTACACTGGGGGAGAGGGTGGGGGGCACATTATCACCATGCAGTGTTACCAAGACGAAGGAAACTTACATTTTATCCAACTTAATTAATCATGAATATTAATAAGAAAAAATCTATAATATTTTACCACACCACAAGAGAGAATTAATACGAATTAAAATGACTAAAAGAAATGGTTGTATTTTGGTTGTGAGTTGGGGCTTGGTTGGTATGGGAGGTGCAAGTTAGTTTGGTGGCTGGAGGGGTATGAAGGTGAAGGGTGTGTGGCTACAGTGGTGAGGGACACAGCTGAGCGTTACTTAGCCCAGCCGCCTGCACTCACCACTGCTCGCTCGTGTGCAGTAGCGGCTTGAGGTAGTGTGGTAGTGTGTGCCTGCGTGTTGTGATGTGGCAGTCCCTAACGCTCCCTCCATCCCTCCCCGGCACTCTCCCTCTCTCCCCCCTCAGTGGAAATACCAAACAGATAAACGTCGAAAGGTGTTGTTTAACTAGTCTGAAGTATGTTAAGTTACCTGGAAACAATGTCGTTACTTTCCCTCGGTGAACATATGTAAATGGATCGATAAATATGAAGTGTTGTGACGTAAATGAGTGAAAATAAGGAACAAAAACGATTCTCTCCTCGAAATGATACAACAAAACAGTGATTCATTATTTCTACAGTGCATTAAACAACAGGTAGAATCGATCTTATCTACCATATCTCAGAAATGTAAAAAACAAAATATACAAAATAATGAGACAATGATCAGAGTTTAAATGACAAACTTTTAACTAGTCTGGTGTGGAAAATAGTGAAGGAGTGTGTTTATTTATCAACACATATGGCACTTTACCTTTTACGACGCATCTGTAACTAATAGATAACTAGAAAATACCTAAGGCTTAATTACAGGTATAGTGGGGTTCATTTTACCTGTGCGTATGATCAGGTTAAGTGAGACTCTACCTGATGTTAATTAATTATTTAAATCCCCAGCCTAACCTAACCTAACCTAACCTAACCTAACCTAACCTAACCTAACCTAACCTAACCTGTGTATAAACTGTATCTGGAAAGAGTAGTAATGATTCCTATCTTATAAAAACGGAACAAGTTATGAAATTCAATAGAGGATCAACAAGATTATTTGATTCTAAGAAGTGAACCAGTCACACGGGAGGGGGGGGGGATGTCTTGATGAAACACGGTGATAAGACCTTCAAACGTATCTCACCAGCATAGAACAAACCTAGTCTAGACATGAACAGTGGTGAACAAAGTTGAACTATATCCATACCTGTTCTCGAAGGCATTAGTTCCTTGATAAGAGATAAGAACTATGGAATAATGTGCTTACTGATACCTTGAGACTGCTTGTGTTGACATAGATATTGGTGTGGGGGGGGATAGCATATGCATCAGTGAGTGTATACTGGGCGGTGAGTGGTGATTCTGGCTGATCTGGAATAAATGTGTGGTGGATGAGGCTGGGATGAGGTTGTGTGTGTGGTGAGGTGGTGGTGGGTGAGGCTGTGGGTGGGATGAGGTTGTGTGGTGTGGGTGGTGTGGTGAGGCCAGGTGTGGGTGAGGCTGTGTGGTGTGGATGAGGCTGTGTGGTGGATGAGGCTGTGGGGTGGATGAGGCTGTGGGGTGTGAGGCTGGGGGTGGGTGAGGTTGTGTGTGGATGAGGTTGTGGGTGGATGAGGCTGTGTGGGTGGGGAGGCTGGGGTGTGGGGTGAGGCTGGGGGTGTGGGGAGGTTGTGGGTGGGATGAGGTTGTGGTGGGTGAGGGCTGTGTGGTGTGGGGTGAGGCTGTGGGGTGTGGGTGAGGCTGTGTGTGGATGAGGTTGTGGGGTGTGGATGAGGCTGTGTGGTGTGGGTGGAGGCTGTGTGGGGAGGCTGGGGGGTGAGGCTGTGTGGGAGGTTGGGGTGGATGAGGCTGTGTGTGGTGTGGGGTGAGGCTGTGGGGTGGGGTGAGGCTGGTGGGGGAGGCTGTGTGGTGATGGGTTGTGTGTGTGTAGGGGGTGTGGGGTGAGGCTGTGTGGATGAGGCTGTGTGGTGTGGGTGAGGCTGTGTGGGTGTGGAATACACACTGTGTGAATGACTCCTATTACATTTAGCTTCCCTCATCTTGTCATTATCTTTCTTTTTCCCTACCAGTACCACCTCTCTCTCTCTCACACACATCCTCTCTCTCTCACACACCATCCTCTCCTCTCTCTCTCACCATCCTCTTCCTTTCACCATCCCTCTCTCTCGCTCTCTCTCTCTCTCTCTCACCATCCTCTCTCTCTCTCACACCATCCTCTCTCTCTCTATCTCACACCATCCTCTCTCTCTCTCACCATCCTCTCTCTCACCATCAGGCCCGTCCTTTAGGGGGGGGCGAACAGGGGCGACTGCCCGAGGCTCAGCACCAGACCCAGTGACCTCGGACACATTACCTGTTGACTGGTTAATCTGACCTTACCATCCATAGCGACAGTCCCATGGGGTTGGTGGGGCCCCGCAGTGGCTGAGTTGCCTCGGGCCCCGCACCCTCCTAGAGACGGCCCTGCTCGCCACCCTCCTCCACCATTCTATCTTCCCACCCTTTAAAGGCTAGTTTACTATCATTGTCATACACACAGTATTTGATTATATTCATTCATTTACTTGTATCACTTACAAACTTCGATCCATGCATATATACATAACACAGATATATACTGTAAATGTATACAAGGAGCATATATGTATACGTGCATATATACACACATAATCAGTACCTACGGAAATGCATGTGTGCAAACAGTTCTTCCCTCACCCCCTCACCCCCCTCCCTCCACACCTGCACTCACCCAGTCTCCTCCACAACGCATGCGCACGCGTGACAGGAAGCCAGGCAATTGTGTCTTTATTGTTTTGGACGAAGTAACCGGGCTACACACACACGGACCCTGTGAACCGTGTTTGCCTTTATGGTATCCAGAGATCCGTGGGTGACTACCGTGGTTAATGAGTAGGATTTTGGAGCGACCAGACGGGTAATTTGTTATTTGAAAAGTATAACGAGTTAGGGAGAGTTTTTTTTTTTTATACGTAAGGTGGTGGTGATGGCTCTCTGTTAACCACGGTAACTACCTGGGCATATGAAAGACTGTGGTTGATTTATAATAAGTGTACAGGTAATTTATAGTTTGGAATACACACGGAGGATAATTTGGTATAGTAATTTTATCTCGCTGCATAAGTTTTTCGTTTGATGATGTGAGCAATCAATATAAGTGAATTTAACCTGATAGAAAAATAATGGAAATGATAAAAACGAAGGAATTGGGTTAATAATTTATCAAAACATCTTACTGTAAACAGAAGAATTTGGGCCAGATAAATTGGGGCATTTTTTTTGTAAAGTGATTGAAAGTATACTATGGCTACCCTTATCTCTGGCCAGTTTCAAGACCTACTGGTGAAGGCAATGACAGTAGGTGGACAGTATGACATGACGCAGGTGCTAATGTAATGTAAAACAACTGAGACCAAACATTTAACAGGTGTGACGCGACAGGTGGGTTACATTTACACTTGTCCGAATATAAATTGTTAAAATATCTTAATCACTCGACTAATTCATTATAATAAGGACATTTACATCAGACAGGAGAGGTTTGAAAAAGGCAATACATTTAAAGATCAAATTAAACCTAAAAATACAAAAAAAATAAGAGAATTTAATTTGATGCGTAAAACATTTGAAACGTCAGGTCAGGTGAGGTCAGGTGAATGTTAAACTAGGAGTCAAATGAATATCTCTAAACTCAATTATTTATTTATTTTACTAAAGCCATTTGTTTTAGTTAGGTTTGGTTTGGTTAAAGTTAGGTTAGGTTAAAATTAGCTTTGGTTAGGTTAGGTTAGTTTAGGTTAATTTAGTTTGTGTTAAGGGTTAGGTAAGGTAGATTAGGTTAGTTTGGTTTATGTTAAGGGTTAAGTCAGCTTACGTTTAGATTAGATTTGACAGTGTTTTATTTCCAGGAATTTTGTTATGTTCCATTGAAAAGTTATGGTGGGGAAATATTAAGTGGAATTGAATGGGTGTGTAGGGAGAATCTTGTTATTTTTTCCCCAAAGCTACGTGTGTGTTTGTGTGTGTATGTGTGTGTTTGTGTGTGTGGAAATAAAACGATAGATAGAGAAGAGAGAGAGAGAGAGAGACTTTAGGGATTAACACACGACACGATAACATGGAGATAAGAGACAGCAGCCATCACGTGACGAACAACAGAGAGAACAACTTAAGTGGCTGCCTCATAGTGTCAACAAGTGGTCCCTCCCTCCCTCACTGGTGCTCCTCTCCCCCGTGTGCGTGTGTGTGTGTGCGTGTTCGTATATGCGTGTAAACAACTGAAACTAACGCAATATACAACTGACTGATGTTGCCTCTTGCTTTGAAACGCTGAGCCGTGTTGTCCATCTCAATTATTAGACAGAATGTTGCATCACTCACACTATGATTACAACGTACAGACAGACAGACAGACAGACGGGGAGAGGAGTCACAGTCATATAGATACGTGCATTGGGCCACCTGGCTTAAAAAGGGAAGCAGTATAAAGGCAGGATATGAGAGGGAATGAGGAGGGCAAGTGTAGGGATGATGCGTATGTCTCTCTCTCTCTCTCTCTCTCTCTCTCTCTCTCTCTCTCTCTCTCTCTCTCTCTCTCTCTCTCTCTCCTAGTTTCAGCAGGATGACAGGCAAGCAGGCAGGCAGGGTGACAGATAGGCAAGATGACTGACAGGTAGGCAGGGTGACAGTCAGGTAGGCAGGCAGGGTGGCTGGGTGGAAGTCAGCTGGAGCACCCAATAAGCCAGGTGTGAGAGTGGGCGGTAGCGGTGCCCACCCGGTATGTCCTAATTACGTTTTATTAGCACAGCCGACCAGGACCTGTCGTCTGTACGTAACAACAAGGTTAGGTTAGGTTACAAGGTCACAAGAGGTTCAATGTCACAGACTCTAAGATTACTCGGTCTGTGGAAGGTCCTACTTGGTCAAAGGTCAAAGTTACACTGAGTCATTTCCTTATGTTTTGGGATATGATTTCAACGGGGGAATTTAATATCTTGCCTGTTACTCTTGAGGTGACGTTTCAGTAGCGATAACGTAAACACGATACTGTTATCTTAAGACACACACACACACACCAGGGAAAACCTCACCTGACAGCATATTCATTATTAAAACTACTTAATTCATCCGCCTTCGTCTTCATTACTGCTTGGGTGTTGTCCGTCTCACCCGTCAAGACAAAATAATCAATACTGTTTACTTAAGAACTTGTTTTTTACCCGTGTTTATTCTATTAGTACTTTCAGATCGTCAATTGTAACAACGTAGATTCATTGTATATTTTCTAGTTTAGTTTATCGTTCTAGATAACTCGTTCATCCTTTACTTGTTTTTGAAATTCGTTCTTAAGTGTCATGTTATTGTCATTCTAAAAAAGAAGACGTTTTCTCTCGTCTGTAGATCTAAACGTTTGATGTTCCTTTACTATCAGATTTGGAGGAAGCGGGAAGACCGAGAGGATGACGAACTGGTTTTTTTTTGTGTTTTTACGTGAAGAGATGAAGTGGATATTGTCACACATCTGTTTTAGTTAATTGTAAAGAGGAGCTTCAACACTCCTTTTCCTGTGATGCGTAATGGTGTCACTTTGTTTGACTGTGTGTGTGTGTGTGTGTGTGTCTGTGTGTGTGTCTGTGTCTGTTTCCTTTGTCTGTCGTATTGTGATTCTCTGTCTGCCTGTGTGTTTTTCGGTGTGAATCTCTCTCTCTCTCTCTCTCTCTCTCTCTCTCTCTCTCTCTCTGCAAACTATCACACAGGTAACTCTACAAATACCATCATTAATACAGCTAGTGACACCTGATATCATTACTCCCCTTCCAAGGTCTCGTGGGAAGGGTGGAGGAGGAGGAAACAGAGACCGATATCTATTACAACAGGTGTATAACAGGTGTGGGTGGGAAAGGTGAGACACTTGTGCACCTGATGACGTTATATCCGGGGTGCACGTGTTGGTGTGTATAAAGACATAAGGATAATACGGGTCGTGTAGTGGATGTTTGTAAGTAATGACACAATTCTTCAAGAAAGTATATATGCTTTTTACTTTATTGATCTGTAACATACAACAGCAAGTTATTTTCATTGTAAATGAAAGAAAACGTATATAAAATTGTCATTGAAGAAAGTGATTATCTTATTTCTCTCTTTAAAAAAATACAGAGAATCAGAGAATTTAACCAAGAGACGTAACTTATACACAAACCTGAGGAATGAATTGAGAAGAAAACAAAACAAAGTTTAACTATAATGTGAACTTAAGTCTGTATGTATGTTAATTAACACATGGAAAATATATACATAGCAGATGTATATACTGTATATATAATTGAAGATGAGTTAAACTAGAAAGTCAAGAAGAATATGATGGAAAATGAGACTAATAGGAAAATGATTACAAGAAAGTAAGTGAAATGTGAACATTTTTGTATATTTTTGTCATAGTGAAAATTGACAAAAAATGTGAGGTTACAGGAAAGCTTCGCCTCTCAGCAGACACGAACTATCTTTGTGTAGGAGAGTGAGGAGTAGGGGAAAGTGAAGGTTATTCGTTGTCTTTTCTAACTACCAACATGAAGACGAAAAAACTCTTGACGTAAGTTTTTGGTGTTATTTACTAATGAGAAATATATCCTTATAAATACGAACTACATTGTGTGTGTGTGTGTGTGTGTGTGTGTGTGTGTGTGTGTGTGTGTGTGTGTGTGTGCTAGTTAACTATTTGCATTTTTATTTCTGACCTCGCCTATTGACTCAATTGTAGAAAAATTATAACATGACAGACAGAGATAAAGGCATCAGCTTTTTTTATGATGCCCCGGGCGTCAGGTCAGTGGGTCATAACAAGTGACCATTGTTGCTCATAAGTGACCTTAACTGGAGGACACACACACACACACACACACACACACACACACAAAACAGTGACTTCCGTGTTCCTTTAATAGTACTGATACGTAGCAAATAACCAGACAATAGCAAAAGTCGCTTGCCTCATGGTTGCCGCAACACTAAACTGCAACTGTCAACTGTACCGAGCATGTTGACATGTGTGTGTGATCAGGGACCTACGACACACACACGCAGATCAGACTCAAACTATGTTCCATTTTTCCACCACAAAACATTCAGTATAGAAGATCCTTATCACTGACGTCACCACAACAGATAACTCAATAGTTTAAATCTGTCCGTTTGTTTGTTTAGTCGTTTTGTTTCCTCTGGCCCTTGGATCCTTCAGGGTCATGAGTGTCTGTGTGAATGTTGACGCTTTAATTTTAATTCATTTGATCAAGAAAATCTCACTGTACAACAAACGGTGATTTTTTTCTTCTATGGTGCGTCATTGAGGAGTTTTTTTAGGTATCGTACTGTTATTTAAGTAGTACTAGTAGTAATAGTAATAGTAGCAGCAGAAGTAGTCGTAGTATCACACATATATTCACTCCAATACCCATTATAAGATCGACTAACATCTTTCTCTTCATGTTGTTACAGTCTGGAGAAGTACAGTGTGGTGGCGGTGAGGGCCAAGCTGTCTGTGGAGGTGGAGCAGAGGAAACGATTAGGTACCTGGGCCAAGAGAGTGTTGGTACTAGATGGTGCTACCTTATACGCCTACAAGACAAAGGTAAGTGTGTGTGTGTGTGTGTTCTCTATTAACCTTTCAATGAGAATACGAACATTTATTTAATACTGTCATACCAACATATAATTTCACACGTATTTATGTAAAACAAAAATATACATAAACATACATAAACAAACATACAACATTCTTACGACATCTTAAAGCTCTTAAAAAGTGTATTTCTATGACATTATTATCTCCAGTGAAGAAACCGGATCTGTAGGACAAGCTCTGAGATCCTTTTGTCAACCACTGAACAACCACACAATCCTTCCATCCTCCACCATACCCGCGCCTCCTCACCCCCTACCACAGTTAGAGGTTGGGGAGGGGGGGGAGGGGGTTGTATGTATTTGACTCCTAATTTCAATAAACTGATGTGTATGTTATGTATACAGAACAGAATGTAGAGGTATGTTTAGGGTGTCATACAATCAAATACATATACATACATAAATTAAGTTGTATACAGACATCAGTATATACAGTATATGATAGCACAGGGATAAGTATAAATGCCTCTTCAGAATATGTTCATATAATCGTACATATACTGTATACTCACCAAAATACAGAAATAGACAGTTGTAGTCCAATGTGTATACTCTATGTATGAGTGTATACATACAAGAACCAGGACAAACATTCCAACGACTCTGCCAAGGTCAACACTCTTAAGATTTCACTGAAGCCTCGAGGTGTGGATACCGTCTCGCTCTTATACAACACTGGCGGAGTTTGTGTCACTTTCATCTGGTCACTGCCATCCCGTCACTGTCACACGTTGTCATTTTCACTGTCACTTCATGATCAGATAAACACACACACACACACACACACACACACACACACACACACACACACACACACACACACACACCATCTTTTCACTATCTCTTTTCTTCAGGGTGATGGAGGCAGTGTGGGTGGGTGGGCGGTGGGCGGGGCGGACGTGCATATTGGGCGGGGCAGCGACTCCTCGAGAGACGATGGGCGGCATATCCTGGTCATCGCACGCCCACCCGCCTACAAGCTCACCTTCTCCTTTAACACCACTTACGAGCAGGCCAGGATGATCCAGGTAACGTCTGTCTGTCTGTCTGTCTGGCAAGGTACTATGACCACAAACAGCATCGCCCTTGTCCTAGATGCATTAGCAGTGGTGTTCGTTCGGTAGTAGTGGCAGAAACAGTAGTATAAAGAACCCTTATGAGTACTGTACTGTCGTCTCTGGTGGCGGTAGGGAGAGAGACCATCAGAAGCCCATCACTCCTGTTGCAGTGGGGAGTAAATTGACAGGGGGGAGGGAGGGGAGGGGAGATGTAATGTGAATTAGACTTGAAACTTTAATTCTTAAGTAATTTCAATGATATTCGGATATAAGAGATTTCATTGGGACGTCTTTGTTTACAATCGTCCATAACATAAACTTAATCTAACCTAACCATAGTTGGAAGTATTGATCACCACACAGCTATCGACCCAAGGAACACCTGTTGCTACTACGAGTATATCGACACACTTGTTGGCGCGTCTCACATGGGAATTAATTATCTCTCTCCTTCTTTACCTGTGGACGTAATGAAACATCTTTCCCTCTCTCTTCTCCTGTGTGTTTCTTCTCTTATCTCCTTTTCTATCTTATTTATCATATTATCTTGTTATTGTTCGTTTATTTTTCTCATTGATTCATCCACTTTGTCTCCACTGTCTCTTCTCCTATCTCTACCATCTCTCTTTCCGTGGCTGTACTCTCTCTCTCTCTCTCTGCCCTTTATCCTTCTTAAACACATTAACAACACACTTACAGGTACAGTTTCAAGTACAGGTGTAAAAGTACAGGGTCTTTAACAGGTAGAGATACAAGTACAAGTGTACATGTATGGTTACAGATACAGGTACTGCTAATATTAAAGGTGCAGGTTTAACTACAACGTTATTATATACCTGTAATGTATCTGAGTGTCATACCTGAGTGTCTTAGTTACCTGGGTCTTGTAGTAACTTAAACTCTCCCTCAGGCTCTATCGTCCTCTGGAGCGACAGTGACTGGTCTGGACGCCATTATGCTCCTGAAGAACTTGAGGAAACATCAGGAGGAGGAACACGAAGAAGAGGAAGAGAGAAAGAGAGAGTTAAAAGAGCAAAAAATGGTTCTGGAAGAGAATCGAGACTTGAGTGACACAAGGACGTCTTTGGGAAGTGACGAGAGGAAGGAGGTCTCGGAAAGTGACGATGAAGATCTTACGTTAAGTAAGAATAAAACAGAAGACGATGAACTGGAAGAGATAAATGAATCCATATACGACTTGAATACAGGAGTGGTGAGTAATCCTCTTTACTCCTCAAACGTCAACCTGTCAGTTAGTGAAGGAGATGACGTAGCGGTTAAAGACAGTACGAACCTCACCTACAGCAACAGTAGCGGACCATCAGGGGCTTCCAATTCTTCAGCGTCATCCTCTAATGTCTTAGTAGCCAACCAGAACTCAGATGGTAAGGTTAATCCCCTCCCTAAACCCCCTCGTGCTGGCCCCGCTGACCGAAGACCGTCAACTGAGTCACAAACCCAGTCTGAGTTTGATGAAGCGGAGGAACATCAGTCGTCTTTCAGTGGTGACAAGGAGGAGGAACTGCCTGGCGAAGAACGAGAATCCAAAAAGTCTATTGAGGTTGTGGATGGTCCTTGCCTGGATGCCTTCGGGGAGGAGATAAGCGACGAAGAGAAGGTGTTAGTGGAGACCAGGAACAGAGTTTATTGTGAAAACTCTGAAGAAGGTGAAGGATTCGACCAAGTGACCAGTGACTCGGATGAAAACGTGGACAGTGAATCAAAAGTTAATGCTAAACGTACAGATTGTGAAGAGAACAGCGAGTCTCTTAGTTTACCAAAGAGAGATCGATCACCCGATGAAACAGTAAACAAAGAAGAAGAAGAAGAAGAAGAACGAGTACAAGAACCTTTCGAAGACAATTACACACATTTATTAAGTAAGATGAAGCTTGAGAGAGGTTTGTCCCTGGCCACCCACACAGGGGATGTATCCCAAGACATTGACTCTCATGAAACGTATCTTAAGAACGCTCACAGCCCTCATCTTGACTCTCCCTCCAGTGACTCTCCCACACCTTTCGAAGAACCTGAGAATGGAAGTGACAAGGAAGAAAGTGTTGTGGGGAACAATGACAAAGAAACTAAATATGACGAAATACAGGAACAAGATGACAAGGGGAAGGATAATCCGGGTCAGAAATCCGCTAGTGATGAGACATTAAGCGATAGTGATGACAAGTTCGAACTGCTTTATAATGAGATGAATAACAATTCCCAAGAAGAACTGCAAACTGAGCCGCCGATGAGTGAAGAGAATGAGAAAAACACCAAAAGGGAGGAGAGCCAAGATACTCCTTTAGTCAGCCCTGAAAATATCATCAAAGAAAATGGTCATGTCGAAGAGGAAAACGATGTCGATTTCCCTTCAGATGAGACTACGCCTGTGAAGAGAGTTAACTCCATCATCAAGAAGAAAGACAGAGGTTCAGTAAATTCTGGTTCTGGAAGTGTTAAAAAGGTACAGTTCAACCTCGACGTAGATACGATTGAGCCGCCATCCTTAGACCTGTCTACCACAGAGTCTCCAGTCACAGATACAGGCGAAGGTTCCCCAACTTCTACCACGAGGAAAAAACCTGACTCCAGCAGTAATAAAAAAAGAAAAGAGGGATTGCTTAAAGCTGTTGGAGTTCATAAGTCTAAAAAAGAATCAACGGGAACTACGACACCAGGCAAGACTGACAAGAAACTGACAGAAACAACAACACCAGGATCACCAAGTAAGAAGAAGTCAACAGATTCTTCAACAGTCACATCATCGACCAAGAAGAAGACGACGGACTTCTCCAACTCGTCTTCCCCGACCAAGAAGAAGGGGATCTTCTCGTCTATCTTCTCAGGAACGTCCAGTAAGAAGAGCGATTCCCAGCTGCCAGCCAAGGACGACGCCAACAGCAAGAGGAAGGCTTCAGACACTTCACCTACCGCCCTCAAGCGGCAGCCGACAGTAGACCTAACCGCTCCACTTATCATCAATGGTGAGTACTGTCATGTTACCCTCTTACACACACACACACACACACACACACACACACACACACACACACACACACACACACACACACACACTCCTATACCAATATCTACATCCAGAGAACTTTTATATTTTATCAGAAAAAAAATATGGCCCAGCAAAATATTAATTACAATTTATCACATCAGAGGAAGACTTGTGAACGTCAGGTTGACCTTATAACTTCCTTTGATCCTTCACAGCATCAAATGTTATTAGGAAAACACGTCTATAATATTACAGGTAATTTTAAGTATATTTTCAATCATAATTTGTAGATAGAGATGTAACTTGTATTTCCCCCCATTTACAACCATTTTGAATTAATTTCCCATTATATTCAGCACAACTTCTCCCTCCATTAAATTCCCTTGTCACCATTTCTTCATATCCAACCCTTAACATCAATGAGAGATATATTACCCATATCCAACTAAGTATATAACACTACCAAATCCCCCCATCTTACCATATCCAATGTCTATCTCTTTGTATATATCACCTCACCATGTCCATCATCTCCCTTTGGTCACTATATATCCCATATCCATCGCAGGTCAGGTTGAAATAAGCGGTAGCATCGGCGGGAAGGTTAGTGCCCGACGTGTGGAGGTGAGGGACGGTCATGTGCTGGCGTTCCTTCCCCACGCCTCCACCCCTTCCTCCAAGATTAGTTTGATGGCTCTCTCAGTCACCCCTGTGTTGGGAGGCGTGCACCAACACGCCCTCTCCCTCAACCGCGCCACCCGTGTTATGATGGTGATTAAGGTGAGTGGTGGAGTAATTATGCTTATGTCTTTAGAGAGAGAGAGAGAGAGAGCTGCCAGATAGTATTCAGTACCGTTAACTAAGTTTTGATTATCTACACTAGACATTTAACAGTATTGGTCTTAGTATCTGAAGAAAAAAAATATTGTGTATGAAATCTAAACATAATTATTGCTGAAGACGTCTGTATGTTACCTGTGATCCTTAGTAATTATTTATTCATAAAACAAAAGACATCACACAAACACAGACGATAACTAAACTTTCATCAGATAATTATTACAATCAATATTTTAGTCATAACATTAAGCACAAGTTAAACGTCCGTATAAAATTACCAAGTTGTGATAGTGTCGTAAACCTGTGTCTTTGTTATGATTAAAAATGCAGCTAAACATCTTTTTTTTTTCTTGGTTTGAGTTTAGTGTGTAAGAGTGTTGGTCTTCCACAGTTAACGTCACGGGAGGAGATGATGCGTTGGATCCACACACTCTCTGACGAAGTAATCAAAGTCACCCAGGAGGACCAGCGCAACAACCTCACCCTCTACCCATCACCTCACAGAGAAAGTGAAAAAGAGGAAGAAGAGCCAAAGCAAGAGGAAGAAAGAGAAGAAGGAACGAACTCCCAAAAGGAAGAATCCAAAAAAGAGAAGGAAGAGGAGGTAGTGGATAATGATTACTCTGAAGGGGCTGCTATGGAGGAGAAATCAGTTACCAAGGTCCAAGAAGCTACAAACATCACCCCAGCCCTCGATACCACAGTCAAGAAAGATAATGATCTTGTCGACAGTTTACACAGCTTCTCCTCCGACCAGAACCTGAATGGAATAACCGATAAACAGAAAGAGGAAGAGAGAGACACCAATAAAGAGAAGACGGTGGAGAGAGAAGGAAAGAGGAAGAAAGAGTCTGAAATACAAAAGAAAATTCAACAGTTTTCTCAAGGTGAAAGAAGGAAGGACGACGCTGAAGCCAAATATAAACAACAGAAAATGGAGACACGTACACAGAGGAAGACTGACGAAGGTAAAAAGAGTCATCCACCTCTTCGCCGGCTCTCTGGTCAAGGAAAATTCAGTCCACAGCCAAGTGATGCTGGTACGGATACTACTGATAACTTCCTCATGGTTAATAAACTTCCTGGGTATCCTTCAAACCGCCAAAATTACCCCAAAAAGCTCAATGAGTCGAGTCGGATCATGAGTTCAAGTGAGTCTTCTCTGAGAACATCAGTTGAGTGTCAAGGGGGTGTCGCGGCTGCTGCTGCTGCTGCTCATGGAATGCAGAGGTATGGCAGTGAGATCATTCCACAGACTGGCTCCTGGGATCAAGCTAATCCTTCAGGGAATCGTATTACTCGAGACAAAATCTTGACCCGCGGATCAGGAAGCCAAACAAGTCTCATTGTATCTGTGTCGCAACCTATGAATGAGTCCAGGGCTTCACCTTCTCCAACTTTATCTCCTCGTCTGCATCACCTCACGCAACCACGAGCCATTGAAATAATTGAGAAGACGAACAAAATGGCTAGACCTACAAGTCTCAGTGGTATAAAGAAGCAGCGCCTAACTCCTGATAAAGAGCGATGGTATGAGGACGACTCCAGCGACAACGAGACCCCGGCCACACCTGTGAAAGATGATGCCGAGGAAGTCCCGAGTGTTACCTGGTCAGTCGCAGCTACGAGAGAGAAGTTTGAGTTACTGTGCTCAGTGAGTGGCGAGAACAAGGGTGGGAGACTCACTACCAAGACGCCCATCTCACGCAAGAGGTCTTCACGAGGCACTGTGAAGAAGAAGCGTTCACTGGAAGGCGCCATGTCTCGCCGCTCTACTGTGAGAAGGGGCGGGAGAAAGTCATTATTGCCGAGTGACGACTTAAACAGCAGTCAAGAACTACAAGGAGACGAAAGTGACTTAAAGACTGAGCCTCAGTCACAGCGGGAGTCACTTAGACTTCCGCCAGTCAGAGATCTGAGGAAGAACTTTGAAACAGATAGAACTGACAGTCCTTTTTGCTTCCACACCTCGTCTGTGGAGTCGACCGAGGAACCATCGTCCCCCATCAAGTCCCCGTTCAGGAAGACATCAAACATCCTACAGGAGCCGTATACTCCAGAATCCTCTCCTGAACCGAGGATTCTCACAAGTCGGTTGATGAACTCTCGTCCATCAGGTATTAGTTCAGTGGCTGAGAGGATGACTCTAACTCAGTCATTTTCAACTGATTCTTCCCATCCATCTTCCTCACTCAGCAGCGGTGATGTCGTCATATGTTGGCGAGGACCTTACATCGCCCAGGTAAAGTGTCAATGTTTGTGTAGCAACACCTGGTTCATCTGAGGTGACATTACACCTTCGTTTCATAATGATCAGTTTTGTACATATAACAACTGTGGTTTTGATTACTGTGTTAGTTTTATGTGTAATGATCATTGTAGTTTGTCTAATTTCTGGTATAGATTTGTGGTTTTGATATATAATGAACACACACACACACACACACATACACTAGCTATTGCCTTATAATGCAAATAGAATAATTAGCTTCTGTTGTACAGTTATCTAAATGTGTGTATCTTGTTGCCAATTTATATGAATGATTTTTAACAGAAATTTAAGCTGGTGTATCTGGAATTTAATTTATATAGGCCAATTTACTTGTAGCTAATGTGTATGTATGTATTAAACAATAGCTTATGTGGGTGTAGTGGCTTGTAATTAACATAAATGTATATATGTAGTAATTTATAGGAATGTATCTGGGCAGTGATGTATATGGGTGTATGTGGAGAGTAATTTATATGAATGTTAATACTTGTAATGTTTATGAGTGTGTTTGTACAGTGTGTATGAGGGGTGTATCTTCCTGTTTACTTTCATTAGCCTGTGTAGCGACGCCCTCCTCCCGCACGCTGGTCTTGTCCCCACCACCTGAACACTTTTAATTACCTGCTGGTCTTGCGCTTCACAGGACTCACCTTCCTGCCAGTGTTGGAAAGACAACGGAACTGTGTCGACCAAGGACCAACCAGCGGTGAAGGTGGTAGTTTGTGCTCTCTCTCTCTCTCTCTCTCTCACTTTCTTTTCAATTTCTATTTTCATCAGCTTAAGCTTTGATCTGTTTTCTCTGTATGAAATGTTGTGTTACTCTCTCCTACCTGAGTCTCTTGTTGTTGCCTTGACTGAATGAATGTCTTGCTTCCTGTTAACTGACTTATCTTGCATTATTTTTAACTGATTTGATGTATTTTTTTGTCTCATTCTTTCGCTTTACTGATTCTCATGTTTCTTTCTCCTCCTCCTCCACTTCCTTCTCGTCTGACTTTGACTTATACCATCACAAACATCAAGTGAACTATAATGTACTTTGAGATGAGTTTAAGGTAGTGCCCGCTTGTACTGACTTGACTTGTGAATGTTTTAAGTGCATGAGGGATGTCTCTTATTTACATACACAGTTTAAATGCATCCAGTGATGAACTATTTTTTGGTGTGTGTGTGAAGTAACTCGTCTGTGTTTCTGGCATTTTTATATTTATCATTTTTATTATCTCTGCTTTCACCTGTCTCTACCTTGGACGCATGTAACCTGTATAAATTTTAAGGCCTGACAATATTGCCTTTAACAACTGGCTCAATGTTCATGTATTATTGATTATTATTGCATGTTGTGTTGTTCTTAATGTGCTTTGTCATTCCCTAGAGCAGTGATTCTTAACCTTTTTTGAGTCACGGACCCCTTTGGGAATCTGGTGAAAGCTATGGACCTCCCTAGAAAAATGCACATAAGCACATAAACACAACTTTGCATGTAATGAATATTCTTTATTTTATTGAAAATTCATTGCCTCATACAGTGTATGACATACACAAAGTATGAATAAAGTAAACAATCTTAACAAAGAATTATGTTTCACACTTTTTTATGCAAACATTAATGGCCACTCCATACAAAAATGAAATACAATCATCCTGTGCAAATTAAACAAAACAAAACTTTAATTCTGCTCAAAAGTTCATTTCAATGAGAAGGTGGTTGTTGTTTGGCTTGAAGATAAATAACAAATTTTTATCTGACCTTCACGGACCCCCTGAAGCCCATCCATGGACCCCATGTTAAGAACCCCTGCCCTAGAGCTTCTCAGTCTTCGTAGTGGGTCTTTTAGCAATATTCTTTCGTGTGATTAATAAGACAAATTTAAGAAATGATTTGACAATGACTGTAAAGATTATATTTATGGAAAATTATTAGGATTTCGTAACCTTTTTCTTAATCCTTCCACCCCCCTCCTCCCTCCACACACACATACAGTATATATAAAAAAAGATTATATTCAGATTCTCGTCTGTCTGTCTGTCTCTCTTGCTTGTTTAAATGTATATACAATGAAACCTCTATTTTACGGACTACTTGGAGAGGAAAGTTCTTTATATCAAGTGTTCGTTATGAAACCCCTATGTAACGGAATGTTTGGAGAAAATTCCGCTTTATGGAGAGTTCACTATCTCTGTTGGAGGGTTTGTTTTTCTTTGTATAAATAACTGTATAAAATCAGAATATTACTTTTTCTTATAACTGCTTTCATACACCTCCCCAAACATCTTCATCTGCCTCACTAAGAAAATCCTCCTGAAGAAATACATCACTGACGGTCACCACACTCCTAATACTCTTCTCTCTCCCTCGTCTCGGCTGCTGCAGGAGGCGGAACAGTCGGTGCTGGCCAATATCAGCAATGCATTCTTGGCCAAGCGTCGACTGTTGAGCAGGGAGGTAGCAGCTGCCAGGATCCAGGAGCGACTCTCACTGTTGGAGGAAAGGGCATGGAACCTCCAGGCCAGTATGGCTCAGATCGACAACTCCTCCGTCAGGTCTATTAAGTAAGCTACAATGGTGGTGGTGGGGGGGGGGGGATTATAGTTGTGGTAGTAGTAGTAGTGGTGTTGATGGGGGTAGTAGTGGCTGTAGTAATGGTAGTAGTGGTGGTGATGGTGGTTGTGGTGGTAGTAACGGTAGTGGTGGGGGTAGTATTGGTGGTGGTTGATGATTTCATTTCTACACTACCTTCTACAATAGACATTGGTGTGATTCTGGTACTATTTGGTATCACACGAGGACAATTTACTTACACAGTTTGTTATAATTGTATCAATCTTCTTTTACAACTGTGTTTACTCATAAACTGATTTATACATCAAGTTCTTATATACTGTTATCCTGTCTCCTTATGTTATTGTTGTACCGTGAATCCTTGACCGCTGACCCTCCTGTATGTTGTTATAGAGAGACGCGAGAATGGAAGGCCCTGGAGAAGTCGCTACGGGCGGTGGAGGAGGAGACCAGTTACTACAACGCCCGGTTGATGCAGACGCAGAAGGAGGCAGACATAGCCAGGCAGAAGCTAGCAGCAGCCCTCACCTCAGGCTTCTCCCAACAGACCGGCAGCACCACCCCCGAACACCACCCCCTGGACACTTCCCATGATGAGGGCCTCTACTCCTCAGAGGCCTGAAAAATCTGAAACTCAACTTAGATTCAAAAGCTTTAGGAACTTGTGAGCTCTTATGACTGTTGTTCGGACGGTGATGTGTGGAACTACATCACAATATCACATGTTTAGAGATAGAGATCCTAACCTGGAACCCTGTTTGGGAGGCTTAAGAGAACTCGGCATACATCTGCCTCAACGCATCACATAAACAGTGGAATTCGAGCCTAGTCTATAGGCTCAGTCTCTAGTTCAGGGTCTTCGGAGGCTTCCACGCCCTTTTCTAGATCTGTGTCAACTACTTATAACCTTACAAAGTGAACACAAGATTAAGTAATTAACAAACTGTATCAACAAATGACCAGCTTCTAAGGAGGAGGAACTCGAGTTGCACCTGAATACAAGGTTAATTATATTAGACAACTAACGACAAACTTGGGAAGAATTCAGGTAAACTGAGACCAAACCAAAGAACCTTTTTAACCCAACAAGATACAGTCATACTCCCAAACCCTTGAAGAAAGTGTCAGGTGTAAGCCGGTGTGTCTAGAGCCTTGGGAGGAATACTGACTGGGAGATTTCGATAGTGTCATATGGCAGAGAGGTACTGTACATACCTCAGTGTGTAAGAAATGTCCTAATATAGATAAGTCGGCCGAGATTCTTGGTGTTAACATGTGCAGTGAAGATGAGAGCAAGAGATCCTGAACCATAACAGAGACGTTCTGTAAACATTGAGGAATACAGTAGGATACAATCATTAGATTCCCTGAAATACAATTGTATGTTTGTTATTATAAAGTTGAAATACAAAAAGGTTTAAAATTACGATTAGCAGAGATCAAATAATGAAATTAGCCCTGGTAGCTGAACTTTCTTAGATCAACGACAATTTAAGTGTTAGATACAGTAGCATGTTAAGCTGTTTCCAGTGAATATAATATTTTGCTGTATAAAATGTTAAGTTGTGCGGGTATTGTAAATTGCTGATTA
The DNA here is from genome assembly GCF_018991925.1 of Homarus americanus. NCBI lineage: Eukaryota > Metazoa > Arthropoda > Malacostraca > Decapoda > Nephropidae > Homarus > Homarus americanus. The sequence continues at coordinate 1,069,281 of NW_024716951.1, read as the reverse complement.
TTCATTACCACAATAATTACCACAATTAACAAAAATCTAAGAACTAGAGTAATTAGCATGTTATAATTTGTAAATAATTAATATTTAAGACATTTTAAAATAATGATTTTTTTAATACAACATGTTGTTTGTCTTTATCTGATAAAAGTCAGGAAACAATTTTTAAGACGAACATTGTCTTCCTCTGACAGCGCTGGGTCAATAAATCCAGATCTGATTATGAGATTGTACCCAGGTGACAGTAACACTCTTGGCATGAGCAGCTTCTTGTGTCTGTCCGTAGAAGTTAATTAGCAGTAATGAGATTTGTTTTAATTGTTTTGTTATTGAAGGACTATTTCTTATATTGAGAGTATCTTTGGCTCCTTCAGGTGTGATGACCCACCTCGCTAAACACCGATCTCAGTATACTAAGAGACCGACACTGATTGCCATCATTTTTCCTTCTTTAAATTCAAGAACTACTTCATAGCAGAGTTAATTTAGGGTGTGCAAGGCATAACCCAGGATATCCCCTTAAAACGCGCCACCTATGGAGGGTGCAACATCATAAAGAACGATTTAGTATTACATGGGTAACGAATAAAAAAAAGATGTATTTTCAAAATTTTGCTGTTTTATTCCAAGGACTATAATAAGAAAGACGGGAAAGCGTCTACATTTACCGATAAAGCAAACGTGAGCCACTGAGCTCCGATCAACGTAATCTGTTGGCAACGCAGGTAACTAAAAGCCCGGGGCGCGTGAGGGTAGCTTGTCTATGTTTCCATGGTAACCAGCGGAGTGAGCTTGTGCTTAACATATTCACGTCGCTATATATCATTGATCATATAGAATTTACTGTGTGATATTGTAAGTGTGTGTATCAGTATGTATGTGTGTGTGCATGTGTACACATTAAGAACGTCAAGGTACACGGGTGATGGTGACGCCCACTCATGGTTAAATGTCCCGGTCTTCATGTAAACCAGAGATCCGCAACCATTTTTATACCAGTCGGCCACTTCAGCTGGAAAATAATCAGCGATCGGCCTCAGCTGTATCCAGACAACAAAAGTCAACAACGAATTCCACAGGATTGAATGAGCAAGCAGAAATGTAGGACTATATTTTACTTTGAGAAGAATTTTTACAAACAACACCGATATAAAGGCATTCATGTTTGAAATAAAAAAACAGAGAAAAGTACTTTACTATATATTGTAGAACAGAAACAAAAAAAGCCTTGTGATATTTTTAGAATACAAATGTCTTTCAGCTGTTACTATAAGGTAGCATAAAGCTAGCTTTTTGCAATGTAAAATAAGGGTTCACATTCCAAATACAGATACACAGAACAATACTAAAACTAATGTGAGGGTTGAGCCTGGATATGATGTGTTTGGGACGTCTGATGTTCAAAGTTATAAAATTGGCAAATTCATTTTCACATAATTTGAGTTGGCAAACTTGTCACTTCGCTAGAGTGCAGTCCTGGTACAGTTATTCATGCTTGTCTAGACTCTGGCCATTGTAGACAATATAGACAGTACTTCTCTCTACTGCCTTCCACTTCCCTTACTGTAAAGCTCGAAGAGGATAAGATAAGAATGTGTCATGGCTGAGGGTTTTAGATAAAACAATATTTGTTGGAATTATATCAAGGATTTGTGCACTAACAGCTGATTGTTCTATTAATGATTCTGAAACGATTGTCAAGACCAATTTAATAATTTTTGAGGTTGTTAGACATAATTCAGCATCGTATTATTCCTAAAATTACATTTTAACTGGTATAGGCCCACTGTAGCCGAGAGTGTGCAGGCCACTCTACAGTACCTCCTGGGTTCGAGCCCAAGGTCGAGGATAGATAAAGAAAGATGTATTAGGGACCTGCCACGCTTTACCATAAACAGATAAATTGTACCGGGAAATTTCCCCCCACACACTCATCATTCTGTCACTTTATGTAACTTGCTGACAAAACCCATGACCCTTCAGGCTTTTACGCCCTTAATGCATGAGTCATAAAGGCAAGCATGAACTCAGCATGCTTCCCAGATGGGCGCTGTAAACGCATTTGCGCTTCATCTTGCACAGGATGTAAGAGGGTGCCCAATAAACTAGCCCCCTCGGGGGCAATCTAAAAAAAAAATCAAATGCATAAACGTTTTTAACACAGCTGTATATATATTTATATATGACAGCATGACTAGGTTAAATAAATTCTAGATTATTATAAATAGTCTAGCATAATATATAGGCTATTAAATCACGTTTTTAGCCTTATTAATAGAGGGTAAAATGCGATAAAGGTAAAGGAACTGCCCACGCTCAGAAACCAGAATATTAGTAAACAAACAAATTTACCTGGTAGCGAAGCTGTCACCTTTGCCAGTTATAATTTATACACAACTACAGTACGTCGTTACCTGTGTATGGGAAACAGCAGATGCAGGTATGTGCTTATTTTAATTCTAGTAATTAATTTTCTAAATTTTATAGAGCAGCAAAGGCAAATATACGGCTGGTGACCGTCAGTAGCTAAGTAATTATGATTTTTTTAAGAGAGTTTTGGTAAAACTGCAGTTTTGGACAACACCCCTAGTAGTTGAGCAATGTGTTTTCCGATTGTTTAATCAATTTTCAAACACTTTTCTTTTATATTGATTCCGGTATATTTAAGGACATGTAATAATTAGAATAAATTATCAAAATATCAACATTACGACCACAAATTCTTAATCTGCATGACGAGGACGACCTATCCTAGGATTTTGAGCAAATGTTATTTTTTTTACCCCAAAATGTACAAGGCTAATCCCCTTGATTATTTTTGGGGATAACAAAAAATTATTTTGCTGAAAATCTCATTATATGTCTTCCTTGACTTGCTGATTAAGTATCTGTCGTCGATTTGTTGAAATTTTGATAATTAATTGTCTTAGATGTATGATAGATTATGAAGTCTTGATTATTACATATAAATGGTATTCATATATAATTTCGAATTTAAATAGAAACTGGTTGGACTTCTGAATGAACGCGTAGTTAAACAAGACTAATGACCCTAACAACTGACGGCCAGGCAATCGACTGGAAGACGTAGGATGAGATATTATGGCTTGAATAATCACATACAAGTACTGTAATTATTAATCAACATTGGCTGGAAAGATTTTTTTTTTCAAGAGTCCCAGTAGAAATAAGTTTCCATAATAGTCTTTCTTTCACCATCTATCTTTTATCATCTATCCCTGTCTATGTATGTCTCCATTTAACTACCCGTCCATCCATCCCTCACTCTACCAATATACAATAGTCTGTGACTGATTTCAGTAACAGAAAACGGATGTTGTTAGGTGGTATGACTGTTGTGTATACGTTATAATGTCTCACACTCAAGATGGATTGGAGAAAGGAAACTCTATAAGCTGGTTTTCTGTATATAAATATATTGTAAGTACGGTGCGGTGCTAGGGAGTTGCTGTGTGGTGAGGAGCTTGCTGAGAGGAGGTGTTGCGGGGCTGTAGGTTGAAGGGATTTCGGGTCGGTCGGTGATACTGAGAAGAGCATTAGCTCTGAGGGTGCAAGAAGGGTACAGTACAAGGTAAAGTTCAGAAGTGGGAAATATAGGAGGAGGTTAACGGCAGGTGGGCTATCTACCTTGCGGAGACGAGGTTTTTGTCTTCCGTCAACAGTGCTGCATTAGAGGACTCTGCGGTTAGGGAAGGCTGGTCTCAGCTAAGCTAAACTAAGTTGTTCTATTTGATGTTTGATGTTTCCTTGGGGCATATTATGTTAGGGGTGGGGGTCCCTCCAGGTCCTTGTGTGACTGGAGAGTTGTGCCCATCTTTTGCTTCTTTTTTATTGTGTATATAGAGGCTCTGGTTCTTCGTTATCATTTTTTATGCTTCTAGGCCACCATCTGTGCGATGTGTTGTTGTTTTCCTCATTTAATCGGTTTAGTATGGGATCCTGTTCTTGTTGGATTTTTTCCCATATTACATTTGCTTGGGTGTGTATTCTGGTGTTGAGTGGGTCTATGCCGTGTTCTGTGTGTATGTCTTGTCCTGTTTGTGTGTGGAGGTTGGTGTTTTGTCGCTCTTCTGTGGGCTATATTTTGCACTGCTTGAAATTTAAGTTTGTTTATTCTTGCGATTGTATTCTGAGGTATCGGAGGGTATTCTAAGTGTGGTCTGATCAGTGCTTTATATAGGTGCAATTGCGTGTTGGTATTTAATTGGCGAAATCTTCTGAGCCTTGTAAGTTGTGATTTTGCAATTACTATTCTTTCATTGATGTGGGGGATTATTCCGTTTCTGGTTATCTTGAGTCCTAATATTTTTCCGTTGACAGCATATGGCATTTGTTGGTTATTGACAATAATGGGGTAGGGATTTGTTTTTGCGATGTGAATTATTTCACGGCGAGGTTGAAACTTATATAGGTCCGTCGCTGATAGCCAACCCCTCTGTCAGACCACGAGGCCTTGGCTGGGAAACGCGAAAAGGGATCGGCTGGTCATTCACAAACGGCAGTGGCAGTTGTAGGGGAGATTATCCACTACATGACCATTATACAGTACCATAAGTATATAACTGTCCGTATAACTAACTATTCGATATACTAATAGAGAAAAAAGAGAAGACGCATGATAAAATCATCGTACATCGTGTTATTTATAGGGTGACGTCACTATCACAGTGACGACGATGGTCATGTGACATTGTACTGGCAGGTCCTTTAAAAGCCGTCCACACAACACCCGTGGTTGCAATCGGCTGTTTCCTTCGCCCTTCTAGAGTCCAAGATGGGAAGTGCAACGTTAACTATCGTCTTAACATTTTTTTTTGTTTGCCATACCGGCTCGGCGCACTACCTCGCTCAACCGACCACTGGAAATTCTGAAGGAGGAACCGTCATGAACCAGATGATCTGTAACAGCGTCACCGTGTCCAACTCCACAGGTAATGGCGCTGCTCTTCTTTACTCTGGTAATAATAATAATAATAATAATAATAATAATAATAATAATAATAATATGGCCAGGATTTTTTTACGGGATTAGCCCACCCGGGCACATGTCACTGACCCACATCGGAGCCTGGGAGGCGAAAATGTATTAATAATAATAATAATAATAATAATAATAATAATAATAATAATAATAATAATAATACAGAACCATAAATAAATACAAAATGAAAAAAAAAGATCAAGAGTGAGAAACAACAAATGTATGTTGTGTTGTCAATGGTGAAAACAATTGAGACCCTGTAATTGTGTGTAAATGAGGCAGAAAGTCAGATCAGCAACCTGGGACTTGGTCACAATTTTCGTGATGCCATATGGCAACAGGGTCTACCATTAGACAACACATTATGCTTCCAATATCTTCCCAGGAGGTAGTACCTCCCTGTCCCATCAGGAATACAACAATAATACGGTTCATTTTAACCAGCCCTGTACTAGACCGCCTTCATTTCCTGAAGCCTAAAGTTAGGTACCCATTCACAGCTGGGTGGACTGTGGGTGTGCCAGGCGCAAACCAGTGACTCTTAGGTTAATAAGCTAAGACATTATCCACTCAATCGCTGCATCTTTTCAAGAATTTTTAGTTCAGTTTCTTCACTTTGATAAAATGTTTCAAAATATCTTTAAAATCGGGATTTACAGTATTTGGTAAGCTCTACTTTGGCACATTTTTATATATAATAAAATTTCTGAAATTTGTATTTATTTTTTCAACTAAACTAAAAGTGATGCGCCCGCAGAAAAGGTGTGTCCATACCCATTCAAGTCGGTGCGCGAGGACTGTTTGTACCTGAGCCGGGTGTTGAGGTCATGGCGTGAGGCTCGCGGCCACTGCCAGGGCCTGGGAGGTGACCTGGTCGTGCCAATTAATGCCTACGTCTTGTACACCTACGTTGTCGAGCAAGATGTTGTCTCCACTGATGTTGCCAGTAAGTATTGTGTTGCTCTGTGTAAGTCACCTGCTTCTGAAACATTTCCTGTTCTCTCCTATGTTCACAAATTATATTTTCTTTGTGATATGGTTGGAAGAAAATCATAAATTTGTATATAATGGGTAAAAGCCCAATACGTTTATAAATTTATTTAGGTAAATACTGTACAAGAATATAAAATATTGAGGTAATCCTACAGCCTCGTATATATAAATTATCGTGTATATATGTAAGAGAAGTTTGATCTCCAGTGTCTCCTTACTCCTCAGATCCTCATGTGTGGGTCGGAGGTAAGAAGAGGGCAGATCAAACTTGGCGCTGGATAAAGAGTGACGCAGAGATAGATTCCTCTCTGTGGCACCCGACTCTGCCTGATGCTCGTCCCGACGGTGACTGTGCTTACATACACCGCGCCAATGCTTATCCATTTGCCAACTACCCCTGTACCAATGCTTACAGGTTCATCTGTCAGTATGAATAGGCGAATACTTAGTTACTCCAGTCGAAGGGGTATACCCTTAATTTTCATCTTTGTGGGGTGTATTTCTGTAGTTTAAATTGTAGAAATTGTGTATATCTAAAAATAACGTCAATTACACGAAGTAAAGCCTTAGCAGTTATTTGTGGCTGGTGGGTAGACAGAATCACAAGATCTATCCTAACCTAACACAATCTAACTTATTTAATCTAATTTAATTAACCTAACACAATCTTACCCTAACCTAATTAATATTAACCTAGTATAATGTAACTTATCCTAACCTAACCCCCTAAGTAGTGTTAGGGTCTACTTATCTGATGAAATACGCCAGGGGGGCTAATCTTCAGGTGAGTCCATTATGATCGGGTTGAAACAAGATAATCACAAGTTGGATTGTGATGATGGCGCACAAGGTTGACGTTACTGTGTGATAACTTGTACTTGAAGTTTGTAAGATAATGCCCTCACTGAAGTAGTTGTAGTTAATGATGAAGTGTACTTAAGATAGTATATTAGGAAATATTACATTATATTCAGCAGTTATAACATCTACTCATTTACTTACCTTATATAACATTCGGTTTGGTTTTATGGTAATAGGACCGTTTTCTTTATTAAAGTGTATTTTTTATTGGTTTACATATTGGACTAATAGGATAAAAAAGGTAAACTAAAGTAAAATAATTGCTCTAAATATCATAGATTGTCATGTAGATAAATAGAAATTACCATTGCAATAATTATATTTGCCAAGTAGATAATTTATACTGACAGGTCTGTCCTCTTGTTCCAACCATGTTGTACTGCTTCGCTCCTTTATCATATCTATGTATATCAACACCATTGTAAAATATGCATATACTTATAAAATAAATGTAAAACAAAAAATAAATAAATAAGTAACAAAGTGATAACCGTGGTAACATTCTGGTAAGTTCTTACTACCACAAGGTTAAATAAATGCACTGCCCATCACTTTTCCAGTATAATCTCATCCTGAACAATGTAATGGAGAATAAAATCCAACAGGAAAACTTAAGTTGCTGACTGACTGCTCGTTCTCCAATTGGCTGTAATTTAGTGGGTTTACATTTTAGTCCACCAATCACAGTTAAGTAAGGAATTGTTTGACATAATTATGCAATATTTACACCACAACCAAGCAAGCTATAGGCCTTCCCAGGGGCGCTCCTGGTAGGGTTCCTAGAAGCTGCCCGGGAAGGTCCTGGGAGGGACTCTGGCGACGCCACTCCTGGTAGGACCCTTAGCAGGCCCCAGGCAGCGCTGTCCCTGGGAGGCTCAGGGTGCCCTGGGAGGCTCTGGGGCGTCGCCTCTGCTGGGGTCCACTCAGAGACAGCAGTGCCCCCAGGGGCGGCGACGCCCCTAAGCCCCTCCCAGACTGCGGTGCCCCAGGGACCCTACCAGGAGCAGTGGCTCCTCTAGGGTTCCTCAGGGACAGCGGTGCCTCAGAGGATTTTCACGGGGCAGCAACGACCTCAGAGACCCTCTCAGGGCTGCAGCGCCCCAGGGACTCTCAGGGTCGGCGACGTCACCAGGGACCATCCAGGGACACTCAGGGCGACAGCACCCCAGGGACCTTCCAGGGGCGGCCGTGTCCATGGACCCACCCAGGGGCGGCGATGTCCTCAAAAACCCTCCCAGAGACGGCGGCGCTGGAGGCCTCCCAAGGCAGGCCTCCTTCCTAGAACAACAATACCCTCCCTTCCTAGATCAACAATACTCTCCTTCTAGATCAACAATACCTCCCTCCTACACCAACAATACCGACCGTCCCTCCCTCCTTGGCTCGTCACCGCCCCTCCTATATTAGATTATTCAGTTTACGAACCTAAATTTCACACACAAGTTCACCTGACCCAAAAACCTAATTAACTTTACACTATTTTTGCTCCAAGCCAATATTGTCCTATTTTTTTTCTCCCTTTACATATTGAACCTCATTACCTACAACAAATCTCCCCGAGGCGACAGTGAAGCCGTATGAGGCACAAGTGAACACCTACAGTACACCTGGACGGAACATGGGCTCAAAAACAGCGATGACAGAATGCAAATGGCTGCCATGCCTTTCAAAACCCCTACCCTCTTTACCTTAACATCCCCCCTGTGTTTTGTGAGCTATTTATCTCTCCTTCTCCCCGTCGCTCTCTATATATGTTGTATGTATACCATGTATGTACTCTATTTATAAACATTACTTTGTAGTGGATTTCTCCCCCTAAACGCTGTTTGTCGCTGAGTAGCCGACCCCACCAATTCCCCAGTGTATGCCTCGTGGTCTAGGTCAACCAGCGCCATACATCACGGGCAGGGGGTCAACTACTAAGCCACGCCTACCCCCAGCTATTTAAGACCTGACCTCGGTGACCTGTCTCTTTCTACCTCCACCAACCAGCCAGCAACACCACCTCCTCCTCCTCCTGCCTGGCGGTCCTCGCTCCCGCCGGCGAGCATGGCGACCCACAAGGTGTCCTTCTCTGAGCATCCTCACCAACCAGCTCTCTCTACATCACGCTTGTAACCATGCTGCCTTCCCAGCACCAAGCTGCATTGTACATCCATTACAACATGTATATAGAGAGCACATTGTGAGTTTCCTTTCTCCATTCCATCCTGAGTGTGAACCAAACATCTTGAACCCCACAACTTCTCTAGTCAGCAGCGTGTGGCAATGCCCTTGTTTCATGTCACCACGCTTAGATAAATGTGCCTGGTAGCTGCTAATGTACCACTTACCACATGTCGCCGGACAGGTCAGAGTGAGGTCAGTTGACCCATATAGCAGTGTAAGGACTACCTGTGCT
>NW_024716951.1:986872-1059927 GCF_018991925.1 Homarus americanus | reverse complement strand
AGTTTTAACTGAAAACGATTCGAAAAACACGTACCCTCTAGCCCTGTTCAAGGAGAGACTGGGAGAAGCAGTTTGGTGCTGCAGACGATGACAAAGAAAATGATTTTGATGGATTTTAATGAAAATATTCAGAAATATGGTATAATAGTATTTATTCAAGTCAATTAGGATAGAATATTATTGTAATACAGTACAACAGTTTTTTAACTAAACCATTCGAAAAGCGATTACGGTAACATCTTTTGAACGAAAGAAAGAGAAAGTCATTGTTTTCGTCACGATTTGATCCCACTTTCCACTGTAATACGTACGTCATTTTAGCAAAAATATTACATTTCCGTGAATGCATTATATCAAGCACAGTATGAATAGAATACCATTGTAATATAACAATATTTTGAGTCCTACTCTTTCCATTTACAGATTACTGTACAAGCCCATAATAATGGCTCCTAAAGTAGATAAACTTCGTTGTGTGAAGAGAAAGAAGAACACGTTAAATTGAGTGACAAACTTGAAATAATTAAGAAACTAGTACAGTACGTGGTGTGAGCAATACTGTTCTAATGGAAACATACGACATTGGAAAGTCTACAATTTATGATATAAAAAAGGCAAAGAATAAAATTCTAGAATTCACAGCTTTTTCATTAAAACTGCTCGTTTTGATAAATGAAGCATGCTATATTTGCTAATGAATAAACTATCAAAATGTACCTGTTCACCTCTTCTTTATTCCTCCTTAAATTTGAATTTTAAAAGTACTGCCTGAGAATCCGGAAAATCCGAAAATCCGGACTGACCCAATCCCCAAGCAGTCCGGATTTTTTTACTTCTACTGTAGATTTTTTTTTTAATGTTGGAAAAAAAATTTAATTTTTTTTTTTTTTTTATCTGACGGAATTACAACCAGTCGGACTTACGACCTGATTTTGGGTCCCTAACCCCGTCGTAAGTAGGGAAGCACCTTATTAAACCATTATTGACCCAGGCTACACTAACATGTGTCTCTCACTAGGCTTCAAAATGCCGGCATAGACATAGTGATGATGATAAACAGAAATTTCCGCTGGAATGGTTTCCTGGGTGACCTGTACACAATCAAGTGGGTTCTCTACCCCAACCTGAACGAGGCTCAACAGCTGTTTCTTGACCACCTTGAAAAGGTTTGGTTGGGTTAGGGTCATATATTAAGTACACTAAGGTTTTTCTTTCAGTTCTTTGCTTTGCCTATTATTATTTTTACCGTAATATGTTCATTGTATATTTTGCTGTGTACGGGCATATTTTTTTTATTCTTATTTTTTATCATTTAACCATTTATAGCTAACTAGCTGTTCAAGAGGTCAGTCTGTTCTTTGTTATGACATTCATTATCCAGCGGAGTCACACTGGTATATATTGATAATTAATTGATTAGATCTCTATTCATTAACTGTATATATTTACAATGAGTTTACTATTAAATACTGTGCTGTACTGTATTTGTATAAACAATACAGTGAACCCTTACTTTACGCGGTTAATTCAACCCACAGGTTACCGCGGAAAGTGAGAAACGCGTAAAGTGAACAACATAACATATGGGATTAATTGAAATAGAGACCGGGCCGACCCCCAAACTCCACTTTTTCAGACACAATACCTACGTTGTAGTAAAAATAACTTCTTAATTTTATGATGGTATGCACACACAATTAATAATCAAGAGAAATATCAATAATATTAGGTTTTTTAACACTTACATTAGTAGAAAAGATGGCTGGGCACAAGGGGATGGGGGGTTGGTTCCGAGGCAGAGGGCAGATTATTGGCCCTCACCTGTATCACTTGTATCAATTGTATCACTATCCACCACAGAGGCTTGCAGGGCCTCTTTGTCAAACCCCACAAAGTCCATATAAGTCCATATCCTCACTATAATTATCACTATCACTGACTTGGGCCGGCTGTGGTGGGTGGCGGGTGAAGAACTCGGTAATGTTTTGATGACTGGGCGACCTTGTGCACACCCTGCTCGCGCCGCTTACACAACATGGCGGATGGCGGGAGAGGGCGGGAGAGATGGCAGGAGGTTTGGAACCAAAAATGGCGTGGCTCGCCAGCCACTCTCCGCGTAAAGGGGTACACGCACCTCGGAATGTGAGCATTCCGGTTTCGGCAGGGTACCGCGTAAACGTGGAAACGCGGAATGTGGGACCGCGTAAAGCGAGGGTTGACTGTATATATAAACCTCAAATGATATTTGAATACGTATTGAAGTTGACCATCAGGAATTAGTGAGGTCTTGACTCCTCTTTACTTAGCACTGAACACTACCTGAACACACACTGTTTGTATTATAGTCATTAACATGTGATATGTGAATATACTCTCTTTATGTTAGTTCATATCAACACCATCATTCATATATTTAGAAGTTAACTACAGTGTGACATAAAATAAATTACATATACTTATATTCCTGAGTGCAATAATATAAATATTTCAAACAGATGGTTCAGTGCAGCAATAAGTTGCAAGCTCTGCCTTTTTGGTAAATATAATCGTTTTTTATCCGTTTTCAGATTATCATCCAAATTTTTAAGTTCTTTGGTAAGGCATAAAAGATAAGTATATTTATGAATGTCAGAGAGCATCAACACATATACCAAGTCACTCTGAAGCATGACAAGAAACATGTCAGTTTAATCATCTACACCAACACCTGTTTCATCTACCTAATACCTGTTATACATATTACATATAGTTATGATATTGAATTTATTTACAATGGCAAAATACAGTGATCATATCAAAAGTGCTTCAGTATACAGTATTTGTTTAAAATTAAAACAGTATGACTTTGAATTAATTTCCCAAAAACATTTTGGTCAATGAAAACCTGTCTTATTTGTATTCTAGAAACAGTCAGTACTATAAATAAACATTTATTAAAGTCAATATCTTCTATGTACTGTACAAGTCGTTAAACCACTTTCTACAAAACATATTACAAAGAATGAAAGAAATATATTCACAAGTCTTCTTCATTACACTTTTCTCAAAATGACATCACCAAAATGTACAAAGGTATGAAGGCATTATTATATCTTAAAACCACTGTGGATGGCACTCACTCCAAATGTTAGGTTCAGGTAGCTGGTGTTTCTGAAGCCCACATCCTCAATCATCTCTTTAAAGCTCTCCTGAAAAAATAAAAATACAAAAATTACAAAATACTGAACCAGTTCTGAAGTGCAATAAAAGTATAAATAATCTAGACACTCATTAAATATATCATGAAGACTGGACACACACACACAGTATATACCCGTGTGTAGTTCGAGTTTTTAAGACCAAATTTTTTGGCAAAAAATTGGGGGTCGACCTCTAAACGGGTAATAGTTTCGTTAGGGTGATAAATATTTACCAGTAACTGCCAGTGAACAATGGAAACGACGCACCACCAGCTGTGAGTGTGGGTACAGTTGCCAGGGCAGATCTCCTGCGTCATCATAGCAAGCCCAAAGTAGCCAAATGCATGGTATGGTAGCACAGGACGATGTAAAACATAAAGTATTCATTTTTAAAAGTTCATTTATAGATACATAAATTTTTTTTCATTGAATTTGAAACATCAATCTTTGTTAATTAAATTTGAAACAAAAGAAAACTACGATACTGTATTTCTAAATATTTTCATTAAAATATTACATCACAAGTATATTTTACCTTAATTGTGCCTGAATGAATATATTCTCAGAAATAAACATGGAAATGTAATATTTTTGCTGAAATGACGTACGTATTACAGTGGAAAGTGGGATAAAATTGTGACGAAAACAATGACTTTCGCTTTCTTTCGTTGTTCAAAAGAATTTACCGTAATCGCTTTTTTAATGGTTTTCAGTTAAAAAACTGTTGTATTACAATATTATTCTATCCTAATTCACTTGAATAAATACTACGATACCATATTTCTGAATATTTTCAATAAAATCCATCAAAATCATAATATGATGTGAGTCAGGTCATCTACACACAGTTGCCAGTTTCAAGATTTTCCGTTTAAAATTTTAAGTTACCGAGTATTTCTTTTCCCAAATCGTTTTACAATACTGTAGGTAAAACAGTTTACTATTGTGCAAACCCCACAGAAAAAAAAAATAACAGAAATCGAGACACCAAAAATGTAAAAAAAAAATGCTGTGTCTGAATTGCAACACTGTTGGTAGGGTCAGGTGGTTCTAATGGCATCCTGCCAGTACCCAGTAATCAAATTTATAACAGTGTCTAACCTCAATTACTGTAGTTTATCTGATGTAGGCAATATGAAGTAGAAAATACCAGTTAAAGTGAGAAATTGGAAGAGAATAAACAAGAAAGATGTCGTTGAGCTATTTTTGGTTGGGCTGAGGGAGAGAGTACCAGCTGTTTGGTCTTTTTTGGCGGGAGAGTCACGCAAATATCCGTATTGGTATTTGTTTGGTGTCTTACCGTATCAGTGTATTATATACAAACTTGTTATATTTCTGAAAAATAAGAAGTAAGAAAATAAGAATATACAGTGAGTTCTGCTATAACGCGTGTTTTGATAACGCGAATTTGCTCTAACGCGATTTATGAATTCGGAACAATATTTGTATAACGCGATCGCTTGTTTGCTATAACGCGATTTTTGCTTACTATTTCTCCAATTTTGTGGTATTAACTGTGAATATGGTAAAGAAGAATATCTCCAAAAAGCATTCTGATGATAGAATTCCCGGTGATTATCGTAAAAGAAAGGATATAACACTTGAAGAGAAGCTTGATGTTATCAACCTCAAAATCACCCTTCTCCCCCATCAAGTTACATTCATATTTTTTCAAGGTAAAGTGTTAAATTTACTGTATGATTTCATTATTAGATATGAATGTAACATTTATTTAGACTGTGCTATCCTTTGTGTTAGGCTAACTACTAAATTTTTTCGATTTCGAGTAATCTGCACCTAACCCTATTTTCTCCATAAGCCCTGTTATTTCTATTACGCGATTTTCTATAACACGATATTTTACAAGAACACAATTATCGCGTTATAGCAAAACTACCTGTACCGGTAAACACAATTTCAACGTACGCTAAAATTAAAGGCTGCTTAAGAAGGGCCGATCCAAAAACAAAGCCTCCGCGACCAGGGCTCTGCCGTATCACCTAGACGGTACACGTGTTTTTCTAATCGTTTTCAGTTAAAAAACTGTTACATCACAAGTGAATTAGGATAGAATATTATTGTAATGCAACAGTTTTTTAACTGAAAATCATTCGAAAAGCGATTACGGTAACATCTTTTGAACGAAAGAAAGCGAAAGTCATTGTTTTCGTCACGATTTTATCCCACTTTCCACTGTAATACATACGCCATTTCAGCAAAAATATTACATTTCCATATTCTCAGAATTTAATAGTAGTTTTGCTGAAACGTGATTATTTCAATGTAAATTAGGATAAACTACAGTGGTCCCTCGGTTAACGAGATTTCGGTTAACGAGTTACCTTCCATAAGATTCTTAACTTCGGTTAACGAGCAATCCCTCGATTAACGAGTTTCTTACGAGCTGACCTGAACATGTTTTCGCTTGCATTTGGCGGTCCACCAGCTGTAGTATTAGTCCGCCAATACAGTAATCGGTTCTAGGGCTTAAATTCCTTACCATTTTAGCAAATATCAAGAAGTTTATACTATTCAATAATTTTAAAAGTTTAATATTAAATTTTTTAGTCATTTTAACAATTATTGAACATAATTGAAGGTAATGAAACTAGTTTTATGCGCGCCATCCAGCCTGCCAACACAGCATACAGGCGTCAGTCTTTGTGTCTTTTCAGTGGAGGTAACATCTTGCTTGAGACTCTTCAACTAAATGATTTTTTTCTGTGTTTGCAAGCAAATTATTGGTCATTTTGAAATTTATTTTACATATTGACAATATATAATGCAGTGCAGTGTTGATTTAAAGAAAATTATCTTGAATTACACCAAGAGAACTAAAATTTTATGGGTGAAATGGCACCATGGGGTGACATCTCTTCTCCCTTCTCCTCCACCCCCATTCTAATTCCCATCATCATCATCATCATCATCCAGGAGCCTTCTACATACACCCCTCAAAGTAAGTGTACTTTTCTACCTTTTTTGTTGAATTTAGGCAATTTTCGGTGAGCTGGAACCAATTACCCAAAAACCTATTGAAACAATGGTTTCGGTTAATGAGTTTTTCAGTTAACGAGCAACCTTCTAGAACGGAATGTGCTCGTTAACCGAGGGACCACTGTACATGACAAAAACAAGACTTTACCTAACCTTCCAATGTTCAAGAGATGTTACTCGTTTTTTTAATAGTTTTCGGTTAAATTACTGTTATATTAGTGATATTCTATTCATACTGTGCTTGATATAATACATTCACGGAAATGTAATATTTTTGCTGAAATGACGTACGTATTACAGTGGAAAGTGGGATAAAATCGTGACGAAAACAATGACTTTCGCTTTCTTTCGTTGAAAAGATGTTACCGTAATCGCTTTTTGGATGGTTTTCAGTTAAAAAACTGTTGTATTACAATAATATTCCCTCCTAATTGACTTGAATAAATACTTGAATGGAAATATACAATATTTTTGTTGAAACTACCCGCGTTTCAGTGTAAAGTGTCGTAATAATAAATGGTAAACAATTTGCCCTCGGCACTCGGTGTTTCAGGCACGGTGAGCCTCAGTTTATAGGACGTAGAGAGTTTTTACCCTCAAAAACTTGGGTCGACCTATAAACGAGGAATATCATTAATTAACGGTTTCTTGGTCAAAAAATCAGGGTCGACCTATAAACGAGGGAGGATTATAGACGAGTACCGGTATATAGTGGAATCGCAATAATCCACAGTTAGGTAACAGAAGACATTTTGAATTATTAATTTGTAAATTATAGTTTAATTGATTTAAATAGAAATACCCCCTGTAATTAGTTAGGCTCCAGATGCCAAAACATACACATAAACTGTTCCAAAACTGCTTTAATAGACACTAAATATTGTGCATAATAAATCCAAAAATATATAATATATAAATATTGTACAAAAAGTACAGGTATCCCTAGTTTAGCGTGGTGAGCCCTGACTGTCCTCTCATAAGGTAATGTACCAAAGTTATACAGTATTGTACAGTATTTTATTAATGTTTTCAATATATTAGTAACTTACAGTAGTTGTGTACTATTTACCATTAGTTAGGTAGAGTTTTTGTTGTTCATGAAATGACTTCATGTTTTTGGGGTATGATATTCAGTTCCCCAATGGAAACTGAACCATATTTTCCCCATATGTTCTTCTATTTGCTGTACCAAAATTCACTTAATGAATGTGTTTTCAGAAACTTAACCCATTCATATAATGACACAGTGCCTTTGCCATGAATTATGAATTTTTGACTGGAAATATTTAAAAGTGACATAGTAGTACAGTACTGTAGAGATACCAGCAAATTTAAAAACGAAAATTTATATTTTGAGAATTATCATGACTCCACTGTTTTTATAAAATAAATAAATAAAAAAGTCACCTGATCGGGAAACTTGCGAATACTCTCCACCAAGTACTGGTAACTCTTCCAGTCACCCGCCACCACCTGTCCCATGGCTGGGATCATGTTGAAGGAATACTGATCATAAATCCTGTTGAAAAATTAAGCTTTAATGTTGCACATATGGTTCATATACAATGTATATAAACCATATGTGCAACATACATACATTTTACATCTATTAATAAATGACATTACCACCTCAACTACTGCACCAAGACTTGTATAAATTAATGATCCTGATGGCAACAAGGTGTTGGAGGTACAGGAATATTGTGCATATCTCTCACAATTGTGTCTTGGGTTCAGTCCCCGGTCCGAGTCATAAGTGAGAGAATACTATCCATTGTGAAACTGCCAAATATGGCAGGTTTTCTCCAGGTACAGTACTCCAGTTTCCTCCTCTACTAACACTGGACCATAAAAGTTATAATAAAATAGCAAAAAACTGACCAACTGCCCAAACAGCTAGTACAGTATGCTCATAAGTGGTGAAACAAATATAAATATAAAAATCTTGATAAATTTACACAAAAAATAATTCTTCGACAGAGATACAGAATACACCATCTTGAAGTATATTAATGCAAACATCACAAAGGAGATTTTTGGTTCAATATAGCAGACGCTGTATTTTTAATTACCTCAGCCTGGAAAGAGGTTACTGTGAGGTGTCTTTGTGCTGCTTGGAGGCCATTGTGGCCTGAATGTGTCCTTCAAATAGACTTTGAAGGCTTCGAAGAGTTAGAAGAAGAGGCTGTTGTTCATGAAATTGTGGCTCTGGGCAATTCCATGGGCCTGGAAGTGGATGATGATGATGTTGAGGAGTTGGTGGAAGAGCACAGTAAGGAATTGTCCACTGAGGAGCTGCTTGAGCTTCACAAAGAGGAAAACGAGACACTGAAGCGGAGCTTAACTTCTGAGGAGTCAGGGGAGGAGGAGGACAAGGAGGAAAGCCGCATCATTCCAGCCAAAGATCTCAAGGATGCGTTCTTTTGCTGGAGCAAACTGTCCAAGCTTGCTGAGGATTATCATCCTGATGTTGGTTCTATGCAAAAGGCCATCAGTGTGTTCAATGACAATGTTATGAACTACTTTTGGAAGGTCCAGAAATCAAGGTTGAAGCAGCCAACCCTGGATTCCTTCTTTACAAAGATAACAAAAGAACATACAGACAAAGTGCCTGTGAGACAGTCACCAAAGAGGGCTAGGAAGGATGACTCCTCTCCTTCCACCTCTTCTCAATAATTCTCTCCTCCCCCCTCCCCCTCTGCCTCCTGTCCTGCATGCTGAACAACACTAAGGTAAGATAAAGTACCGTATTTTTTACATTTTCCACAGAATTTTTCAGTGTTAAGTGGTTGTATTTGGGGGCCTGGAACGGATTAATCCTATAACGAACGAATGCTATAACGAACGAGGTTCAGGAACCAATTACGTTCGTTATAGCATACCCCACTGTAAACCTAATTAAGAGTTAATGAAAAGCAGCTAACTGAAGCTCTTGGTGGCTGTTGATGGAAAAACAGGATATCATACAACCACAGATAGAAGCCAACGTACCATCTCACTGCTGGGTTCTTGACGTGGCTGAACTCAAGACACATGAACCTTCCTCCGGGTTTGAGTACCCTATATGCTTCTATTAAGGCCTGAAAATTCAGAGAATTTTTCATAATTGATTTTAGATCTCGTGAAGATTAAGAACCCTCAGCTTATTTCACCTGAAGAATAAAAACCCTAATACTAACTAGGGGTACGGTTAAACTGGTTAGGTTAGGTCATGTTGGGTTAAGTTAGGTTACAGTCAGGATGTTTAATAATAATTTGGTGAAATAAGCAAGGGTAGAGTTGAACAGTATAAAATACATCTGGAATGATTCAGAAATTGTATTGTACACAAAGAATGGACAAAAGACTAACTGACAGACGAGATGACTACTGCAACACTTAACAATACTATGAGCTGCTGTCAATGTGTAATGAGTTCCACTGACCACCATGACATACTCAGAGAGGTCACTTAGGAGATACTTAAACAAGATACTAAGAACACACTTAAACAAGATACTAAGAACACACTTAAACAAGATAACAAGATACTAAGACACTTAAACAAGATACTAAGACACTTAAACAAGATACTAAGACACTTAAACAAGATACTAAGACACTTAAACAAGATACTAAGAAGACACTTAAACAAAATACTAACCTTCTCAACATCCACCACATTCCTGATGCCAAAAGCGATGGTGTAACAATCAAACTCGTCATTGGGAAATGGAAGCTTCAGGGCATCTCCACACACCCAAGTGATCCCCTTATAACCCAGCTCCTTGGCTCGTGTCTGGCCAACATCCAACATATTCTGACTTATATCACACACTGTAATCTGTAATAAACATGAACTACTTCAAATGGTTTGAATTAAATAGTTTTAAAAGTAGAAAGTTCAGTTATTTCTGTACACATTGGTGCCATCCACATCAGAGTAACCTTTCTTAGTGTTCATGAAAATTAAAACATAATTATATATCAAGTCAAGAGAGAATAAGAAAAATATACTTCAGTATAAAATAATGACAATATTCTATTACTCCAATTAGTTACTTGAAAAACAAATCTAGCCTTATAAGCCTACATATTAAGTTTCAGCAAGGAAAAAAATATATATACAGGTATACTGTATTTACCATATCTTCAAATAGTTGCAATAAGAATCTGGCAATATAAAAAAAATTATCTAAGGTGCAGTAAGGCATTAAAACAAACCTCATATGGTGGCAGGCTATCATCAGCTTTCTGTGACCCTGAAGGTGAGGTGGCATCATCTGGTTCTTCCCAAGAGTTTCTCAAGGTCTTCCCTCCCCTGTGACTATGAAGTACGTGTTGGATAAAGCGGAAAGCAATGTCACCTGATGGAAAAATGAGGTCTATCTAAAGCAGAGGTCGGGGAACAGGGGTAAATTACCCCAAATGGGGTAAATCTACAAATTTTGGGGGTAATGCATGCGGTATGAGAGACACTTCCATCAGAGCCTCAGTTTACTCGAGTTTACTCTACATTGTTAAAAAACGTTTTCTTTGGCATGGTGAGTGACGTCATTAAAGTTTCTAGAGGTCGTCAGATATCACGTTTGTTTCCATCTCATGGTGTAATTGTAAATTACCCTTCCATCGAGTGTAAACACATCTGACTGGATCCTACTCCAGCAGCTCTAGCAGTTGATTTGCGTTGATTTCTGAAAAACGGCTTATTTCCGGGATGAACCATAAGTTTTGGTGAACAAGATGTAAAACCATGTATCTGAAACAAGAAGTCATTGATTTTCGAAAGATTACTGTAAAGAGCGGTACAAAATGTTCCTAAAACATCAGGTAAAAGATGATCGTATGTCATTATGTGTGACCTTGAAGATGAAATAATTTTCTCAAACATTTCTTCAGTTCCTGTCGTGAATTTCACAATATTCAGACTTTTTTTATGTACTCTATTATAAACAGCTATATAAAACTAGTGATTTATCTTCCTAGAATTTCTATCTTGTATATATAAAATCAGGAAACTATTTTTAAAATGATTATTTCCAGTATAATCCAAACAAATTTTAGCTGCAGTGTATATGGTGGAGTTACCTCTTTAACTATTTTTTACAATGGGGAACAATTATATATTAGGAGTCGGTATTGAAATTCTCATTACATTAAGAAAATAAAACTAAATAAATAACAATTACATCCCAGAAAACTGGGATTCAAAATGGTGGGGAAAATTCGCACAGTTATGGCTTTTCATAAGAAGTGATAAGATGTGGACCTGTTGTGTTATAATTATATCTTTTCTGCTTTATTCAGTCATATCTACAGAAAAGTAAGAGTACACTAGTACAGTATAATACTACAGAAACATAAGTCAAACGAAATATTGACAGGTGTGTACACATATGTCTAATTTTTTTTCAGATGGCATCAATGAGGAAAAGGACATACCAGGCAGAGTTCCTCAATTATGGCTTCACAGAAATAGAGAACAAAGGACAAATGAAGCCACAATGTGTCGTGCTGACTACAGAGTCTTTCAAAATAATCAGCTGAAGAAACACTTGGACAATTTGCACTCTCATCTGTCTTCCAAACCACGGGTATACTTTGAGAATTTGGAAAGAGCTGTCTAAAGGCAGAGATTGGATAGCAACAAGAGAGAAACATTTGATCAACGTTCAGCATCAAAAGCTAACTTTGAAGTGGCCTGGTTGATTGCTCGAAACAAGAAACCGCATACTATTGGCGAAGAATTAGTCAAACCTGCAGCTGTGAGAATGGCAGAAATCATGTGTGGGCAGAAAGAAGCCATGCAAATGGGTTCAGTGCCTTTGTCTGCAAGAGCTGTGAAAGAGAGAATTTCCATCTTAGCAGAAAATGTGAGAGAGCAAGTGATTTCTTCAATAAAAGAGACCAAAGATTTTGCTATTCAACTTGATGAGACTACAGATGTCAGTAGCAATTCGCAGCTGATGGTATATGCTCGATACAGGGGTTCTGATGCAATTGAAGAAGAAATGTTGTTATGTTCTCCTCTTGAGTTGAGATCTCGTGGAATTGATGTCTTCAACAAGGTTGATGCACACTTCAAAAAACTAAATGTTGATTTGAAGTGGGAAGACTGTATTGATGTGTCTGTTGATGGAGCTCCAGCCATGTTGGGTCATGTCAGTGGCTTTGGCCAAAGAGCAGAATCCAAAAATTGAGGTTTCCCACTGTATGATACATCGCCAGGCATTGGTTGTGAAGCAGTTGGAACCAGAACTGGAAGCTGTCATGAATGATGTGATCAAGATTGTCAATGCTATGAAAGGGCATGCACTAAACACGTGGCTGTTTTGTGATTTATGTGAGGATGGGGAGGCTGAATATTCAGGCCTCCTTTTTCACACAGATGTGAGGTGGCTTTCACGTGGAAATGTCCTGAATAGAGTGTGGGCTCTCACGACCGAACTTGAAATTTTTCTGGTTGATCAAAAACATGCCCTTGCAGATAAGTTCAGAAACTCCACTTGGCTTGCACTTCTCGCATATTTACAGTAGCTGACATTTTTGAGCATGTGAATGCATTGAACAAGGAATTGCAAGGAAAAAAATGAATGTCATTTTAGCAAGACTAAAAATTTCGGCATTTGGATCAAAGCTTCTGTACTGGAACCAGAAAGTGAATAAAGACAAGGTAGCTGCCTTTCCAAAGCTAGCAGAGTTTTTGGAAGATTGTGAATATTTCAGTCTTGGTGACATCAAGGAGTCAGTTACAAGGCACCTGACCAAACTCAAACAGCGGTTCTCTGATTACTTTCCAGAGCTTGATTCACATACTGTCAGCTGGGTTGTGAATCCCTTTAACTGTGAACTTGTAGATGTGCCTGAAGAGCCTGAAGGATTGGCAGAAGCGCGTCTTGAACTTCGCTCCAACAGAGAAGCACACATGGAATTTCAGAACAAGGCAGATCTCTCGTTTTTTTGGATGTCAAAAGCTGCAAAGGCTTTTAAAATTGCACATTTGGAAGCGACAAAAATGCTGCTGCCTTTTGCAACAACCTACCTTTGTGAACAAGGATTTTCTACCCTTGTGAACTTGAAAACAAAGTATAGAAATCGGTTGGACCCTGAAGACAGCATCCAAGTTGCTGTGACATCAAAAATCCCTGATTTTGATGCTGTTGTATCAAAAGTGAAACAGCATCATTTTTCCAAAACCTAAAGTGGAGATGATTTGAATGAAATTCTTCAGTTCTCCAATCCTTTTTACTAATTTTGTTTGTGTGCTATTCTTACGCCAGAATGTGTGGCCTTTTTTATTTCTCCATGAAAATGGATCCGATAAAAAATGTTTGAATTTGAATTTTTTGTATACATATACCATATCCAACAATTTTAGGAGCAAATTGGCTTGTTTTTGTTTACTGTACTAGTGTACTTTGAAGTCTGGGGGTAATTTCATTTTACTCAAAAAAAAAATTTGGGTAATACCCAAAAAAGTTCCCCGACCCTTGACCTAAAGTGTATACAGTATATAAATATATCTGTAGTATACAAATCTTTGTTAATTAGTAGACTGTCTTTCTCTATTTTATTTTACTTATCACTTCATCACTTACCAGTTTACTAGCTGTTTGGACAGGTGGTTTGTTCTTTGTTATGACCTTCATTGTCCAGTATTAGTATAGGGGGAAACCAGAGTAGCCAGAGAAAACATGCTATATTTGGTAGGCTCACACTGGCTAATACCCTTCTCACATCTGACCAAGGCTGGGATGTCAACCCAGAACACAATAGAGAGAGGCATATGTATTACCCCTGTATTAAATAAACTTTATTTAAGTGTCAAAGCAGGGTGACCCAGTATGAATAGCTATACAGTAATACCCCGATTTACGCGGTTCTCGTTTACGCGATTCTACATTTACGCGATACCTCGCCAGAACCACTATTTCATTTTACGCGGTGCATCTACTCATATACGCGGGAAGCGGCGCGGGCAGGATGCGCACAAGGTTGCCCAGTCATCAAAACATTACCGAGTTCTTCACCCGCCACCCACCACAGCCGGCCCAAATCAGTGATAGTGAGGATATGGACTTTGAGGGGTTTGACAATGAGGCCCTGCAAGCCTATGTGGTGGATAGTGATACAATTGATACAAGTGGTACAGGTGAGGGCCAATAATCTGCCCTCTGCCTCGGAACCAACCCCCCATTCCCGTGTGCCCAGCCATTTTTTCTATTAATGTAAGTGTTAAAAAACCTAATATTATTGATATTTCTCTTAATTATTAATTGTGTGTGCATACCATCATTAAATTAAGATGTTATTTTTACTACAACGTAGGTATTATGCCGGAAAAAGTGGAGTTTGGGGGTCGGGCCAGTCTCTATTGGAATTAATCCCATATGTTCTGTTGTTCACTTTACGCGGTTTTCACTTTTCGCGGTACCCCGTGGGTTCAATTGACCGCGTAAATCGGGGTACTACTGTATAATGCATGTGTGCATACATAAGTGAGTTTGCATCAGTTTTTAAAAGTGGATAAACACGCCGACAAAAAATTAATCTATTCAAGAATTTCCAATGAAAATGATTAACCAACAGTTCAAAGTAACTTTAGTGCTTCATTTTTTTTTCAAATAACACAAGAAGGTTAATATATACGACTAAACCGCAGATGAGTTAATTTTATTACTGTTTATTTTCTTATATTATTTTCATCAGTGAGTACTGATATGGTAATCATTTCTTGTGTAAATTTTTCGTTTCATAGATAATTAAGTGCCTAGGCACTCACTAATTTGTCTTCCCGGCGGTAATGAGGTCGCGCTCTGCTGCTATGCTTTTCCCCGGGCTCGTGGCAGTTTCATTTTCAGCATGACTTGTGAAGGTTGTTGCCTGTCTTATATGAATGTAATTTGCGAATTTTGGGATAAAGACAACGAGACCCTTCAATTGTTCAAAGACTACGGCAGTGTTCCTTTAAACTGAGACTGTCCACACTGCAGGAATTCTTGTGCTTTCAGACCGGAGAGAAATGTGTTTATCACTTCCTCAATGCCGTGGCCCGATGTTTCCCGCCATCACAATAAATCAATCCGCCGTCCGGGCTGCATAAGCGCTGATGCGCCTGCATCATCTCAAGTCCAGGAAATGCCTCAAATTCACCATATCATAGTAAGTTCTTTCTGTTTAATATATCGGGGGGGTCCGGGGGGGGGGTCGGGGGGAAGGAAGGTTAAGTAAGGTTAGGCAGGTTTGTTTGGTTAGGTTGGTTAGGGCTGTTTTTCATACCCACAAATGTTAATTTTTTTTTTTAAATATCAAATTTTTAACACATTTTCACAAACTACAATGGTGTCCACTATAAAATAACAGTGAAAATCAGGCGTTTTTATTTTCGTTTTCGATCAATTTCGGCCGAAGGTTAGTCCTGAATAATTACCCACAAGAATATAATCTAACATGCAAGTGATGATAAAATACACCAACCGGTCCCTCCTGCAACATCCAGCAGCTTGGTGTTGGGTCTGGGCTGTACCCGAGACATGAAGTAGTCCTTCCACACCCGGTGAACTCCGCCAGACATGAGGTCATTCATCAGGTCATAACTACTGGCCACATTCTCAAACACTCCGTGAACTGTTGAAAATTTGTTTATTCATAAAAACTTCAAAGTCAATGATTTTCATTGTAAATAAATTCAAAGCATCATAAAGCAGTAATGAAAATTCTTTGTACAGTTTGACACATGATTCCCATAATGGTAATACTCTAAGACATTGCCTCACTTTAACCCACTACCTTAGATAAATACAGTATTCTATAGAAGAAAACTTCTTTCTTACCTCAGGAACATCCCAAAACAGGCAAAAGAACAGCAACTTTTATAATATTACTTTGGCAATTTTTTCGCCTTAGCTTAAATCTACATCACTACACTAACTCCAGGCAACTGACAACAGCAGCATGAAGTGAAAACAAAATTCATAGGATAAAGGGGTAAATCTTTACAACAGGACAACCATGGATTATAATTTAATGACTTGTTAATGTACATCACTTGTTATAAGAGTTGAGGCTACCTTAAGGAACACATTACCTTTCTCAGCCTTTTGGTCTTGTGACACATTCTCAAAACCAAAATGGGTTTGTTTATCTGCTGAGTATTCCTCCTTGGCATATCCAGACGCTGTAGATTTATACCTTGGGATTACTGAAGTGATTCTTGGAGTAAATTTAAAGAGTCGTGCAGGGAGGGAGGTCATGGTGGCGGCCCAGCTGAGTCAACACTGTGTCCGGAACAACTGACCTTGGCTTCACTGTTTACCCATTACACATCTCTAATCACTCCTTTCATGAGCTTACCTTACGTATAATTAAGCCTTTATTTCAAATTTTAAACTAAATTTACGATAAAAACGAAATTCTAATAATGTTAAGCAATTAATTACATCAGAATAAGATTTGGTTGCCAAGCAGCGGCGTCTAATGTTTGGTTCACACTCAGGATGGATGGAGAAAGGAAACTCACAATGTGCTCTCTATATACATGTTGTATTGGATGTACAGTGCAGCTTGGTGCTGGGAAGGCAGCATGGTTACAAGCGTGATGTAGAGAGAGCTGGTTGGTGAGGATGCTCAGAGGAGGACCAGCTTGTGGGTCGCCGGCGGGAGTGGAGGAGGAGGAGGTGTTACTTGAAGACTGGCTGTAGATAGAAAGAGGTAGGTCACCACTAGGTCAGGTCTTATATAGCGGGGGTAGGCGTGACTTAATAGTTGACCTCCGTGATGTATGGCGGCGTTGGTTGACCTAGACACGAGGTGCGGCTGGGTTCGTGGGTCGGCTCGTCAGCATCTGTAGGGGAGGAGTCCACTACACCTGCATGCACCATCACGGGACACTCGTGCATACATTAATTGGCACGGGTACCTTCTCTGCTGATTGAACATAAATTATTGACGATACTGGAGCTGGGATGTTCTTTGGGGATGTTAACCGAGTAATTCTCCGAAGAAGGTGATGGTGTAACGATGCTACTCGGAAAAAATATGACGTGTCACAAACACTTATTTTTGAGGACTCAAGTGTTTACCGCTGTACGTAATATATCTTACTCAAACTACAATACAGATGTTTTTTCCATCATACATTTCGTATTCTTGGTCAAGCCAAAGTTTAAAAGTGGTAAGTCAAATCAGGAAGTTATGGCGTTGAGCACAGATGACACTAGTGTTATTTATTACCCAGGAGACGCACGATCTTCCTCCAGTTGTTCCAGGTGTCCTGCTACATTATCATATCATCATCTGCATCATATTTTGTCCATCTTGCCCTCACAGTTTTCTGGACTTGCGGCTTCTTCAATCTTGAGCTGTGACCCCTTGTGGGGCGAGCGTCCGCCAGCTCCAAGTAAGGACACTCAACTGAGTAGTGCCCCCTGAGATGCTTGTAGGGGTATCGAGATATTAATGTTGTCTAGCACTCAGGATGGAAGGAAACTCTAATGTGGTTTTCTTGTATAATATATAAGTTATATGATAGACAGTCTGGTGCTGGAGGTGCTGTGTGGTGAGGGGCTGCTTGGTAGAGACGTGCGGTGAGTAGCTTGTTGAAGGAGGTAGATGTGCAGGAGCTTCGTTAGAGAAGATGTTGCCTGTTGCTGGCCTCCTGGTTGAATGAAATGTTAACAGCGTGGAGCTTGCTGGAGGAGATGTTGCTTGTTCAGGAAGATGGGCCAGAATGAGAGTTGGTTGGAGAGGAAGCTCAGAGAAGGACATGCTCGCTGGCGGGAGCGAGGACCGCCAGGTAGGCGGAGGAGAGGCGAGGGTCGCCAGGCAGTGGCAGAGGAGGAGGTGTTGCTTGTTCAAGAAGATTGGTCAGACTGAATCTCAAGGGAGAGACAGAGCTTACATACCCCGCAGCAGCCGCTATGAGTCATGGTGGGAAAACCCGAGAAGTAGCCGGTGAATAGTTTCGTTGCTAAGATACGGTAACATCTGGTTGGTTGCTAGGGAAGGCGGCACATTGGAATGTGATAACAGGTGGTGGGCTGCTACGCAGTTAGTTTGTAGGGGAGACGTCCACTACATGCTCATACACCTCAACTAGGTCCCCCCTTGCCCGTCTGTAGTATAAGCTAGGCAAGTTCAGGCGCTCCAATCTCTCAGGGTAGCTGAGGTGCCGAAGTGCAGGCACCATTCTGGTGGCCCTCTATTGAACATTTTCAACCAACTGACAGTCCCGAGCATATCTCGGGGACCAGACGGGGTGACAGTACTCCAGATGGGGAAGCACTTCACTCTTGAAGATCGTTACGAGGGACGGACCGTCTAGATATCTGAACGACCTTCTTATAAGACCCAATAATTTATTTGCCTGATTTACTTTCTTCTCGCAATGGCCCGAGAACTTCAGCTCATTGTCAACATACACACCTTGGACTTTGTTTGTTTGACCTTTACTTCAACAGTACTACTACTACTACCACCACCACTACTACTAAATATAATAATAATAATAATAATAATAATAATAATAATAATAATAATAATAATAATAATAATAATAATAATGATTCATAAAATCGTTTTACAAGTTTACAATTCATTTTGCATGTATATACATGCAAAACGAATTGTAAACTTGTGCAGGTATACAATTCAGCATGCGTATATACAACACTATAATAAACAGACATTTCGTCAAAACTACCACAAGCATATATTTTACATTCCAAGAACACAGCATTTTGGGGGACAACTTACAATACACCAATACGTTAATTGTTTGTACGTCTGGCATCACTATCTTAGGTGAGGTTTAACAGCTGTTGTAAATCGAGCCTGGAGATATGGTCGACCACAGAGTTATGAACTGTGTCTTTTACTTTTATCCTCTTCGCCATTTCTCGCAACAAGTAAGAAGTAACAGTCGAAATCCTGCTAGGAGGAAAGTGCCCAATGTGCCGAGATCCATATCATCACCGCGTTCTTTAGTAGATAAGCGACTGCAATAGTCAAACCCACTCTGGGATTATTATTTCAGTTCTTACAATTACGCTTTTACGAATTGTTTCAAGTGGACTAGGCGGATATCTGGGGCTGCAGTAGGAGACAGGTACTACACTATTGTCTCTCACACAGTTCAGAGACGGTGTGTAACTTGCTGATATACGTTATCTACACAAATATGGCGAAGCTGAACGATAAATAAAATTTGGAAGCAAAACGTTGTTTGTCAGATGTAAACATGACAAATATTTATTTAAAACAGAGCGGTGTATGTGTTTGAAATTACCTCTTATAATGTACTATAATATCTAAAAGATACAGCTGTAACAGTAGCTTCACGCCTCAAATTCATTTTCAAGGAATGTTTGGTTTTAGGAGCATTATGGAGATATTTCAATATATTCAATGAAGCTCTTGTAATTATCCTAATTTGTATTATCTCGCTCTTTTTGCAATGTTTGTTATGAACTATGCTCGCGTTGTCTTTGTGCATGACAACAGGGTACAGTATCAGTTAAAAGGAAGGCGACTGAAGTATTCCCCTCCATCCCTTCCCTCTCAGGTAGGGGGAGGCAACAGGGGCGGATCCCAAGATTATCAGATAGGGAGGAGAGAAGAGGAGGATGACTGTTGTTGTTAAGTGTCGAGGACCACAGCATTCTGGAGTACTTTAGGAGAAGCCGATAACTTAGTTTTTGGTGGTGGAATTGAACTTTCCCAAATAAATAGGATAGGTGGAGTGTATTCTTCACGCCAACACTAAAGATATTTCTCTTGTCCAATATAAGCTGGGGGCTAATCATTAGAGTATCTATCGGCTGTACATTAATGTATCTATTATGTACGATATCTGTGGAGAAGTTGTCGTACTGCATGACAGCATCGTGTTTAAATAACCGGCCGGCAGCAAACGTCCAGGACAAACAGTGTGGTGGAGGGGTGAGTGACAGGTACTCTAAATTAATATGTGAGACGCCCCTATGTTATTTCAGTATGTATCACAGTGTTGAATGTGCATTTAAGAGTATGATGTAATATGTGAGATGGAGTCCTTAAAGCAAGATATATATTGTATTCTCAAAACATGAATGGTAAATGTTGGTTGAGTTTTTTTCAGATTTTAGAGCTGCAGGTTTATATTTAAAGGCATAGACATACACGAAAGGTTAATTCAGTGTTCCCAAGAGATACTTATAGAGGTACCATATGGCACTGAACTCTAGGTTAGCTTTATACTCCACCTAGGGTTAACTTAAGCTATACTCCACCTAGGGTTAACTTAAGCCTGTAAGTGATAGAAGCTGTGTGAGCTCTGACAGGACCTTAATGTTGTAAGACTATAGAAGGTCAAGGAGAGGTTTGTCACTTAATTGTTATTTTCTGTATAGGATGGAGTAAATAGTTTGTTTCAACTCCGGTTTTAATTTCAGAATACTGTAGAAATGGAGACTTATATCACCATTGCTATAGGCCTCCTGACCGTGGTGTTGGGGACTCAGTGTGCAGACAATACCTGGGGAGGCCTCTACCCACGGGAGTCAGAGTCTCGTGAGGTTCGTTCTCTGGATGGCTTGTGGAACTTCCGTTTGGCTCCTCTTGAGGACCCCGAGAAAGGCTTTAGGGAAGAGTGGTACGCTCAGCCCCTGCGGAAGGTATGTATTTTATTTTTCAGCAGGTTTTTAGAAGTGGTAAGGCAACTTGTTTACTTAATATATATCTGATGTATGAATTTAATTATTCAATACAAAGTGGTTATTTGACCGGCTTTCCTGGCCGAATAACCATTGGCTATTTGACCGGGATCTGTGGGGATTGTGTGTGATTTTACTATGATTTTAATGGATTCTGGTCAGGATGGCTGTGGGCATTACAATAGTTATTACACTGATATTCAAATGCTCAATGCTTAAGCACTGTCTTCTTTAATTGTCTTCTAATACAATACCCCAAAATGTCCCAGTTCCTTTGAATAAACGTAATTCACAAAACCTTTACTCTGTTTACTCACCTTTTAAACCAGTGAATATAAGTTTAGAAAAGTTAATAATTGTTTCCAGAGCCTTAGGGTACAGTAGAAACTTTTGACATGTGTTGTTGTGGACCATTATAGACTGGTGCAGTGATCTCCATGCCAGTTCCCAGCAGCTACAATGATGTGACGCAGGACAAGGCTCTCCGTGACCACATTGGCTGGGCTTGGTGGGTCAACACTACAATAATCTTTTATATCTTTTTTACAAATACACAGGTGGGGATTTGTTTTTTTAAATTCATATATTAACGGTACGTACTTTACAATAAAATGAATTTCATAGTAACATTAATGGGGCTCACAGTTTACACTGTGTTTGAAGAAAACTTTCATTAGTGTTGAAACTGTATTCTAAAAAAAATATTGTCAACCTATACTGTATTTGTGATCATAAATTCTCATAGAAATTTTTTTTATTTTGTTACTGTTGAAGTAATAATTTAATCATTGTTGTAGCTGTTAATTTGGAATTTTGTGCAAAATTTTGTGAAATTTATGGTCCAGTTGTGGAAAAATCTTAGTGAAATTCATAAATAACTCGTTGTTAAACATAATCACTACCCGGTAACATTCAAATGTAAAAAAATGTCAGACTACATGAAGATTGGGAACACCAACTTATTTCACCCGATGATTAAACACTTTAATGCTAAATGTGGGGTTAGGTTAAGTTAGTGTTCAGTTTAAATTGTTTAGTGAAATAAATGGAATTTCATAATCTTCAGGAGATCCAAAATGTCTTATATTAGTCACATAACTAAATTAGATGAAACCTAGATCTTTCTTACCATCCTTTCTATTAGGGAGATTTTCTGTAACAACCTTGTGTAGTTTCATTATAATACATTATCTTGTATAATTATTTTATAATATTGATTTACAGTTTAAACTTTTGTGACAGTATTTGGAAACATTCTTTTGTCAGGTACGACCGCACATTCTACGTACCAACAAGGTGGCAGGAAGATAAGCAGAGAGTAGTGCTGCGTCTGGGGTCTGCTCATTATAACTCAATTATTGTGAGTATATTCTGTCCTATTTATGTTTGCATTTTGGTGAAGTAGTTCTGGAATACTTGCTGTACTGGAATTTAATGCTTCTTCCTAATGTTTCATTTTAAAAATTCAAGTAGTGTTTACAGTAGGAACAAACTTGATATGGATTTTAAAGATGAGACTTTCATATTTGACATGTATAGAGGTAAGGGCCGGTATAGTTTACTCTAAATGCAATAGGGAGGGAAATGATTATACACTTAATAAGTCTCGTGGCTCAACACTGTACCGGTGCTCTAGTATGACCATCACTTGCAGGAGAGAAGACGTTAATAAAGCAAATTATTTCCAGTACCTCAATGGTGTGGCTGTGACATCGCATGAAGGAGGTCACCTGCCCATCATGTCTGAGATAACATCAGGTCTGGTGTATGGACAAGAGAACCTTGTTACGGTTGCCATTAATAACACCCTCACACCTGAAACCATCCCTCAGGGTAGCATTACATATCATGATGACCTAACAAGGTAAGGAATTTGATAAGTTTAGGATTGTATAGCAAGAAATATTTACGTAGAAACCTTATGAGTGCATAGCTAAAACCTCAATATAAGTTTCTTTTTGCCGACTCCTATTACCATTTAGTGAGAGCACCGTTTAGACTGCTGAAAGAGCTGCCTTCGGATTAATCTTTGACTGGAGAGAATTTTTGTTGATGGGGGATTTATCCACTCGTGACACATCCAATTCTGGGACAAATATACATAGTTTTGAAGGAGTAAATTTTAAGAGTTTTCTCAATCTCTATTCCACCAGATACCCACCGGGCTACTTCACACAGTCATACAACTTTGACTTCACAAACTACGCTGGTCTGCACCGTCCTGTTTATGTTTACACGACGCCACGGACATATATTGAGGATATCTTTGTGACCACAGACATAAGTGGAACAGACGGTAGGTGTATAAGGTATGGATTAGTACGAGAAAGTTAATTGAATATGATGTTATTTTCTTTGGCTTATACTATCTTGTGAAGATTCATGTATGCATATGTTCCACCTCATTGAGTAGTAAATAAAGTTAGAAATATAGGACTACCAGGAGGTGGACAAAAATATAGAGACAAGTAAGAAGTAGACTGAAGGAAGGTTTTTAGTAAGAACTCAACTTCCTGTCCTAATATGAAATGAAAGGAAATGTTTATGAGTCATTATTGGAAGTTACATGTTCCTTGTGTTTCAATTTTATGCTTTTGGGGAGGGGGAAATTGTGAGTCTCTGTTTAGTATGAAGAATGTTCAAATATCCAGTACAAGTATGTGATAAGTACAGTAGAGGCAGTGTATTCCTCTGTATACAAACTTTTTTGTATCTGAAATTTCACGTTAACGATATAGACAAATTAGTGACTCATTAATAAGCGTCCTAATCAATTATCATGTTTACAAAATCCCACTCGAGTATGAAGTGAACAGCGTAAGAGGCACACACACCAATATATTACTCACCAGCACATTATTTCTTATTTGGTCTGAATTATTATTTTGTTTTCTGTGTTTAATACTTTTAATATTTATAATGACTTTTTTTTCTTTTAATGGGATTCGCCTGTTTTAAGTCTAGGAGAAGAGTTGGGAAGATTGCCTAGAATGCAACCCCAAATTTTCCCTTTAAATTGATGGGAGACGCCTTGCTGATTCACAAGGTTTTCGTATCTTAGAGTTACTATATGACTTGTTGATTATCTTACCTAGACTCTGTAGTTGTGTGTCATCTTGATGGATGTGGATTAAGACTAATAGATATATTTCAAGTGGGCTAATTCAGTCCCATGTAGGTGGCATGATAATGAGATTGGCAGATGGACTGTCAGATAGGTGGATAGACTGAGAAACACTTGCTAGATTGACTGACAGATAGATAAACTGAGAAACAAATTATGAATCTGAAGAATTGACAATCAACTGCACGAGGTCAAACTGTATCTCATTCTCCCTCTCCTGCTCAGGCATCATCTCTTATGACATTATAACTGCCACCACTAAGATAGGACCCAAGCGTCTGAATGATGCTCCCGGCTGCTCCATGAAGGTGCTGGACAAGGACGGAAGCCACGTTACGAGTGCCATAGGTTGTCAAGGCTCTATTATGATATCTAATGCCAGTCTGTGGTGGCCCTACCTCATGTCAGAGGACCCAGGATACCTGTACACACTTAAGGTAAGTTTTCACTGTCGTGTGTTAAGTTCGGGAGGGGGGGATTGTAGGTTGATGACTCATAGTTGTGAACTTGTCTTATGATCTTATCAACATATTTTAAGATGAGTTGGATAATTTAAGTGATTACCACATCGCCTTCATAAAACAGCTTTCTTCACTCCTGTACTTCTAAACTTTCGCCTTAGGTGGCTGTGTCAGACACCGAGGGCATTTTAGACGTATACCCGCAGAAAGTGGGTATTCGCACCATCGGTTGGAACTCCACTACACTCACCATCAACAACAAGCCAGTGTATCTCCGAGGCTGTGGCAAACATGAAGATGCTGATGTGAGTAAAGGATGAGAGATGTAAATATTGATACCCATTATTGAGAAGTCCATTACTGGGAATTTCCTTTAGTGAGAAGTCCATTATTGGGAATTTCCTTTGAGAAATCTGTTATTGAGAGGATTATCCTGTAGTTGAATTATACATAGAAATTATATAATTAATTGATATTCCAGATTCGGGGGAAGGGAGTAGACTATCCTCTTATTGTTAAGGACTTCAGTCTACTGAAGTGGCTGGGGGCCAACAGCTTCCGCACCTCCCACTACCCCTACGCTGAGGAGATCATGGATATGGCCGACCAAGAGGGAATTATGGTTGTTGACGAGTGTCCAGCTATTGGCCTCAGGTACACTTCACAGGGTATATCGATCTCGTCTGTAACTATTTAGAAATATTATAGAAATTTCTATGTTCATTAATATCAATGTTATTACCTTTTCAAATTGGTATGATTGATCGTATTATTGTTAAGTTTGAAACACTGGTGTTATTATTATGATATTGGACTGTTGTTATTCTCACTCATTTTGTTTTCTGTATATTAAAATGGTTCTGCACAGTGTTACTATGATAAACTTATGAATTTAAGAATATGTGAAACATAGTATGTAAAATGTAAAGAATTCTAGAAGTATTTGTTAATGTCTAATGTGTCAGATGCAGCCAAAACAACCTGTGTTTAGGCTTGGACCTGTGGGACCTTCGAGATAGCTCCCAAAGGCACTAACCCTTGACATTTCTTAATGTACCAGAGTTTGTTGTCAGGGTGATCTGATGTGATTCTGACAAGTCAAGTTTTATTACGACTCTTATTATTATTCTGTTTGACATTTCAGTGGTTTTGGTGAGACTCTGATGAACAAGCACATATCTGTGATGGAAGAGCTGGTGCATCGTGACAGAAACCGTCCCAGTGTGATCATGTGGAGTGTTGGTAATGAACCAAGATCAGACCAGGCAGCTGCCAAGGACTACTTCAGGTCAGGAAAAACAAATTGATTTTGAAATTTTGCTTGACATTATTGTAGTAAACAAACTAATTCAGTAAATAGAGAATTAATTCTTAAGAGTGTAGTACTGTACTGTACTCTAGTTAGTCAGTGCTTCAGGAGGATATTGTATAAAGAAAGTAAAGCACTACCTTGGGAAAAGTAAAAAGGTTGACTTCTCTTTTACTGATGGGTCTTCAACTCTGGACGAACACACGTGATGTCGTTTAAGATTCAACGTTTTACTGTGGATCTATTTTTATTCTACAATGCTATCTTAACTCTTTGATGATGATAGTTTAACCCTCTGATGGCGATGACTTAACCCTTCAGGGCTCAAAGGGTTAATGTGTCCTCCGAGTAATGTATCTGAACCCAAACAAAGCCACTGTGAT
Source organism: Homarus americanus (assembly GCF_018991925.1). Taxonomy (NCBI): domain Eukaryota; kingdom Metazoa; phylum Arthropoda; class Malacostraca; order Decapoda; family Nephropidae; genus Homarus; species Homarus americanus. The sequence goes on along the minus strand of NW_024716951.1, from coordinate 1,033,805 downwards.
GAACAACCAGTGATGAGAAGATGGTAGCAGACTATGACATCTACCTGCCATGGCTATTACTGTGCTGTTTCAACAAGTTATCCATAATTCATTCGACTAAAACTATTTCTTCTGAGCTAATTTGACTTTCTTGATCTTTTGTTGGTGAAGTTAACATCTTATACTTCATCCCATTGTAGTGTTTTTACAAGTGACAAGGATCACTACTAGAAGTTAAACTGTGCCTTAGTATTTTTCTCTTTAATGATAAATAGTTAGAAGATAGTTTTTAACTTTAGTATTAACAAGGTACTAATTAACTCAGTTGTTTAGTTATATAAATTGTAGGAACTTAACATTAATCTAAAGTCTTACTAAATTCTGCTATGTGTTTACTGACTACAGTCATGCGCCGGTTAACGTCCTAGATACGTTCTTGGAAACGTGATGTTAACCGAAATGGACGTTGTCCGATCATCACATAAACTTTTTATTTATACTTGTGTATGTGGAATACTATATACGTACATATACACTTTTACTCTTAAATCACTACTGTAATGTGATACAGGTGATTAATTTTTATCTCGTGATTAATTTTTATCTCTTGTGCAAAATACATGACGTTTATATTAAAATTATTCACTGTTTCACAAGGATTCCAGCAACGCCAAGCAGATGGGGGAGAGAGAGGGTGGGAGCGAGGAGGGGGCGTGGGGGGAGTGGAGGTAGTACGTTTGACAGTTGGCACGGGCCCAGGTCTAATGCGTGTATATTTATCAGTTCTTAGGTGACTAAGCGTCTCTCTTATAAAAAGCCAGTGAAATGACCTGGGTGAATATAATTAACAGCTGGGATTCTTGTAACATACTGATTAATTTGAATATAAACATGCTATAATTTGCACTAGACAAACAATTTTAGTGCCGTAATCAAATTAGTACATGTGCACTCGAGCTTTGCATTGACGTCATTTATTTCTATTACGTTTCTTTTAGTATGGTGTGTGCATGTAAATGGATGAAAATAAATGAAGAAACTTATGTAAATCTACCCAAAAATACAGTTGAAAAACTTTTTATAAAATGTACTACAGTATTGTACACTAATGTACTACATATTTTATATCTTGAGCAAAATATATGATGCTTATATTCAAATTAATCTGTCTTGCAAGGATTTCAGCAATGCAAATTATATTATCCTAACTTTAGTCTGAGATATTATATAAAATGAACAAAGAAATCGCCAATCTTTTATCTTGGAACACGAGGGTGGTGGGAAGATGGGGGGTGAGGCGACAGAATGTCTGCCGTTTGTTTGTTTATTTATTTGAGATAAGATTTGACAGTTGGCGCTGAAGGCCTGCCTGCATGTTTATTTATCATTACTTAAGGGTGACTAAGCTCTTCTCATAATTTGCCACCCAAATGACCTGGGTGAATATAACTTACATTGGAGGGATTCTTGTAAGATAGTAATTTATTTGAATACCTGTATAAACAAGCTATATTTGCAATAGACATAACAATTTTAGTACCATAATCATTTAGTACATGTACAATACAGGTTTGCACTTGGGTCCATTGTTACTGTACAATATTGACTAAATTCACTAGATAACGTACGCCTGGCCGCACAATCTATAAGAATACGCGATGCATACGTGACTGCCTGCTTTAGGTCCATTTCGGTTCGCTAGTTCCCATTATTTGAATGTTTTTTTTTTTCAATTTAAATTTTAATTGTTTATTCCTTGATAGAGGAAGCGGGATCCTAGTGCTGTCACTTGGTACCCCTGTACCATAACACCAGAAGCAACTGGCCAGTGTCACAAGTATATACAGTACAGTCATCCCTTGGTTATCGCGCCTAATTGGGACCCTGCCGATAATGAAAGTACAGAATCTATGGGATTTATTCTAATTGGTTCAGGCACCCAAGACCCAACCCCAAGTTTCCCATTTTACGACCATTTAGACCCACTAAATATATATTTTGTGTTATGGTAAATATCATAAACACACATAGGCATGGCTAGGTTTATTACAAAGTGATGAAAAGGGTACGCTTAATACTGTAGTCCACAATACATGTAGCTATGCTTTTTTTATTTGGTCCCCCGTCATACAAGTCCGTTTTCTCTCACATCAGGATGCCTGAGTCCTCCGTTTTCTCTCTTAATCATAGAGTGCACCAGAAACTTTACTATTTTTAGTAATGCCACAGAATTTGAAATTGCAACCCCCATTGCAACTGGGGTTGCAATTGTTGAGGCAACTAGATATGTCTGATTACAGCAAATGTGTTATTGTCAATGTGTAGGTGAAAGATTTTATCCTCAATAGATGTAGGTTAACATTTCACCTGTAGGCAAATGCTTAAAAAAAGCCTAAGTAAGGAAGCATATTCCTTTAACACATAATATCTGACCAGTATGGGGAGGATCATCGTGTCTCCGTCAGGGGGTCGTGGAGTGGTGGTCCAGCAGGCGTCACTTTTTTTTTGGGGGGGGGGGTGGCACTGACGTATATGCAATCGGACGTTGTTCGGTCGGACGTTAACCGGCGCATGACTGTATTTGTGTCTTGAAGTTTGTGCCAATTTTAGTGTTTTCTGTATAACATGTGAAACTTGATAAAGATAATGTTAAAATATATCATCCAGGAGCACAAACATTTCCTACTAAGTTACAATTTTACAGCACAAGGAAGAGTAGTTCATGTGGATGTAAAATGTCCGCTAGTATGTCAAGTAAAATAGTGAGATTCATCCTTATAATTTGTCTTTCAGCATCTAGCTAATAGAGTGAGTTGATGTTTTGAGGATATTTATGAGTTTTCTTGGTTAACTTTAATTAATTTTACTTGAAAATTTATTTGCAGAAATGTCGTTACTGCTACCAAGTATTTAGATCCAACACGTCCGGTAACATGCGTTTTGAACATGCCCAAGGGTATCGACGTAGCCGAATGTAAAGTGTTAACTCTGGCCTTTATGGGAGGTTAAGGGTGGTAGATGTTATGGGTGGTAGAGGTTAAGGGTGGGAAATGTTAAGGGTGGTAGATGTTAAGGGTGGTAGAAATTAAGGGTGGTAGATGTTAAGGGTGGTAAATGTTAAGGGTGGTAAATGTTAAGGGTGGTAGATGTTAAGGGTGGTAGAAGTTAAGGGTGGTAAATGTTAAGGGTGGTAGAAGTTAAGGGTGGTAAATGTTAAGGGTGGTAGAAGTTAAGGGTGGTAGAAGTTAAGGGTGTTAGAGGTTAAGGGTGGTAGATGTTAAGGGTGGTAAATGTTAAGGGTGGGAAATGTAAAGGGTGGTAGAGGTTAAGGGTGGTAGAGGTTAAGGGTGGTAAATGTTAAGGGTGGTAGAAGTTAAGGGTGGTAGAGGTTAAGGGTGGTAAATGTTAAGGGTGGGAAATGTAAAGGGTGGTAGAGGTTAAGGGTGGTAGAGGTTAAGGGTGGTAGATGTTAAGGGTGGTAGAGGTTAAGGGTGGTAGAAGTTAAGGGTAGTAAAAGATCCTGATTAGTGGAGGGATCTTACTGTGTGGGCTTATTGTTTGCTTTCAGAAATAATGTTGCTTACTTTACCACTGTGTTTTATGGTAATACCCTTTCGATTATATCTCCCAAAGGTTATAGAAAATGATAAGTTAGTATGAAGATAATTTTTGAGGCAGAACGTGCAGGAAAAGATGTACAGTACCTCAGTTTTAGCCTCTTGATGTGCTAGAGATCTAACTCGGGCTGTAGTAAGATGCTTGTATAATGAATAATACCTCGACAACCTTACCTGTTGTTAGGGTTGAGTTGTGTGTACAGTATATGTCACATTTTAAAGGTTTTCTTTTTTTTTCTCCATAAATATCCTTAAGATATGCTAAATGTTTTACCTTGTATGTTCTATTAGTGTTTTCCTGTGTTATCTCATCTGCCCTAATTTTCCTGTGTTATCTCATCTGCCCTAATTTTCCTGTGTTATCTCATCTGCCCTAATTTGAGGTAAATCACTCATTTCTTTTCCTGCACACACACAGTGGGGTAAAGATAAGTATCAATATTGTCAATGATCCTTATTTCCTTTTTAACGTTATGAATAAAAGTTATGAAAATAAAAGGTGAAAAGTTTCAGGGGTTCAAATCTTAATGCAGGTAATAGACGACTTCTTGTTGGGAGAAATTATCCCTTAATTATTCCTTTGTTGACTACCTGTGATGTTCCGTTGTTTACACCATCAATCAATCATAGTACTGTACCATCCTTATACTGTATCTGAGGATTGGCAACCACAGTTCTCCACACTACAGTATACTGTACACTAATGATAAGGATGACACTAATTATTTTAGGTAAAACGAATTTGGCTCCCAGATGTCAGTTTCCTATTTATATATTTTCTCAGTAACACTCGAGTTGAAATTTCAAGTACCCGGTAATTTGATTGTCTGTCGACTTTGAGTTAAGTCTGGGGTCCCTCTTCATCACTTTCTCTACAAATCACAGTGGTTGAAATTCCAACATTTCCTTGACACAGTATAATGAGGGGCAACTGTTGAAAAGTTTAGTAATAAAGAATTATATTTTAAAAAAAGGGGAATCTATTTACAGCAATGTGGTAAATGCTACAAAAGATGCCGATGGAACCAGACCTGTTACTTGTGTTCTGTCATATGACAAGAAGACGGAATTTGCTGTATGTAAATTGAATTTTATTTATTTGCTTCTTAGGTTTTATTTAGGTGGTAATTGTCTTGTATTCTGTTATTATAAGTGTGGTTATGTGTTCACTATATTGTACTGCTGTGTTGTGGTTTGTTCATTTAAGTATTTGGTTAAACTTCAATGTTTTGATTTTGAAAGTGGACCCAGAGAATATCTGTTGCCAGGACCAAGTCTTCCACACTGTTGGTTTCAAGAGGTTTTCAGTATTTGTATGAAAATTACATTCTTATATGGAATTGCTGATTGAGGTGTGTTCCATCAGTTAGTCAACATTGTTTTATATCATCATCATCAATGCTCTATGGTTATTTTCCATGCTTGCACGGGTTAGTACTGTACAGTATTGTCTTGTGTTCCATGTTGTACACAAGATGGCAAATACAGAATCATCCTGAAGACTTTTATCATCAGTTGTATGCATGTTAACAAAGACTGACCTAGACCATTGAGTGTTCACCTGTCTATCATAATTGTGAAACTAAATGGAGTGGACCAGGCACACCAAGCCTGAATAAATAATAAGATATTATATATTTGGAAATTAATACTGTATGTCCATTGTGCTTATTTGTTTAATACCTATTGTACTGTACGTACTCACTGTGTGAACAAATTTGAGTCATTAGAACATGGCCATTTATTTTATAAAATTGATCTTCAGATTAGTTGTAGCGGCCACTCGTGCTGCGGACGCTACCCGGCCGGTGACGTGTGTCCTGAATCAGGGCTTACTTGAGTTTGCTGTAGGTTGTGTGAATCAAGTTGGTCATTTAGTTCGGATTACTGTCAGATTAACTTTTTGCGAAGACCTCAACTGAATGGATGACACACATAAGTTGATTGGTTTGTGTGTACACTGTTGGCTTTGTGTAATGTTAGAGCTCTCCTCTTGCTTTCACACATTTTCTATCTGAGCGACATAGTTAATTATTAGTTTGTTCTTGCACAGATTTGTTAATTCATACTGACAATAGCCGATTTGTGTGTACTTAAGATAACTTATGTGTAGATTGTTGGATTACAGGGAAGGTACAGGTGTGTGCGTGCGTGCATGCATGCGTGTGTGTGTGTTTTTTTTTTTTTTTTGTAAGTGTACAGTAGCTGCCCATCTGTGATTACATATTTTTTTTAAGTTGGACAACTGTATATAACTTTGTATTCAATTCTCGTCCAAGCTTTCAGACTGAGGCAATTATATCTTAACGGACTCATTTAAAGTCTGTAACATCTTCGTGATGCCAGTAAAAACTTCAGCTCATCTCTTCTATTCCTCCAGAAAAGTTGTAGCTGCTACCAAAGCCGAAGATTCCTCCCGGCCTGTAACATGTGTGCTTAATCGGCCAAAATACAAAGAATACGCTGTATGTCTACTTGAGTGTTTGTCTGTACACTGGTTGCTGTGTGACTGTGGTGTTGTTATGCATGTGGATGACAAGTAAAGTTATTACAGGAATTGGCTTCTCAGATGCTTGAAGTATGCACAGTAGGATTTAGATGCTAAGGTGCTTTTGTTTTGTATGATATGTTTACTACATGTTTAAAGGTCAACTCTAAAGGAAATATATATGATACACATTAGTTTAAAGTGAAATTGAGTGACATATCATATAAGCATTTTGACGGCCTCTTGTCGCCATGAACTGATGTGACGAGAGTTGCTTAAATTTCTTGTCATTACTTTATCAGGAGAGTACAGTAGTTGTGTTTGTTTGTTTGTTTGTCTATAAATTTTCATACATTCAACTCCTCCTAAACAACTGGCTTGACTTTGCTGCAACTCTCCATAAATATGTGTTCATTGGTGAGCTTTTGTTATTGCATGAGACATTAGTAAAGATCTCACAAATGGATGACTTTACTAAAATGGAACAAATGTGTAACTCTATATACATTCAAAAATTTTCATTCAGTTGTCGTGAAACTTGAAAAATTACCACAGTATATCACGTTTTTGTCCATTTACAGTATTAATGTCCATTTACAGTATTAATGTCTACAATAACTATGAAAAAGAAATGGTTTAGAGTTGACCTTTATAAATGTAAGTAAGTGTAAGTTATGTAACACTGCTGTTCTCTTACGTGCTTTTGTTCCTTTACATATTTATGAGTGTAATAATATTTTATGTACAGTATAACAAATTATTAATACAAGGTTCTGAGCTTTAACTATTTGTTTAGTAAGTTGATTTTTTTTTCTATTATTTCTTTTATATAGGAACAGCTTTCTGGGAAGACAATTAATTTATGCTTTCTTTTTTAAATTCAGTTTGTGTTCAGGTTGTTTTATGAATTTTTTTTTCCGGCCCAAAAATTCACTTATACAAAAGTATCCAGTTGGGTCAAGAGTTGCCTGAGTCTGTATTAGAGGGGAGGAGAGGCAGGGGTAGGTCGAGGAGGGCATGGGGAGAGGTTGTAAGAAATGACATTAGACTTAAGCACCTGACAAGAAAGGCTTCAAGAGGGTCGAGTGGAAAATGGCCATGAAAGGTTAATGATGGTGGCTGTGATCCATTAATATCATAGAGTATAGGTCATGTATATATTCCATGAGAGTGATGATAATTCCCTCATCATCATTATTAAGTTTTATTGATGTCCTGTTAATAGGCTTTTCACCTGTTTCTAGTATTATACATTTACTGCCTTCTTACTATCACACACGCATATTGATCTGTCATGACATATATCTCTTGGTGGTGGATCAATCGTCATTACTTAACATATCTCAAAGATAGTGAGTGAGCCATCCTGTATGTGAAGCTCATGCTGTTGTTTATAGTTATAATGGATGCTGGTGAACTTGATCGTCGAGTACTACTGTGTGGTTTACAGGCAGCTGTACTTTTACTCAAAATATGTGGCATATAGTATTTAGATGAGACTTGTTTATAATAGTTTTATTATACAGGGTATGCATGAGTTTTCTGACCCATTTTGAATCTTTTAACCTCAAAAATTTTATAGATAGAACACACTGGTTTTCTTATTCTTGAAGAACAAGACTGATGCTACAGTTAAGTGAAGCATGAATTCTAATGTTGCTGTAAGAAGTTATATGGCATGTATTGGGGTAGGTAAGGTTGACTGTAGTGTGGGTGAAGGGTCATCCTATGCTTGTACAGTACAGTATGTTGTGGGTGCTCTTGTTGTTTAGAGGAATGAACCTTTCTTATATGTGTGTTAGTAAACTGTATTGTGTAGGTGATAGTGTAAGTTGAACTAAAATGGTCGTGTTGAGAACAAACTAATCTTTCACATAAGCTGTTGTTTACCTACATTTATTGAGAATATTAACAATCTAACCTGTATTAACCTAACATAGCCTTTTTAGATCCAGCTAAATCAAATCTGAACTGAAATTGTTTGAGATAAATTAAGTCATGCTGATTTTATGAAATATAAATTGTTTTTTAATTTAGGAGTTTACAGGTACAGTATTTCCAATATTTAATAAAATGACAGACATTACAAATTATCGGTGTTGATCAATTAGTACACTGTAATTAACATGATCTGACTCACTAGGGTAGCAGCCTGGACATTATCCTGGTGAACCGTTACTACTCCTGGTACAGTGACACGGGTCACTTGGAGATCATTAAGCTACAGACTGTCACTGAGTTCACTGAGTGGCATGAACTGCACAATAAACCTGTCATGATCTCAGAATATGGAGCTGGTTCAATGCCCGGCCTTCACACGGTTAGTTCACTACATGTTTTATTGTCTATTTCTTACAAGTTGTATGTACAGATGACATGACTTTTTTCCCTTGTTGTATTTTCCCCACTATGTTTGACTTTTCATTCAATGTTTTAATTAATGATTTTATGTTTTGGCTTTTGAAATGTTAAAAAGTGTGAAGAAGCTGAACTGAGAGAGATCTATCGCTGATTATTATTTTTTTAGTAGTTTTGTAGTGTTATTTTCCTTTTCCATACAATGTTTAGTTGAGGAAAGCGTTTATGAATATTTTACCGCACCTTATAAACACACTGCACCTCTGAATGATTAATAGGCATACTGGGATGTGTGAGTATGTGAAAGTGTACAAATGTTAGGAGGGAAAATTACCATAAGCCATTCTTCTTTCTCTGATAAAAGGTATTCCAAGTTCTGTATATGTAGTGACAGAAGGCAATATTGGGGCAGATCTGTAGTGTTACTGAATATTGATATAATATTTTGTTATCTAGGATGTGACATACTGTACTTGAAAATCGAATAAGATTGATATACTGTACTGTACTGTGTAGTGTAGTTGAAGAAGTGATAATACTACAGTATAGTACTTTGGTGAATTGATGAATTAAATAACTGATTCTGTATTAGTGAAGTAGTTTACCTTCATGGCAATTATCAAGGATTCAAAGATAGCTTTGTGTTATGTAAAAATATATTGGCAAGAATGGAATAGGTGTAGTAATACTTGTGGTGAATTTACTATATACCAGCGGATGTGTCGTGTAATGTGTGCCAGAACTGTGATACATCTGAAATCATCCATTGTTGTATATTAATTATAACGCTTGAAAATTAATATCTTTCTTTAATTGTTCGAGAAAGTGTTACAGTATAAGGAAGCCTCTGTGTAATTTCCTCCCCCCAGGACCCAGCATTCACATGGTCTGAGGAGTACCAGGCAGAGCTGATGTTGCAGAACTTCGAAGCGTTTGATGAACTCCGCAAGAAGGGATACTTTATTGGGGAAATGATTTGGAATTTTGCTGACTTTGCTACTCCACAAGGTAAGTAGAATAATAGATACAGGTATAATTTTTATTCATCCTGTTTGATTCAATTCTGGTAGATGATTATAATGTCTGCCAAAGGCTTAGATTAGTTTTACTGGTAAGTACAGTAGACGTATCATCCAGCAGACTTACCCTAGACCTACCTCGTGCCTACACTTCTTTATTTGTGTATATTTTTCTCCACAAACCGGATCATTGTGGGGTACTGTATAGGGTTCTGTGTTTACTCATCTTACTTATTATGCTTGTAACATTGGTCATCACCTATGTTGTTGTATTTGATGATTCATAAGAAAAAGTTCTTAAGTCATAAAGTTAATCACTCGCTTGTGTAATTTTTTAATGCTGATTTTTGGTGTTTTTCTCTTATTCTATATGAACTGTATACTAAAGTAAACCCATTTTGTGTTTTTATTTTGCCATTCATTTTTCACTGAGGTAACTGGTGTAGTATACAATACAGGTCTTAGGAAGATCTATGAGGTATCTGCCATGATTAACCGTGCTGCTGGACAACAAATATTTATTTAATTTTTTTTTTTTTTTAATTTAAGCATGATTTGTCATCACCTGAATGATGACTTCTACTTGAGTCCTCTTGATAATTTATATTTTATATTTCTGATAAATTATTTTGGTTTCCCTTAATCAGTAAATAAGAAGTTTTAAGCATGCTCTCCATTACAGTACAGTACAGTACTTTAATGAGTAAGTTAAAAGCATTTAGAAAGCTATTGAAATATGTTTTTCTGACACTGTAGGTTTTACACGTGTGGTCGGAAACAAGAAAGGAATTTTCTCCCGAAATCGCCAACCCAAAATGGCAGCTCACGTACTCCGTTTTCGTTACCACAAACTTGCTGAATCATCATTATTTGATGATGAGAATCTTCTCTGTTTTAGGAAATAGGAATTATGTTATTAGTACAGTACAGTGTACTGTAATTAATATGCCACTGAGCACTTCTAGCATTGTAGCCCATTTTTCTTTTATATAAGAAATTTAGGTTTTTAGTTGAATTAAGTACATACAGTACAGGACAGTACTGTATTACTAATTGAGAGTTATTCACTTTCCTTATTTTTAATATTTGTGTCACAGTACAGCACCATAAACTTAAACTGTAAAATCACCTTTTACTCGTCAGAACTTTGCATTTAAGTTAAGAATACCTTTACATCAGGTATGATAATGAATACAGTAACATCATCTTACAACAGTATGACAATACATTTTAAGAGTACTGTACTGTACTTCACCTTATTCGAAAAACCATTTTATTTATTGTTTAATTTTTAGGAAATATATCTGTTGCAGGAATTATGAATTGTATTTTCTGGAGTCCAGGATAATTATTGTTATTTTTGTACTGTGATTGTTTGCTTCATATAAAATGTGTGTTGAGCCTTATACTGTACTGTACTTTCTACTGTAATCCTATTTTCTAATTTTGAAATATTTTACTCTGTGTATGTGTGTGTATGGTCATCTATGCTGTGTGAATTTACCATATTCTATAGACATGTACATGGCCATAGATATGGTAGACAGTCACTTGTTTAATTTTGGATGCTCATATCACTGAGCACATAATTTGGCATCTGTACCGTTATTTTCTGTGATGTAATGGCATTTATTGATATTAATACTAAACCCTCTAAGGTATTATTAAACTGATAATAAAGAGGAATTACTGTACACTCTTAAATATTTGATTTACTTGGAATCTCCTGAGGAACAGAAGGTGTCATAGTATAGTCTTCCTGAGGCGATAAAGGCTGCCCATATAATTATCTGACACATTTTAAACTTTAAGAACTTTAAAAACAGTGCACATTGAGTTGTTTGTCGAGTCTAATAAAACTAGACTAATTTATCTTTTAATTTTTTTAGGGTTACATATTTCTATTAAGTTTTAAAATGGGTTAGGTGGTTTAAGGACAGTCATTGTACTCCTGCCCACATAAATATGTAAAGTGAAAATATTGTACTCTAGTTATTTACACTATTATTCTTGTATGGTTTAAGGAAAGAGTTCTAAACTAGTCCTCATCTATATACTGTACTGTGGTGATGATAAATCTTGATATTTTTAATGTTGGATAAGATAAACCATAGATGGCAAGTAATTAGCATTAGAAAATTCATTACAAGTTTTGAGATGTCATTGGGACATGTAATTATACGGTTATAAAACTGCGGATAACAGATCCTTAATCAGCATGTTCAGGAGTACATATTTTGAGATTTTGAACAAAATTGCCAAGATAAGAGTACAGTATGGCCGAAAACACTTTCTCTTAAAATTGAAATTTAATGTTTCTAAATAGTACTTGAGTACACCGAGGATAACACACAAACACTAAGGAGAGACCTTGATAAGCCCTAAAAAAAACAGGGTTGCTATTTTGTTGGTTTTAATAAGTTTTAAGTGTTTGTAGCCTTTTTATAAGTTTTTAATGTGCCATTAATCATAAACATTACATTCAGGATGGTTTAGCAATCATTTATACTATTTTCTATCTAAAAAAATCACTGTGTAAAGGCCACATTTAAAAAACACAAGCTTTGATCAGTCATAGGACTTGGCTGACTCTGGGACACATGACACTGCAGGATACATTGGGCCCTGGGTACCAACAGACCAGAGAACACAGCGGATCTTCAGCCATGATGGATTCTAGGGCACATTTGGTCCTGGTGGAGGTTTCATGTTTCCCGTGTTCTATTGTTTTTGCATATTGGTGGGCAGAGGGAGGAACCCTTACCCCATTGACTAAGGGTTTAGAGATAAAACAAGGACATCTACCAGACCAGTCACTTGTGGATCACAGTTGACAAGAGTATAAGAAAAGACATACTGTATATTATAACCATAGCGACCCCCGCTTAATTTATGTGATGATTGCACACCCTAATGCAAACCTAACCTCAGATAATCTAACCTACCTCCACCTCCCCCCTTTAGCATGAGAGTGTGCAGTCATCAGGTGAAACAGGCTGGTAGTCTTAGTCTTCATGAGATACAATTTATCTTAATAATATTATATTATATGAGATAGGATCTTGGGATCTTTTCAGAACTGATTTCTCAATCTGAATTACATAAAGTTAGGTTTTATTGACTGTTAACTGAATCCTCGTCCTCGCTCCTTCCAGAATACAACCGTCCTGGTGCATGTATGAAGGGTCTTTTTACTCGAGCTCGACAGCCTAAGCTAGCTGGGCATCTGATGCGAGTACATTACTGGTCACTCGCACAAAAGATTGATAACGTGACAGTTCCTGAGGGTGTAGGGAGGCTTGGGTCAGTTTATAATTGGAAAAACTTGTAATTGGTTACTTTTAATGTGGAGCAGCAGTGTGTAGAGCACAGGACTGTAGTCTGGTGTTGTCTTCACCTTCATCCACATTAGAGGTCAAAACTCCTGATTCATGAAAACACATTTGTAGCTGCTTGGAATCATATAATAGTAAAGCAATATGAATTTTATTAGGATTAAAAATTATGTTTGAAATATATGAACTTCCAGTAGCTTAGATAAGTGATTTGTTATTGATGCTAGTGATTGATAATTTTGTGCAAGTTTTGTGGAATAACCCCAAGAACAAATATGAATAATTCTTTTAATTTTGTATCTTACAATGTACCAAGGCAGGTAGATATCATATTATATAGTGCCTTACTTTAAATCTAGAAATAATAAGTGTGGGAAATGTGTGTAAAGCTTTGATGATGATGTTATTACTGTACTGTACTTCACCACACTTAATGTTCCTCATGGTACAGTATCTTGGTTAAATATTATTTCATCTTGCAGTTTTCTCAGTCTTGTGAAAAAAATCATTTCCAAATCCTAAAATCATTGTCAACAGTCATGTTAACTTCTACTCACTGAGAGTACTGTGATATACTTGTTGTTTACAGTTAACATGCAGGGAAAGATATTTTTTTGGATTGATATATATTTATGCAGTAAAATCGTTATACATGTTTACAATTGGTTCAGCATGTATATAGATAATGTAATTATACAGTGTACATGGATGGTGCTGGTATACTATACAATGTACAGTACCTAGACAATGCAGTTACTATACAAACAATGTACAGTTGCTTCCACATGAACATACCACTGCCTGGGAGTGTGTGAGGGCTCAGGTGCAAGATGTGGCAGCACATCTCCATAGTCAGGGTTGAAGGAATGGAAATGAAACAGTGAAATTTCCGTGTTTGCTTGGCCACACACCTATGGTGAAGAACACTTATCACATGGATGCTTTACTTGTGTATGTTCTGCAGCCATGACCGAGTGACTATGATTGAACTACAGGAACTGGCAAACAGGGTGATCCACTGTTTCCAGCCTGTGTTTATATCCAGTAGGGGAAAACCTTCAATGTTTTGTTATCTTGGTAATGTTCAGATATTAATTTTATTTTCACATTTCCTTTTACCAGTGTGAATGCTGAAACTGCATGATAGTTGTTCCTGTGGGTCTGTCATTTTGTAGATCTAAACCTGTGAGTATGATGACTCCTGTGTGTAGTGTGTGACTAGTACCTTGTGTGATGTTTCTGGAGTGACTAGTACCTGGTATAATGGTTTTATAGTGACTAGTACCTTGTGTGATGTTTCTGGAGTGACTAGTACCTGGTATAATGGTTTTATAGTGACTAGTACCTTGTGTGATGTTTCTGGAGTGACTAGTACCTGGTATGATGGTTTTATAGTGACTAGTACCTTGTGTGATGTTTCTGGAGTGACTAGTACCTGGTATGATGGTTTTACTAGGTGATGTTTCTGGAGTGACTAGTACCTGGTATAATGGTTTTATAGTGACTAGTACCTTGTGTGATGTTTCTGGAGTGACTAGTACCTGGTATAATGGTTTTATAGTGACTAGTACCTTGTGTGATGTTTCTGGAGTGACTAGTACCTGGTATGATGGTTTTATAGTGACTAGTACCTTGTGTGATGTTTCTGGAGTGACTAGTACCTGGTATAATGGTTTTATAGTGACTAGTACCTTGTGTGATGTTTCTGGAGTGACTAGTACCTGGTATAATGGTTTTATAGTGACTAGTACCTTGTGTGATGTTTCTGGAGTGACTAGTACCTGGTATGATGGTTTTATAGTGACTAGTACCTTGTGTGATGTTTCTGGAGTGACTAGTACCTGGTATAATGGTTTTATAGTGACTAGTACCTTGTGTGATGTTTCTGGAGTGACTAGTACCTGGTACTAGTACCTGGTATACCTGATGGTTTTATAGTGACTAGTACCTTGTGTGATGTTTCTGGAGTGACTAGTACCTGGTATGATGGTTTTATAGTGACTAGTACCTTGTGTGATGTTTCTGGAGTGACTAGTACCTGGTATGATGGTTTTATAGTGACTAGTACCTTGTGTGATGTTTCTGGAGTGACTAGTACCTGGTATGATGGTTTTATAGTGACTAGTACCTTGTGTGATGTTTCTGGAGTGACTAGTACCTGGTATAATGGTTTTATAGTGACTAGTACCTTGTGTGATGTTTCTGGAATGACTAGTACCTGGTATGATGGTTCTACAATTACTAGTACCTTGTGTGATGTTTCTAGAGTGACTAGTACCTGGTATAATGGTTTTATAGTGATATTTTTAGGTGAATACAACATCAATAATGTTACTGTTGTATTGGGACAGAAGACAGTATTTTTGTTAATTGTTTTTCAACTTGAACAAAAACTGAAAATGTTTCCATCTGTCATAAATGATGTTAGACATAAATTTAGAATACCATAAAGCATTTAAGAAAATCATTAAAATCAGAAATGTTTAATATAAAACTTGTAATAACGAACAAATAACTAGATTCACCAAAAAGTGTTGACCTCACAGAACAAGGAAACATAGTACTCTATTGAGATCTTAGAATTATAACTATTTTTAAGGACCCCAGTTGATTCATGATATGGGCTTGGACTCTACCTAAAGATTTAATTGTTTTAGGGAACTTTATAATAATTAATGTCTTCAAACTCCATATATACTGTACTGTAATTAGCATTTATGGTAATTAAAATTTTCAAACCACATATAATTACCATCTTCAAACCACATGTATTAAAATCTCTAAACCACACGTACAGTATATGAGGTTGGTTTATATTGTCATATCTTAGAGTTAGTCACTGGTTGTAACTTGTGATAATAATACAGTACATGAGGGACCGACTACTCAAGGGTGTGTTGTTGTTGAGAGTGACTTCCCTCAGTTGTGGTTGTGATTTATATACTTTGATCAATGAGCGTTGATTGCAGAATTATTATTTTTTTGTAGTACAGTGAGTTCTGCTATAACGCGTGTTTTGATAACGCGAATTTGCTGTAACGCGATTTATGAATTAGGAACGATATTTGTATAACGCGAATGCTTGTTTGCTATAACGCGATTTTTGATTACTATTTCTCCAATTTTGTGGTACGTATTAACTGTGAATATAGTAAAGAAGAATATCAACAAGAAGCGTTCTGGTGATAGAATTCCCGGTGATGATCGTAAAAGAAAGGATATAACACTTGAAGAGAAGATCAATTTTATCAACCTCAAAATCACCCTTCTCCCCCATCAAGTAAAGTGTTACATTTACTGTATGATTTCATTATTAGATATGAAGGTAACATTTATTTAGACTGCTATCCTTTGTGTTAGGCTAACTACTAAATTTTTTCGATTTCGAGTAATCTGCACCTAACCCTATTTTCTCCATAAGCCCTGTTATTTCTATTACGCGATTTTCTATAACACGATATTTTACAAGAACACAATTATCGCGTTATAGCAGAACTACCTGTATCTGATTTTGTAGATATTAGTGTCCTCAGTAGATATATTAAAAACATTCATTTTATTAACTATAATTTATTGCATTTTATACACATATATAAGTTTGTATTGATTAAAATTTAGATATGCTTTTTAATGTTTTTTTTTATTCTTTAGCTGTATTAATTTAATCCAATTTATATTGTAAACTGGAATGCGGTAGTACCTTACCTAACCTAACCTGAGTTTGGGGGAATTATGGATGAGTATCACTTTAAGCTGTTGTTGCCTACCATCACATCAGTAGTCCATTATCAGTCACCAAGTTCACCTGACTGCTAAACTAATCTATCCTTGTTCTTCACTGGCTCACTCACCTTTCAGCTCACTCACTGATGACCCTCAGACTATAACTGAAGGTAGGAGAAGAGTTGTAGCTTCCTTAGTGGGGCACCAAGTTACTTGAACTATGAAGGTTAAACCATATGTTTCATATTTCAGACAGGAGTTTTGGACCAGTACATGAAGCACACATAGTTTAGTTACATCAGGTAGCTGTAGGAGGAAAAAAGATATAGTGCATGAGAATGCTGAGAACTACAGTGGTGAGGTCAATTGCTGTGTGGCTTTAGGGACAGTGAACTCTATGTATCTGTTACAATGCATATTATTGGTAAGTCTAAATTCAGTTCTATGTACTGTACAATGAAAGACAAAAGTCGCGTCGTGACATTTGGTGAAAACATATGCCGAAGGGCTAAAACTTTTGGTGCGCTCTGCCTTGTGGTAGGAGGCTCTCATAATGTTTCACGAGTTATATTTAATCTTCGGACAAAACCGTGGCATGATTTTTGTCTTTGATTGTACACCCACCAAAAAAAGTATCCGCACGCCTGGGTCCAATGGTTTTTCAGTTTGAGGACTGCACCTCCTGTTATGTTGGTAAGGTTGGCGAGTGTGACTGCGTGACACATCTCTCTATATATTCTGTTCGCTGTTCTGTATATAGGATTAAATCTCAAATTACAATGGTGAATATGATCCAGTAGACATATTTGAAAACAGTACAGTCTGCATAATAAATTTGGTTAACGAACATTGAAAATTTTTTCATTCAGTTATGGGGATGAGTTGCTATTTGGGAACATACACAAGTGACAGGAATCGTGAATTAAACTATGAATAAGAGCATATATTGTAGGTTTCCGTATATTTGTATTTATTTTATAGGTCGGTCCCCAGACATCCTGCATGAAACATAAATCACCTTCTTCCTCCCACAAGTTATAGATTTAAAACATGGTTCAAGACAAGTCACACCTGAACACTACCTCTGAGATGTGGCAAAGCTCACCCTTCTGTAGGTATTAAGTGAGGTTGAATAATACATTACAAGGCTGATATATGCTAATGATAAATATGCCAAGGTTTGAAACATTCCAACAACAGAAGGTTCGATCCCATTGTTCTCATATGGAATACATACTGTATATTTAATGTTAAAAAGGAAAGCAGGGTTAATAATATGAGCCAGGACTCGAGGCCACTTTTCAGAATTCTTGGTTCGTTGTTTCATATTGTTTTATGGTGAAAAGGTGTGGATACTTTGTTTGGTGGGTGTTACCTGTAGAGTACTGAAATGATTTGAACAAATTACAGTATATACAGATATAACAGATGACACAAATAGAAAATACAATGTAAGCTCACAGAGTTTACTCGCACTTCATTTTTTTACACACAGGATTGTATAATGTATATTGACTCCATTTGAAACACCAGAAAACTAGTAAATCTTAATACTACTTGTTTTACAAATAATTACATGAATTAACTATTAAAAATACAAAGCAGATGAAAAACAAAACAAAAAGTATATAAACTTAATTCTGTACTGTATTAATACACACAATGCAAAACAATGACTAATAAATGAACCAGTGTACCATAATTATCTATATGACATCAATTTACCATAATGGATATATCTAGACACTAACCATTACTCTTTATCCAGGAAATATATAATTTTTTTCACCGAGATATATTAAAATATATTTCATGTTATTAATACAGTATCATTAGTCAGAAAAAAGTGGGTTCCATTGTTAGGGGCAGTGAGGGTACAGCAGACATTACACATAAGTCTTTGGTACACAAGGTGGTGGTGTGACTGGCACTAACTCAAGCTGTAAAGGTAAACACAATACCAAATCATACCTGGATGAGTAAGGTACCTTTTGTGTAACAGGAGAATCGTCTTCCTCATAACCAGAATTGAGAGAGAGCAATACACAGTTCTATCTCACCAGTAGTATGATCTGTTCGTGGTTGAGTGGGAATGCCTTGGTGATAGCGACAGTTGTGTGTGTATATGAGAGAAGGTAGAAGGGAGGGGAGGAGGAGGAGTATTTTTCGGTCCTTCTGAGAACACCTTTTAATATCAACAACAACCTGGGTGAAGACTTATTACATACACATGCCTTTTTTAGGTTGACAGAGGGAGGGAGAGAAGATGAGAGAGAGGGAGAGAAGTTGAGAGAGAGAGAGAAGATGAGAGAGAGAGAAGATGAGAGAGAGAGAGAAGATGAGAGAGAAGTTGAGAGAGAGAGAGAGAAGATGAGAGAGAAGTTGAGAGAGGGAGAGAAAGAGAAACAAAAAGAAGAGAGAGAGAGGGAGAGATAACCAAAGATGAGAGAGAAGAGACACAGAGATAGATGAAAAAGACGATAAAGAGAGAGAATAGAGGAGAAGAATAAGAGCGAAGCAAAAGAGACGAGAGGGAGATAGAAAGAACAGAAGAGAGAAGCAGAAGAGACGAGAGAGAGAGAGAGAAGCAGAAGAGATAAAGAGAGAGAATGGATCAATGCCTTAATCCCCATTTAAACAGACCATCCACTAAAGTAAGTAATCGTAAAATATAATGTAAACAAGTACCCCCTCTTTATTGCAATATATTTAATAATTTTTATCCTTAATGATGCAACTTTATTTAAACTCTTATAAAACCGTAACCCGTAATAGTTGGAGTAATAATTGTCATTCATTCTTTTTTTTTTATAATTTGAGTTTCACTGATTTTAAAATGAAGACCAGAATTACAAACACGGTATTAGGATAGGCTCGTTTGGTTAGGTTAGGTTTGTAAGGTAAATAAGACTGGAATTATGAGATAAGTTTAAAATATAGTAAAAAAAAGTTTGGTTTAGGTTAGGTTTGGTTTGGTTTGGTTAGGTTTGTAAGGTAAATAAGACTGGAATTATGAGACAAGTTAAAAATATTATAGTAAAAAAGGATTTGGTTTATATAAGAATCTGGATTTGATACAAAAATATTGAAGTTTTATTAAATTTTACGCTCCCGCTAGTCACTGCTCCCCCTCCCTCCCCCATCCAACTCCCCCCTCACCCCCCTTTTTTTTCATCAACTCCCCTCCCCATCCAACCCCCCCCCCTCCCATCAACCCCTAACTCCCTCCTCCATCCACTCCCCCACCATCCAACTCCCCCCCCCTCCCCATCCAACTCCCCTCACCCATCCACCCCTCAATCCCCTGGTGGCGTGGGAGAACAACACATCACTTTTTCGATTTTTTCTCAGAGTAGTTAACACAGTCAGCTGCGTCCTGAGTAGTTAACACTGCATCATAAACTAGTTAACACCGTCACAAACTAGTTAAACTGCGTCACAAACTAGTCGCAGGGTCCAAACTAGTTAACACTGGTCAAACTATTAACACTGAGTCACAAACTAGTTAACACTGCGTCAAAACTAGTCGACACTGGGTCACAAACTAGTTAACACTGGGTCACAAACTAGTTAACACTGAGTCACAAACTAGTTAACACTGGGTCACAAACTAGTTAACACTATGTTACAAACTAGTCAACACTGCATCACAAACTAGTCAACACTGAGTCACAAACTAGTCAACACCGTGCAAACTAGTTAACACTGCGTCACAAACTAGTTAACACTGCGTCTGTTAACACTGGGTCACAAACTAGTTAACACTGTGTTACAAACTAGTCAACACTGCGTCACAAACTAGTCAACACCGAGTCACAAACTAGTTAACACTGCAAAACTAGTTAACACTGCGTCACAAACTAGTTAACACTGGTCAACTAGTTAACACTGGTCAAAACTAGTTAACACTGGTCACAAACTAGTTAACACTGCGTCACAAACTAGTTAACACTGGGTCACAAACTAGTTAACACTGCGTCACAAACTAGTCGACACTGGGTCCAAACTAGTTAACACTGCGTCACATAGTTAACACTGGGTCACAAACTAGTTAACACTGTGTTACAAACTAGTCAACACTGCGTCACAAACTAGTCAACACCGAGTCACAAACTAGTTAACACTGGGTCAAAACTAGTTAACACTGTGTTACAAACTAGTCAACACTGCGTCTCACTAGTCAACACTGAGTCACAAACTAGTTAACACTGCACAAACTAGTCAACACTGTGTTACAAACTAGTCAACACTGAGTCCAAACTAGTTAACACTGTGTTACAAACTAGCCAACACTGTGTACAAACTAGTCAACACTGGTCACAAACTAGTTAACACTGTGTTACAAACTAGTCAACACTGTGTTACAAACTAGTCAACACTGAGTCACAAATTAGTTAACTGTGTTACAAATAGTCAACACTGCGTCACAAACTAGTCAACACTGAGTCACAAACTAGTTAACACTGCGTCACAAACTAGTCAACACTGTGTTACAAACTAGTCAACACTGAGTCACAAACTAGTTAACACTGTGTTACAAACTAGCCAACACTGTGTTACAAACTAGTCAACACTGAGTCACAAACTAGTTAACACTGTGTTACAAACTAGTCAACACTGTGTTACAAACTAGTCAACACTGAGTCACAAATTAGTTAACACTGTGTTACAAACTAGTCAACACTGCGTCACAAACTAGTCAACACTGTTACAAACTAGTTAACACTGCGTCACAAACTAGTTAACACTGCGTCACAAACTAGTCAACACTGGGTCACAAACTAGTTAACACTGTGTTACAAACTAGTCGACACTGGGTCACAAACTAGTTAACACTCGTCACAAACTAGTTAACACTGGGTCACAAACTAGTTAACACTGTGTTAAAACTAGTCAACACTGCGTCACAAACTAGTCAACACTGAGTCACAAACTAGTTAACACTGGGCAACCTTTAATATTTACAAACTAGTCAACACTGCGTCAAAACTAGTCAACACTGAGTCACAAACTAGTTAACACTGCGTCACAAACTAGTCAACACTGTGTTACAAACTAGTCAACACTAGTCACAAACTAGTTAACACTGTGTTACAAACTAGCCAACACTGTGTTACAAAACTAGTCAACACTAGTCACAAACTAGTTAACACTGTGTTACAAACTAGTCAACACTGTGTTACAAACTAGTCAACACTGAGTCAAAATTAGTTAACACTGTGTTACAAACTAGTCAACACTGCGTCACAATAGTCAACACTGAGTCACAAACTAGTTAACACTGCGTCACAAACTAGTCAACACTGTGTTACAAACTAGTCAACACTGAGTCACAAACTAGTTAACACTGTGTTACAAACTAGCCAACACTGTGTTACAAACTAGTCAACACTGAGTCACAAACTAGTTAACACTGTGTTACAAACGTCAACACTGTGTTACAAACTAGTCAACACTGAGTCTAAATTAGTTAACACTGTGTTACAAACTAGTCAACACTGCGTCACAAACTAGTCAACACTGTTACAAACTAGTTAACACTGCGTCACAAACTAGTTAACACTGCGTCACAAACTAGTCAACACTGGTCACAAACTAGTTAACACTGTGTTACAAACTAGTCAACACTGGGTCAAAACTAGTCAACACTGCGTCACAAACTAGTCAACACTGTTACAAACTAGTTAACACTGCGTCACAAACTAGTTAACACTGCGTCACAAACTAGTCAACACTGGGTCACAAACTAGTTAACACTGTGTTACAAACTAGTTAACACTGCGTCACAAACTAGTCAACACTGCGTCACAAACTAGTCAACACTGCGTCACAAACTAGTCAACACTGAGTCACAAACTAGTCAACACTGAGTCACAAACTAGTCAACACTGCATCACAAACTAGTTAACACTGAGTCACAAACTAGTCAACACTGAGTCACATGAGCACTATAAACTTTTATCACCGTGACTGGCGTTCTTGGACACACTCTGAAGGTTAGTCGTAAAAAACACACAAAGTCGAAAAAAAAGATAATTAAGAAAATAAATAAAAATAAATAAGAAAATAAATAAATAAATGTAATTAAGAAATTAAATAAATAAGACAAGGATACACTGTGGTCGTATATGTGAGTTGGTGATTATTATTAAAAAGAGTCAATGGAAGTACTGTACGTATCTGATGGGCATTGTTGGTTAACCTTCCTTGGATTGTTTCAGTTTATTATTGTTTGTATACTTGCACTGTCTAGGTACATTGTATACCTGCACTGTCTAGGTACATTGTATACCTGCACTGTCTAGGTACATTGTATACCTGCACTGTCTAGGTACATTGTATACCTGCACTGTCTAGGTACATTGTATACCTGCACTGTCTAGGCATTGTATACCTGCACTGTCTAGGTACATTGTTTGTATACCTGCACTGTCTGGAGCACATTGTATACCTGCACTGGGCACATTGTATACCTGCACTGTCTAGGCACATTGTTTGTATACCTGCACTGTCTAGGCACATTGTATACCTGCACTGTCTAGGCACATTGTATACCTGCACTGTCTAGGCACATTGTATACCTGCACTGTCTAGGCACATTGTTTGTATACCTGCACTGTCTAGGCACATTGTATACCTGCACTGTCTAGGCACATTGTATACCTGCACTGTCTAGGCACATCGTATACCTGCACTGTCTAGGCACATTGTTTGTATACCTGCACTGTCTAGGCACATTGTTTGTATACCTGCACTGTCTAGGTACATTGTTTGTATACCTGCAGTCTAGGTACATTGTATACCTGCACTGTCTACATACATTGTATACCTGCACTGTCTAGGTACATTGTATACCTGCACTGTCTAGGCACATTGTATACCTGCACTGTCTAGGTACATTGTATACCTGCACTGTCTAGGTACATTGTATACCTGCACTGTCTAGGTACACCTGTGTTTATATGCATATTTAACTGTATACCTGAATGATCTACATGAATACTAAATTGTAAACTTATATGATGATCTTTTTTTTACTGAATAAACATGTATCTCTGTACCTGGCGGTGTGTAGACGTCATTACAAGGAACAAGGCAACAGGAGGATTAATTGGCGTCGGCATTACAGGGAGAGACTTAATGAACTCTCTCACCTCTAGTTAGGGAGGAGAATTAGAGAGATAAATTACCTTGTGGGACTTGAGGGAGAATATGTGGAAGTAGTTGAGAGATTCCTACCGTTGTGTCGCCAATGTCGTTGTTACGTGCTTGGCTCCCTCCCACACACTATTGTTCTCTACTCTGTTTTTTTTTTCTAAATAATAAAAATTGCCGGGATAAACATTGTTTTAGCCTGAGTGCCATTTTCTATGACTCTCTCAAGGATTAACGATACGGGAAAGATTACAACGGCATCAACAGCTGTTTAAAGTGTAAAGTCAACTATATTATCTATCCATCCTTCCATCCATCTATCATTAACCTAAATATCTATCTATCATCCCATCTATCTCAATAATCCATCCTACCGCCCATCTATTAATCAACTATTTATCTGTCTATCCATCTATCTATCATCAACCATCATCTATCTATCAATCATCATCTATCTATCAATTATCTATCTAACCATCCAGTTGTCTATGGTCCCACAACCCGTGGTCCTGCTTTAAAGAATGGCGTGGGCAACAAATCCTCTGCTTGTCATTATGCTTCTGAAATTCCAGTGTTGTCTAGGTTAGAAATCCACCAATAATTACCATAAGACTAACGAGCAAGTCGGATAGTCTCTCACACCAACAGCCAATCAGCGTAGTTAGCTTGGAGATATCACCAGCCAGTATCAGCCTCTGTCACGTGGTTTAAATGCCGTTTAGTGTTTACATAATATGGTATGATGTCTCTGGTGTATGTTTTAATATTCGTAAGTAATAAGTTCCTCGGGTAGTGGTAATGGTGTCTGGGTGTTCACGGGGGCAGGGAGCGAGTGTGGAGAGCTGGTTAGGTGTGAGAGCAAAGACAAGGTGTGGACTGAGGAGTAAACAGTGGTTGTGGAGTCCCTCTGTGTTAGTGGTTGCTTCAGTGTGGGGAGCATTGAGGTTATTTTCGACAGGTTTTGGGTTATAAGTAAACTTCAGCTAACACAATGCTTCTATCTGTTTCAGTTTGTGAGTCGCGGCTCATCGTGGGGTAGGCATTGTTCCTCACCAACAACCCTTCCCACACTACTTGACAGCTTCATCAGTCGTAAGTGTTTATACAGTAGTTATTTAACATTGATAGGGATATTAATGTGATAATTGTTTTTGTTCTTTTTACTTCGTGCTATTTACATCTGTGTTTAGGATTAATTTGCAGAAATGGTTAGGTTAGGTTAAAGTTAGGTTAGGTTGGGTTAAATTTATGGAAGGTTAGGTTAAATTTATGTTAGGTTAGGTTAGAGGTTAAATCGCATAAAACAAACGGCCGTCCACAGATAGGAAGATATCGTTTACATTCAGTCCTACACGTTCCAACTCCCAATGAGGTTCAACTAAAATGTTTAACTAATAGAGAGTCTTATACGTTCTACTTTGCGGGTGTATGAGATGGTCAACACTTGGTGGTAAACACAAGCATGGGAGATATTTTGGCGGTAAACGTGAACATATTTCCCCGCGTGTCTCGTGTCACCTGGAGCCCACCCATTTGATCGATAAATATATACCCAAGACCAAACCCAGTGCTTCTAGGAATACGAGGGGATCTCACACATGAAACTTATGCGGAGGGTCGAGGCACGGAAACCTAGAATTCAAGACGGGATATCAAACGATGAGCATAAAACATAGGAGGATGTATGAGCCAGAAAACCAAGCAAAAGATAGAGGAGAGGGCTGAAAAGGGAGTTCCAAGGTTGTTGTATCATGAGGTCAAGTCAAACCTGTGTTACAAGCCATCATTATGCAAAAGCTGAAATTGAAAATTATAGGAGACAGACTCAGGCTGAAGAGACATGTAGTTACAGATTTGACCAGGACAAGCTGAGGTGCATTAACAGCTTTTTCTCAAAAACGTAGGACAACTGTCCTTCCTGCGTTTGATGATGATGGTCTTGATACAGCACTGACTGGGGTTATTTTAGCAGAAGAGGCACAGAAATGAACTGTTCTGCCAAAGGTCCAGCAGAGTCTCCTGGACATGGTATCCAGAAAAGTTAAGGAGCTGTGCAAATGAGCTGGCAGAGCCCTGAAGATTCTGGTTTTGTAAATGCCTGATGAATAAATGGTCCCTGAGTACCTAGGGGGTGGCCATGGAGCCTGGCCCTCAAGAAGGCGATAGGGCACCTACTTAACAACTATAGACCGGTGAGCCTGACCAGCATAATATGTAAAGTACTTGAGATATTATCAGAGATGCAGCGATGAACATTCATTGCCAAACAATCTTGTAAAAGATTGCCAACATTTACCATGTTTAAAGTTTTATTGACATAATTGCTCAAGGTATTGGATATTTGGACCATATTTCAGAAACGGGGTGGCATAATATCAGATAATATTTACCTAGATTTTGCCATAAGCTTGAGCAGGTAATTTACCAGTGCGCTGAAAATCAACTGGAAGGGTATTAATTAAAAGTCGTCCAGCGTGATAGAAGACTTTCTATACGACCGTACAATGTGGTGATTGAATGGCACGAAATCGTCATTCGTACCCCGTAATAAGTGGGGCAACGCAGGGTAGTGTATTGGCCCGCTGTTTGTTTGTTCATAACGATATGCCTGACGTTGTAATAACCTCCATACAAATGTGTTTGCCGATGACGCCGGGTTATTTCGGAAATTAAGAACCGCGACCGTGAAGAGCCGCAGAAGGACCTAAAATTCCAGGAAATGGTCGGGGTTGAATGCATGCTGAGATTCAATGTCACGAAGGTAAGAGAGATACACCTGGGTGTACCAATTGCAAGGAGGCGGCACTACAAGTGTCCCAACGGGATGAAGAAAATGGCCAGTTGAGACTGTGTGTGTGAGAAGGACCTAGGTGGTAAGCAAGGACAATGACAAAGTTCTCGGCCATTGTGAGAAGAAGGTGTAAATCAGGCAACAAACTATTGGGTCTTATAAGAAGGTTGTTCTTAGATATCTAGATTGTCCATCCTCTGATGACCTTTCAGGAGGAAGTGCTTCCTCATTCAGTGGTCATCACCCTATTCATCCCTGAGATATGCTAGGACTGTCAGTTGGTTGAAAACACCAAAGGAGGCCACTAAGTTGTGCTCACCTTTCCGGCATCTCTGGTAGCCACCTTATGAGATTGGAGCGCCTGAACTTGGCCTAGCTTTGCACACCATAGACGGGCAAGGGGGGACCTAGTTGAGGTTTAGGCATCTCTAGGGGTACTACATTTGTGTAGTTGAGGTTCCCACGGATGGTGACGCCTGCCCCACAAGGGGTCAGCAGCTCAAGATTGAGAAGAAGCCGCAAGTCCGGAAAACCGTGAGGCAAACTTTTTCGAGGAGGTTGTAAACTCTGGAACACCCATCAGAAAGGGTTAGACGGTAACTGAGGTGAGTTTTTCAAGAAGACTTGACCAACACTGGAGCGGGTTCAGGTACATTCAGGAGCTGCGGATGCCCAGCACGCGGTAACAGTGCGTGACAGAGATTTACCGACGCTCGGCGGAAGAAGAGCTGACCCTTGCGAAGAATTGCGCGGCGGAAATGCAATTGATGCCTGGCGCGGCCATTGAAGCTGATTGTGCGGCAAGAGGATAAAAGTAAGTAAAGAGACTCACCAGAAACCCGACACACACACTCACTCACACACATACGTGAGCGCTCTGTAACTGTGCTTAGCTATACCATATACAGTACCTGTATTGTTTATATACATGCTGCAATTTAGACTGTATCTGCAATGTCTACAATACATTATGAATCGATGTATACTTGTAAAGGGGATTTAATAACTAAAGACCTCTATCTGTAGTAGTTGAGGCTGAGGTCGACAGATGGTGGTATCGTGTCGAGTGATATAAGAGCATTCGTCCTCTCGACCTATATATAATCAGAGCCAAAACCTGTGAAAATTACGGCCCAAATGCACTGACGAGTAACATTTCCACCTCAGTGTTGGTGAAGCTCAGAGAGATTCAGGTCAAACGTTCTGTTGGCCGCCGTTCAGTGAGTAGAGATAAAAGCCAACACTAATCGACCTATTAATAACTAGTCTACAGCAAACGGAATAATTGTGATGGCAAGTCTCCCTCACTGGACAGTTATAAAACCATTTATCAACGGCATTTATTAGTACAGATGTAAGTATGTGTCATTAATATTACTGATTTAAGGGTGACGAGGATTACATTAATTTGATGACCATATTGGAAGATAGTTAGAAAGAGAGAGATATTCAGTGCAAAAATCATTATAGAGATTCTCATTGTTTTTGCACATATGACAAGACAGTGCAGGGGTATAATTTCAGGAAGAGAGTGCAGGTATATACTGTACTGTAGACTCAAAGTAGATAATAAAATCCCATCAGAGAAAACGAAAATAGATGAACAGAAGACTTAACAAAACAAAACCACAGAGAGGAAGACATAAAAAAAATAAAAAATAAAACTACAAACTAAGGAAAGACTTCAAAGTATACGACATTTAATACAAGGAAGACTTTACATAAAATGACAACATGCAAGGGGAGACTGCAAAGAAAATGCTTCAGGGGTAAAATGGGTCACTAATATAAACCATAAACAATGCATAAAACTGTAAATAAGTATTAAATTTGTATATTAAAGGGTCGAGGATTAGGGGAAATTTTAAGGTAAATAGAAATGACTTAAGGGTAGATTAAGACGTGGCTAAGAGCTTTCCCTTTCTCTCTGGTTAAATATAGTAGAACCCAAATTTACCCACACGTGTGTTAAGTAATGCTGTAGACACTTTTTTTCTGTTAACGCCAAAGGGACTGAGCTTACTTAAGTGTGTAGTAGTGATGGAAGTAGTAGTAGTAGTAGTTTATATAATGTATTTATCGTAGTAGTAGGGTAGATATTTAGTAGTAGTAGTAGTAGTAGGTGATGCTACTGTTGTTGTTCGTACAGTAGTATCAGTAATATGAGTAGATATTTAGTAGTAATAGTGGTAGTAGTAGTAGTAGTAGTAGTAGCAGTAAGCAGCAGCAGTAGTGATATTATTATTATTATTTTTATTATTATTATTATTATTATTATTATTATTATTATTATTATTATTAGATGGGTAAACCGCCTGTACCACCCCACCTGCACTGTATAAATAGGTCCAACCCCGTACACAAGGGTATAACTCTCTCAACCTGGTAATTTAACACCGCTCCCACCTGAACTAGTTTAAGTGGGTGATAAAGAGATGCTCTCAACACCTACACCACCACCACCTAGACTACTTACACTACCACCTACACCACCTACTGTAGTGTTTAAGTAGGTGATGTTGGGATAATCTGGCCTTGATACACAGCCAGACTACCAAGGATAAAATGTGGGTTAACATGTTAGTTGTGGTTAAATAAACACCAGAGAGTGAGTCAACGGTGAGTCCTGGTGATGGTTAAAACATATCTTACACACCCTCACGCAACCTTACATACTCTCAAACACACTCTAACTCACCCTGAAACACACTCATATACTTTCAGACACCTTCAAACATACTCATATTCTCTCACAACGCACACACACACACACACACACACACACACACACACACACACACACACACACACACACACACACACACACACACACACACACACACACACACACACACACCCACCAACGATTAAAGAACGTATATTTAGTTACGGTCGAGTCTCAACGCATTGTTGTCGCCATTTAAGAGAGCGCGTCTAATTACACTCGATAACGTAACTTTTTAACCGATTTTGTCGTTTTACAGCAGGGGAGGTGGGGGAGCGAGGGGACTGTGTCAGGTTAAAACTACTTCCTATTTACCGTTGTTTGTTATACCTGTACTGTCTAACTGTACATGATGACCAAATTTGTAGGCTGGATTGTATGTATGTATGTATGGTATGTATGTATGTATGTATGTATAACGAGGCATGAATGGTGTACACGGCCCAGGTGTGGTAGACCTTGGAGATGTTTGTGTACACAGCTGCCTCCCGTATACACACAGCCAATACACACACATACACCTTAAGGCTTCAAGGTGTAGCACATTTATACACACACACACACACACACACACACACACACACACACACTGAAAGAATAGTCATTTCCGACCAGGTGACAAACTCGTGATCACTGAATACCGGAATCACTCCACCACACCACACCACACCATACCACACCATACCACACCACACCACACCACACCACACCACACCACACCACACCACATACATTGCACACCAACGCCACCCACCCACCCACCCACCCACACACCCCACACCACACACACCCATATCATGCCAGACTTCGTTTAGGAGGTAGACGGCTTGGCCTTCACCCTGCCCCATATTTATAGCCAAACACACACACACAGCCACATCCCCTGCCCTATATTTATAGCCAGTGTCTTATGTCTTTAAGTTCCTCTACCTGATATTCATAGACAGTGTTACTGTCCACAGAGAGAGAGAGAGAGAGAGAGAGGGGGGGAGAGGGAGAGAGACTGCCTCCCAACATACACACTCTATCTTAAAAATATAGTCTACATCATCCCCAGCTCGCTCCCCCCCATATCCCCCCTCTTTTTAGGGAGGGGTGGGGGCTCATATGTAGGGGTTTCCAGGGAGGGTGGGGTGATGAAACTAGTGAGGGAGAGGAGACAAAGGCTGGGGAGGTAACAGTGTGGGAGGAGCCGCTGCCACCGCCGCCGTCCCTGCTGCCCATACCGCCGCCGCCACCGCCGTCCCTGCTGCCGCCACCGCCGCCGCCCCGCTGCCGCCACTGCCGTCCCCTGCTGCCGCCGCCGCCGTCGCCATTGCCGCCGCCGCCACCACCACCACCATCACCACTACCACCACCACCACCATCACCACCATCACCACCACCATCACCACTACCACCACCACCACCATCACCACCATCACCACTACCACCACCACCATCACCACCATCACCCACCATCACCACTACCACCGCCACCACCACCACCATCACCACCACCACCACCACCATCACCATCACCACCACCATCACCACCACCATCACCCACCACCACCACCACCACCACCACCACCACCACCACCATCACCACCCACCCACCACCACCACCACCATCACCACCACCGTCACCACTCACCACCACCACCACCACCACCACCACACACCACCATCACCATCACCACCACCACCACCATCACCACCACCACCACCACCACCACCACCACCACCACCACCACCTCACCACCATCACCATCACCACCACCACCACCACCTCACCACCTCACCCACCATCACCATCACCACCACCACACCATCACCACCACCACCACCACCACCACCACCACCACATCACCATCACCACCACCACCATCACCACACCACCACCACCACCACCACCACCCCTATTGTATTTATAGCTAACTGGGGAGGTAGGTACTGCCCTCCCTCAACCCTTCCTTGTCTCTCCCTTCTTTTATCCCTCTACCCCCTCCCTCCTTCTCTCTCTCTACCCCTCCCTCCTCCCTCTTTGTCTTGTTTCTCTGTGTCCTCTTTATCTGCGTCTCTTCCTCTGTTTGTTTGTGTTCTAGCTTTCTTCCTAATTCTTGTCTTTCCTTAATTTATTACTTTTTCTTTCCCTTGTGGTCTATTTTTTCTACCTTTCTCTCTCTTTGTTTTTGTTCTTCCTCTGTCTCTCTCTGTCTCTTTTCTCCCTCTCCCTGTCTTGGTGTGTGTGTGTGGTGAGGAGAAGGGGCGGAGAGGTGAGGAGAGCGACGGAGAAAAAACAACATTGAATTTACACCGATTTCAGTTGTTCTTTTCACTACAGAGAGACACAAGGACAGAGTTAAGGGGAGAAGCCTTAACCCAGATCCAGAACTCTAACTTAATGTAGCTCAATATTTACACCAGTACTGTATCGGTCACCAGCAAGAAAGACAACCTGTTTCACAAGTTTATTATATATTGAAGGTTTGATTTCACCGTCCAGCTGTAGCGATCAGCTGATAGCCGCCATGTTGTTTGTGAGACTGTTTACGTTTTCTCCTACGTGAATGGAAAATTTGGCGGGAAAATCCCTCAGGATCTTAAAGTATAAACAAATGCTTCCCAGAGAACTTTAATTGTGCGTGATTGGAACAGCTGATGACCAGAGGATAAGTCACGTATATATTCAACTTAATCTACGAGGAGAGAAAAAAATATATTATGTTTCGTTGATAGGAAGAAGCAAATACCACAGTGTACTCTTTAACCTTGGGAGAGTTATTGTGTGAAGAGCCCGTACGATGGTTCTTATTTCTGCAGGGTACATTAGCTAGTAAACAAAGTAAGAGAGAGACAAAGAGAGAGAGAGAGGGACATACACACACACACACATACACACACACACACACACAGCCATTCGCCAGAGCTTCCGCCTTCAACACCTCCTCCTCTATATATATACACGTCAATAACCATTCCTCTACTCACATTAACACTGAAGATTGGTATATTCAATCTGATTCGATAATTTCACTTAGATTCGTATTCAACAACTATATACACAGACATAGATACAAACACAAACAATAGTGATAATGTTATAGGGGTTGGATAGAGGCATTTGTGTTGGGGCATTATACAAAACCTTTTATCCAACTCTAAAGTTCACTAAATGACAACTTATCCACCTGGAAATGCCCTTATGAAAAAATCCATTAATCCTAATCCCCCCAAATTCCTCTTAACAAAATGGTGACTTAAGTTATCATCTTGTGGAGGAAAAATGGAAAGACTAAGAAACTTGTGTACACGTAGTTAGGATGATCACACTAAACTCTAACTCACTAACACACTCTGAGGCACCCACTAGCCTATAGGGACAAAATAATCACAAAAAATGGCCCTCGGTTTTAGGAAATAAATGGCCTTGGTGTGATATAGGCCATTAAGGAAGGAAACGTCTGTATGTGATTTATAGAAGGTGAAGTGACCAAGACGTGGTTTAGTATTATTATTATTATTTTTTTTTTGGGGGGGGTCGTGTTGAGAGGTTACTCCGCCATCTTGGTCCACCCAGGGGTTGAGCTGCCATCGACTAGCTCTCCCAATAATGTACATAGCTTAGTGTACATACAGGACACACCCACACACACACACACACACACAGGGCGATAGAGTCAGTCTCGGTAAGTTGACCACAAGAATGAGGGTAAACCAGAAGTGTAGAACACAGAATGTGGGTAACTGGGTGATGACCACCTGGCCAACACGGGGGGGAGTAATGGGAGAAGGGGTGAGGATTAAAGAAAGGTAAGGGGAGGAGAATTGAGATGAGAATAGTGAGAGGGAGGGAAAGAGGGGTGAGTAAGGGAAAAGGGTGTGATGGGAAGGGGAGAGAAATGCAATAACTGATCTGAAAAATAAAAAGAAATGGTTAAAGTGAAACGTGAGAGAGATAGAAATCCCCCTTTCCTCTCTCATCTTACCACCTTCCAGCACTTGCATAGGATCATTCTCACAGCAACACCCTCTCACAGCAACACCTCCTACAACACCCCTCTCTCACAACACCCCTCTCACAACACCTCTCACAACTCCCCTCTCACACACCCTCCTCACAACATCCCTCTCTCACAACATCCCTCTCTCACAACACCCCTCTCACAACACCCCTCTCACAGCAACATTCTCACCACCTCCCTCTCTGCATACCCTCTCACAACATCCCTCTCGCCCCTCTCACCAACCCCCTCTCACGACACCCCTCTCACCTTAACCTCCTCTCCCCAACACCCTCTCACCACCCCTCTCACAGCAACATCTCTCCAACACCCCTCTACAGCAACACCCTCTCCCAACACCCTCTCTCCTTACCCCTCTCACAGCAACACTCCTCTCCCTTACCCCTCTCACAACACCCTCTCTCACAGCAACATTCTCCAACTCCCTCTCTCACCTAACATTCTCCAGACCCCTCTCACAGCAACATTCTCCCACACCTCTCAACACCCCTCTCCCAACACCCTCTCCACAGCAACATTCTCCCACCATCCCTCTCACAACACCCTCTCCCATCCCTCTCCCCCCCCTCTCACAGCTTCTCTCCCAGCACCCTCTCCACAGCACCCTCTCCACAACAACACTCACAGCACCCTCTCACAGCAACACTCTCACAAAAGCCCTCTCGCTTAACCTCACAGCACCCCTCTCCCAACCTCTCACAACACCCTTCTCGCAACCTCTCCCACAAAATCCTCTCACCTTCTGCCCCTCTCACTCTCCCAACCTCCTCACAACACCCTTCACAGCACCTCTCACAGCTCCTCTCACCTAAAAACACTCACAGCACCCTCTCCACAGCAACACTCTCCATCACCCTCTCACAGCAACACTCTCACAAAACCCTCCACCTTGACCCCTCTCCACAGCACCCCTCTCACTGCCTACTCACAGCACCCCTCTCACAGCCTCTCACACCCCTCTCCAGCAACACCCCTCTCACTACACCCTCTCCACAGCAACACCCCTCTCACTCACCCTCTCCACAGCAACTACTCTCTCCCCAACACCCTTCTCATTGCTTCACCTCTCTCCCTAACACCCCTCTCCCCTAACCCCTCTACAGCAACTACTCCCCTTACCCTCTCCCATGTACCCCTCTCCCAGCACCCTCTCCACAACACCCCTCTCCCAGCACCCTCTCTGGCCTCCCCTCTCCTCTCACAGCAACACCCCTCTCACAGCACCCCTCTCCCAGCAACCCTCCCCAACACCCCTCTCACAGACCTTTCCTTGGCCCTCTCTCCAGCACATAAGCACCCCTCTCCCTTGCACCTCACAGCAACACCTCACAGCTCTCCACACACACCCCTCTCACAGCAACACCCTCTCCCCTTCCCCTCTCCCCAACACCCCTCTCCACCTGCTTCCTCCCCTGCCCCTCTCCCCAGCACCCTCTCACAACACCTCTCCTGTGCCCTCTCACCTTGCACCTCTCACAGCACTTCCTCCCACAGCACCCTCTCCAGACACTTGACACCCCTCTCCACAGCAACCCCTCTCCCACAGCACCCTCTCCAACACCCCTCTCGCCCTCTTACAGCACCCTACCCTCTCACAGCAACACCCCTCTCACATGCCCCTCTTACAACACTTGCTCACACCCCTCTCCCTTTTACCTCTCACAGCAACACCTCTCCCACAACACCTCTCCCTTCCTCTCAGCCTCTCTGCAGCACAATCCACAGGCCGGGGCAGAGCAGAACTTGATGTGTTTGAAGGTAATCTCACAGTACAGTCAGGTCAGGAACAGCTGAGGTGTGTCAGTTTGATAACCTAAAAGTGGCTAGACCTGGTAGAAGCTCTCTCTCTCTCTCTCTCTCTCTCTCTCTCTCTCTCTCTCTCTCTCTCTCTCTCTCTCTCTCTCTCTCTCTCTCTCTCTCTCTCTCTCAGAAACAGGACAACAGGTGTTCGTGTGTCAATTTGATATCGTCTCTGACCTGAGCCAGTGATCCTTTTACTCACTATCTCTAACTCTCTTTTTCTCTCACTGCTTCTCCTTTCATGAGACCCTTATCTCTCTCTCTCTCTCTCTCTCTCTCTCTCTCTCTCTCTCTCTCTCTCTCTCTCTCTTTCTTCTCTTCTTTTATTCTATTTTTTATCTTCTTTCCCCTCTTTTCCTTCCTCTCCTTGGACTGTGCAGACCTTCCCTCCCTCCCCACACTCTCCCCTCCCCCCACCTCCCCTCCGCTCCCCTCTCTCACTCTCCCCACTCCTCCCTCCCCTCTCCCCTCTCCCCTCCCCCTCTCTACTCTCCCCTCCCCCCCTCCCCCAATCTCCCTCTCTCCCCCCTCCCCTCACTCTCCCAATTTCTCCTCTCCCTCTCCCCTCCCCCACCTCTCCCCACTCTCCCTCCCCACACTCTCCCACCCCCACATCTCCCCTCCTCCCCCTCCTCCCCTCTCTCCCCACCCCATCCCCACTCTCCCCTCCCCCCAGTCCCCCTCTCCCTCCCCCCTTTCCCCGTCTCTCCCCTCTCCCACTCTCCCTCCCCACTCCCCCCCCTCCCCCTCCCTCCCTCACCTCCACCTCCCTCCCCCACCTCTCCCACACTCTCCCCTCCCCACTCCCCCACTCCCCCCACTCTCCCCTCCCCCACCTCCCCACTCCCCCTCCTCTCCCTCTCCCTCCCCCACCTCCCCACTCTCCTCCAGGAACCAGGTCAGGGCTGAGGCAATAAGTTCATCTCCCACACGTCTAGTCAAGTCTCGGAGATTAAAAAAATAAAAAATACAAAAATAGTCCAATCAGCCTTCCGAGAGTCAGGCTCCCACCTGTGTGTTGACTCTCCTCCTCCTCTCCTCCTCCTCCTCCTCCCTCTCTCCCTCCTCCTCCTCCTCCTTTTCCCCTCTTCCCTCCTCTTCCTCCTATCTTCCCCTTCATCCCTGCTCTCTCCCTTTTCTATCTTCTCTCCTCCTCACCCCTCCACCCTCCTTCCTCCTTACCCTTCTATATCCCTCTTCCTCCTCCTCTTCCCCTCATTCATCCACCTTCCTTCCCCTCTCTCCCTCCCCCTCTTCTCCCTCCTCCTCTTCGTCCTCATTCACCTCTGCTTCTCCCTGTCCTTCACCTCAAACTCTTCCTGTGTCCTCTTCTTCCTCCTCTTCCTCCTCCTCTTCTTATCCTCTTTCTTCCTTTGACTGTCTTCTCTTTCCTATTTTCTTCCATTCCTTCTTCTCGCCTTCCTGTTTCCCCATCCTACTATCTTCCTTCTCCTTCTCCTCCTTCCTCTTCCTCCTCTCCTTCTTCTCCCTTCATCCTCTTTCTCCCCCCCTAGTCTCCTTTTCTGCCTACCTCTCCTCCTCACCCTCCTGTCTCCTACTATCTTCCTCCTCCCTTTTCTTCTAATTCTTCCTTCTTCTTCTCTTTCTCCTCCTAGAAATATCAAGGTCCCAACACTGAACTTGTAATATGAACACCTAAAGTTTTACATCATCACCATCATCATCATCATCATCATCACCATCATCATCATCATCATCATCATCATCATCATCATCATCATCATCATCATCATCACTCGGGTACACCACTGCCCAGAAGTTTATGGTTCTGTCTCGGTCAATTGTTGTGGATTGAATATAATGGTGTTTGGGATAGTAACGGCGAGTTAACCCCTCTCTCTCTCTCTCTCTCTCTCTCTCTCTCTCTCTCTCTCTCTCTCTCTCTCTCTCTCTCTCTCCTCTCTCTCTCTCTCTCTCTCTCTCTCTCTCTCTCTCTCTCTCTCTCTCCCCAGGGTCCCATCCACCAGCCCAGAGTTAAAATAGTCACATTCTGGTTGAAAAAGACTCAAAATTGAGCTACTGAGTACCTCTATTCAGCAGCCTGTTGACACCTACGACAGAGAGTATCATATTTTTTTCTCCCACCATTCTCCCTATCAAGGTTCTCTCTCTCTCTCTCTCTCTCTCTCCTCTCTCTCTCTCTCTCTCTCTCTCTCTCTCTCTCTCTCTCTTGTGTTCTTGGTTCTGCTTCCTGGTCTTCGCTGTCTCTCAGTTCTCTCTCTCTCTCTCTCCTTTTTTTCTATTCCCCAGTTTCTCTTTTCTCTCACTCCCTCTCAACACCTACCTTAAGCATTCAGACTCTCTTATTCTTTCCATTTCTCTCTTTCTCTTCTCTTTATCCCCTCTTTCTCTCTTAGTTTCCTTCTCTCTTTCCATTATTCTTGCTATATTTTCTGTTTGTGATGTTCCTCGTAATTCGTCTTCGTAAAAATAATATACAATTGTGTCTCATTCTTTTGTGTTATTTCTCTTATCTTTCGCTATTATCTCTCTATCTATCTCTCATTATTTTTTATCTCGCACCATCTTTTCCTCTATCTGTGTTCGTCTCTTTCTCTCGGTCTGTCTGTCTGTCTGTCTGTCTGTCTGTCTGTCTGTCTGTCTGTCGTGTTATATCAGTCTTTTCATCTCTGTCTGTCTGCCCCCCCCTCTCTCTCTCTCTCTCTCTCTCTCTCTGTCTGTCTCTGTCTCTCTGTCCGTCTCTCTCTCACTTGGCCGGGTGTGGGTAAGGCCCCAGTTACCCACATACTCACCGTGCCAGGCGAGCTCAGCGGTGCCAGGACCGTGGTAGTGGTGCCCCAAACGCTGCCAGTGCCACTACTATAGTCTAGTGGCGGGGCTCTCTCTCTCACCTCCCTCACCTAACCAGAGCCCCCTGTTCCTCCTCCTCCTCCGTCAGCGTAGAAGGAGAGAGTGAGTGAGTCAAGTTTGATTCAGGTGACTGGTGTAGTTCTCTCTCATTTGTATCTCACCGTCTCAGCCTAGAATAGAGAGTGAGAGAGAAAGAGAGAGAAAGAGAGAGAGAGAGAGAGAGACAGTACGAGAGAGGGTATGATAGAAAGTGAAAGAGAAGAGTCAAAGAGAAGAAGTTATTCCCGTGAAAGCACCAAGGAAAGGTTTCTGAAAGAGAGAGAGAGAGAGAGAGAGAAAGAGAGAGAGATAGAGAGATTTTTGTCTCTCGCACCCCTCCTCCCCCTGGTCTTCCAGTGAACAAGAGACAGTGAAGACTTCATCTCTCTCCCGCCGTCAGGTTCCAAGAGACAGAGACAGACAGACAGAAGAATTTTTTTGATATCAAGGAAGGGGACTAGTCTTGGTGCCATCTTGTGAACAAAAGAGAGAGAAACAAATAGATAAAACAAAGAAAGAAAGAAAGTGAGAGAAAAAAAGGAGAGAAAAAAGGACAAAAAGGAGAAAATTTGTGTATATAACCTCTGTTAAAAACGCTACTAAATACAAAGGAAAATCAGACGTTTGTTGTCAAGATCTACAAGAAAAGTGTTAGTGGCTAAGTCCGGTGAACAACAACAACAACAAAATGTCTTCCAAGTATATTCGTGTGGAAGGATTTTAAACCACGATAACAAGACCTTGAACGAGTGAATATTATTATGGTGTAAGATAGAGAGAAAAAAAATATATACATATACACAAACATAAAGAATTGATATACCACATTGGCTTTCGTTTCTTCTTCGTCTGCGTCTCCGTCAGCGTGTGTTAAAGGAGAAACAACCCCCCACCGCCCCTCAACTAGGAGATTAAAACGGGGACTTGGAGACACCATCACCACTGGCCCCCATATAGGAGACCAGAAGCACACCTGTGGATATTAAAAGTGATTAACCTGTTGTTGATGGTAAGTACTTAGTATATCGTACGGGTGTTTTTATATAGATGTGATGTAGGCCTGGGGAGGAAGAGGGGGAGGAGGAGGAAGAAGATGATGAACAGGTTAGTGGAAAAGGAGGAGGAGGAGGAGGTTGGTGGTGGTGGAGGAAGAAGAAGAAGAAGAAGAAGAGGAAGAGGAAGCAAGATGGTAGAGGTTGTTAGTGGAGGTGGACTACGAGGAGGAGGAGGAGGAAGAAGAGGTTAATTTTTCCCTTTTAAGTGAAATAATATAAGACGCGTAAGGGCGACCAAGATGGCGTCCATTGTGTATTGTGACTTTAGTGTTAATATATTTTTGTTTTACTCTTTATTTGTTGGTTTTTATTATTATGGAGATGATGATATGTTATGAATCTCTCTCTCTCTCTCTCTCTCTCTCTCTCTCTCTCTCTCTCTCTCTCTCTCTCTCTCTCCATCGAGGGAAGAGGAAGAGTTAGTGGTGGTGGTAGAGGTACTGGTATTAGTAGTAGTAGTAGTAGTAGTAGTAGTGTTAGAGGTATTGATAGTAATGTTAGTGATAGTAGTAGTGGTAGTGTTAGTAGTAGAGGTGGTAGTAGTGAGAGAGGCACAGATTGTTCACATACAAGACTTGCCCTTGACAGAGATTGGCTCGTGAATACAACTCCTGGTGGCTTAACATTGAAGCCTCTCTCTCTCTCTCTCTCTCTCTCTCTCTCTCTCTCTCTCTCTCTCTCTCTCTCTCTCTGGTATAATGACCTGACGTTAAGTAAATATCACACTAATCGCGGCAGATTAAACATTGCTCACTCAAGGTTAGGTGTGTGTGTGTGTTGACGGATGCTACATAATATAAGGTGGAATTACGACTTAGGTGATGATTTCCCGTGTGGATTCTGAACACTAGGAGAGACAGAGAGAGAGTTATGAGGAAGTCGAGAATGTGATAATAATAATAATAATAATAATATAATATATATATCCTCTTTTTATCAATGTCTCTCTCTCTCTGTCTTTGTATCTACCACACTACGTCATATAGGCTTTTGATCAAGAGGTTAACTTGGCACAGAACAAAGGAAACACTGAACGGGGATTTGAGTTCACCTTCTGACTCGTAGATGGGGATGGATTCTAATTAAGCATCATGATATATATTTTTTTTAATTACGTTATAATATTCGTCTCTTGGTAAAATTAACTGAAAAAAAGATGAATATCGAGAGAGAAATTTTTTAGAGAAATGTTAAATCACGGAAGGAAATTTTCGATTTGGGAATGGGAAAATACGGAAGTTCCAATAACACGTAATATATTTCGCGTATCTGTAAAAAATAACACAAAATCACCAAAGACAATTATTAAATAAATCTAAATCACGAAAGGAGGGAAAATATGGATGTTCCAATAACCCGCCACGGGGTAGAAGCTCTCGATGGGCGGTGTTTTCATGGACAGACTTCCTAAAACCTATAAACACATCCCAGTCCTCGGGTGTTAGTGCCAATGTTCGCTCGGGAAAATAAACCTCACCTCTTTCCTGTCAGCACTGCAAGCCTCATTCACTTCGGGTATTCAACATTTATATATTAAGTGAAATCTTCCGTGTCTTAACTTTACGGAATATTATTAAACTAATTCAGGTGGTTTCGTCAACTGACTCTAATTATCCCGGAACTTGTAATATATATTTTTTATTTATCATTTCAATGTTATTTTCATAAATTTTTTCTTTTCATTTCATTATTAATTTATTTTCTGGCTGCTTCTTTATGAAACTACAGTGTATATCAGGTGGAAGAATTAATACAATTCAAATTATCCTCAACACAATAGATTAAAGGATATCTCGTGAAGATTACTTATCACCTGTTTATTTCACCTGATGATTAAACAACCTAACCTAACCCAACCCAACCTAACCTAACCTAACCATCCCAGTTTAATTCACCTGATGATTAAGCAACCTAGTGCTAACCTAACCTAACCTAACCTAATTCCTCCAGGTAGCATTAGATAGCTTAATCAACAGAGAGAGAGAGAGAGAGAGAGAGAGGTTAGTATTTACACAAAATACAAATACTAGATAGATAGATAAACACACACACACACACACACACACACACACACACACAAGACCTTGACAGTGCTATGAGTCATCTCCCTGATCCGAAAACAGTCATTCTACAACCCACACTGTGTTGGGTGACGTCTCTATATCCTGGTGAGTTACAACAGGTTATTATGACTCGCAACACGTTATTATGACTCACAACACGTTATTATGACTCACAACACGTTATTGTGACTCACAAAACGTTATTATGACTCACAACACGTTATTATGACTCACAAAACGTTATTATGACTCACAACACGTTATTGTGACTCACAAAACGTTATTATGACTCACAACACGTTATTATGACTCACAACACGTTATTATGACTCACAAAACGTTATTATGACTCACAACTCGTTATTATGAGTCGCAACTCGTTATTATGAGTCACAACACGTTATTATGAGTCACAACACGTTATTATGACTCACAACTCGTTATTATGAGTCACAACTCGTTATTATGAGTCACAACTCGTTATTATGAGTCACAACACGTTGTTATGACTCACAACACGTTATTATGAGTCACATCAGGTTATTATGAGTTATAAGGTCAACACAACAGTTTTACATCTGCCTGCAGTGTACTAAACCCAACTCGCCTTGAACTAACACTAACACTACCAGATATAACTCAAATACAAAAGGTAAGCAATTTAACAACAGTGACTAATTTGCACTAATCATCTTACTTATACTTATCTACTTCTTAATTATAAAATACAGTGTGTGATTTTTATTGTATTTGAACACCAGGTAAAAATTAGATGATTATAAAATACAGAATATTACTTTTAAACTCTAAATACTTTTTGTATTTGTTTTCTTACTTATTTACTTCCATAATACGGTGTGGTTTAGGTACTGTATCTATCCCTTGTCTAAGTGTTTGTCACGAGGCGAGGTGGGGGGCGGGGAGGGGCGGGGAGGGGCGGGGTGAAAAACATTGTTTACTTCGAGGTATGAAATTAGTTTATACCTGCTGGGACTCTCTCTCTCTCTCTCTCTCTCTCTCTCTCTCTCTCTCTCTCTCTCTTTCTTTCTTTATTACTCTTATATCAATTTGGCTCTCACTGTTTGTTCTTATCTCTCTCTATCTCTCTTCTTTATCTTTCTCTTCTCTGTCTTTCTCTTTTTTCTCTCTCACTTGTTATCTCTCTCACTTGCGGTAAAAGGTAAACCTTGCCTCACCATGGCCAGCTTAAGGAGGAAGGTAAACATATGTGAGTGTGTGTTAGGTAAGCTAAAGTGTTGTGGTAAGGGGGTCTCTCTCTCTCTCTCTCTCTCTCTCTCTCTCTCTCTCTCTCTCTCTCTCTCTATATTTCTCTCACCCCCTTTCTTTCTCACTTTCTCTATTATCTCTCCCTTTCTCTCTCTCTCTCTCTCACTAAGATATTCCTAGCCAAGTTGTAGCTAGGGGGAGGCTAGGGGCTAGGTGGAGACGCTAGGTGGGTTAGGGGTAATATGGGTACTAGGAGGAGAGGCTTGAGGGCTAGGGGAAGAGGCTAGAGGGGGCTAGGCTAGGTGTAAGAAGGATTGGTTATTCTAATTTAATGGTTAGAGGGAGTTGGGGGAGGCTAGGAGAAGAGGATAGTAAAAAATAATCTAGGCAAAGTTAGGTTAGGTTAGGTTAAGTTAGGTGAGCATTAGGTTATGATGAGGTTAAATTAGGTCAAGTTGGGTTAGGTTAGGTTAGGTTAGGTTAGGTTAGGTTAGGTTAGGTTAAGTTAGGTGAGCATTAGCTTATGATGAGGTTAAATTAGGTCAAGTTGGGTTAGGTTAGGTTAGGTTAGGTTAGGTTAAGTTAGGTGAGCATTAGCTTATGATGAGGTTAAATTAGGTCAAGTTGGGTTAGGTTAGAGGTTAGGTTAGTTAGGTTAAGTTCAAATACAATGAGTTTGTCTAATTTGGTCAACCTGAATCCATTTTAGTCCTGGGCTTCTGAACACACACACACACACACACACACACACACACACACACACACACAAAATGGCTTCCTTTACCATGAAGTATTTCCAATAGACATTACCAGAAGAGAGAGAAAAAAGAGAGAGAGAGAGCCATTATTGTCCCATATATGTACACTAAAGCAGTTTTGGTTGTTAAAGAAAACGGGGCACAGGTGATGGATGGAGGGGGACTTGACAGTTCTGTTTACAGGAAGAGTAAAGGGAGTGTGGAGAGACTGTGGAGGGGAGGGAGGAAGGGAGGGTGGGTGGGAGGGAGAGTAGGGGGTGGAGGAAAGAGGGAGAAGGGGGAGGGGGGGGGCGGGGGGGTGTCATGTGAGGGTTTTAGTGGGTCAAGGCTGTCACGGAAATGCCACAGGAGGGGAGGGGAGGTAAGGGGTATAAATAGTCTTGTCCTGGGTCCTCCTCCACTACTTCCTGGTAATGCCCCCTTAGGTCACCCCTTAAAATTAGATCCCTTTATTAGTCTGGTTTCTCTCGCCCCCCTTAGAGATAATTAATTCATCCCTGGGTATTTTACTTCACTTCTGTGGGCCCTTAGCCTTCTTTTAACCCTTAGCTTTCCCCCTTAGCCCTTTTAACCCTTAATTCCCCCTTAGCCTTTTTTTAACCCTTAGTCTACCCATTAACCTCAACACTTATTAAACAAAGTATCGAATTCTTTCTTTCGTAACGTATTGGATTAAACCTACAATTATTTATATACAGTATTAAGGAGTCTTATATCATTAATCACAATATAGTATCAGTACTCTAATACATACAGAATACATATATAATACATCATATACATATAGTCTCGTTATAAAGCGTGACAGGATCTACATATTCTGTCTCTCTCTCGTTGGACAAAAAATTGCGATCGGCATTTGTTTCATAGGGAAAAGATCCAACTCCACTTTTAAAAGGATCAGATCTCAAGTAATTGGGGCTTGGAGGTTTCGGCGTCTATAACTCACCGGTGTCGATAACAACTTTTGTTTGCCTCGAATACGATTTTATTTTATGTGGTGGGAAATGTAAATAAATAAATAAATAAATAAATAAATAAATAAGAATATATAATTAGGGATAAATATCTTTGAGAAAATCTTCCTTCTTCGTGATGTGAAATAATTGTCTTGGGGGGAAGATGGGAAGATGTTTACAAATATAGAGAAGATAGACACGAAGGGAAGAGGAAGA
Organism: Homarus americanus; assembly: GCF_018991925.1. Classification (NCBI taxonomy): domain Eukaryota; kingdom Metazoa; phylum Arthropoda; class Malacostraca; order Decapoda; family Nephropidae; genus Homarus; species Homarus americanus. Next base: position 989,659 of record NW_024716951.1, on the reverse strand, counting down.
ATAGGAAGAAAGAGACATCTCCCGGTATCTCTCACCTGGTGCCTCACAATCACTTAACAGAGGAAACATCTCGAATAAACTTGAAATAAATTGGTGGTCTTATCAATGGACAGTGATGGATAACACCTTCTTCCCTCGCTGGATTTATTTCATTTATTTCTGCAATTTACTTTTTCTTGTCTCCCTGAATCTCTTGTTTTTGTTTGGGAGGAAGAGAGAGGGAAGGAGGGAGGGTGAGGGAAGGAAAGGGTGTGGGAGGGGTGGGAGAGGTTGAGGGAAGTAGAGGATCTGGGAGGGAGGGAGAGGTTGAGGGAAGGCGGGAAGGTTGGAGAGGGTGAGAGAAGGAGGGAGATGGAGGGAAGGCTGGGTGTAAAATATCTTTCCATTAAGTGACACCTTCACTGTAATTAAGAGAAATTAGAGCTGGACGGATTCTAATTCTTTTCACAGAGTTCTGATTACCGCTGTCAATACACCTGGCCTGATAGGGGGGGGGGTTAATGACCTCTCGTACCTTTTTCCCCATCTATCGAAAATCTACACCAAAGGAATTCGAATTCCTTTCCTGAACGCGGGTGTTGAGATCTGTGACACTGTATTTTTTTTTAGCTTTTCAAAACCTTTGGTGTCTTGTTTATACAGGTGTCAAGAGTGCAAATTACGTCACTGATGTAAACAACCAGCCTAGCCAATCAGGAGACGTTAATTGTGTCTGGGAGGATGTGACGTCACGACCATCTGTCAACAAATCGTCGACTTTATTCTTTATTTTTCTCTGGCGGGACAGTCAGAGTCAGTGACCGGCACAGAATGTACACACTTGATTTGATCCACCCCAGACCAAGTCGTCCATCTTGAACTGAACACGAAAACAATAATATCTCTTCTAGACATTTACTGTAAACTATACTGAGAGATTATTATTATCTCTCATCTATTAAATTAAGATATATGATCTTTTTATCTCTTGTCTCCTGCGTCAGAAATGAGAGATAGTAGTGTTTACCCTGGCGGTGGCTGTAAGACTCATACGCCCGCCAGCACGACACAAGTGGGTGACGGGAGAAAATTTCTCTCAGTGGTTAAGTCAGTTAGGGAAGTCGTTCATGATGCTGGAACACGACGTAAGGACAGTGACGAGGAACACGACGTGAAGACAGTGACGAGGAACACGACGTGAGGACAGTGACGAGGAACACGACGTGAAGACAGTGACGAGGAACACGACGTGAAGACAGTGACGAGGAACACGACGTGAGGACAGTGACGAGGAACATGACGTGAAGACAGTGACGAGGAACACGACGTGAAGACAGTGACGAGGAATACGACGTGAGGACAGTGACGAGGAACATGACGTGAAGACAGTGACGAGGAACACGACGTGAAGACAGTGACGAGGATCACGACGTGAAGACAGTGACGAGGAACACGACGTGAGGACAGTGACGAGGAACATGACTTGAAGACAGTGACGAAGAACTTGACGTGAAGACAGTGACGAAGAACACGACGTGAAGACAGTGACGAATATCATGTAAACTCATTCTGTTCTTCAGGTGACGTCATACAAGATGGCCGCTGAGGCAAAATAAAGAAGAAAAAAACAAATACACGAGGGTCTTTATTACCTTCACTATGACAGGTATACACGAGGGTCTTTATTACCTTCACTAAGACAGGTATACACGAGGGTCTTTATTACCTTCACTAAGACAGGTATACACGAGGGTCTTTATTACCTTCACTAAGACAGGTATACACGAGGGTCTTTATTACCTTCACTAAGACAGGTATACACGAGGGTCTTTATTACCTTCACTAAGACAGGTATACACGAGGGTCTTTTACCTTCACTAAGACAGGTATACACGAGGGTCTTTATTACCTTCACTAAGACAGGTATACACGAGGGTCTTTATTACCTTCACTAGACAGGTATACACGAGGGTCTTTTATTACCTTCACTAAGACAGGTATACACGAGGGTCTTTATTACCCTTCACTAAGACAGGACAGGTCACAAGACAGGGTACACGAGGGTCTTTATTACCTTCACTAAGACAGGTATACACGAGGGTCTTTATTACCTTCACTAAGACAGGTATACACGAGGGTCTTTATTACCTTCACTAAGACAGGTATACACGAGGGTCTTTATTACCTTCACTATGACAGGTATACACGAGGGTCTTTATTACCTTCACTAAGACAGGTGTACACGAGGGTCTTTATTACCTTCACTATGACAGGTATACACGAGGGTCTTTATTACCTTCACTAAGACAGGTATACACGAGGGTCTTTATTACCTTCACTAAGACAGGTATACACGAGGGTCTTTATTACCTTCACTAAGACAGGTATACACGAGGGTCTTTATTACCTTCACTAAGACAGGTATACACGAGGGTCTTTAAACACTTTCAGGTCCCGTTCAAGACAGCAACTATCGTACTGTTCATTTAGGGAGATGCTTCTCTGATGGTGGTACTAAAAGGGAGGTGGGGTGAGGGAGAGAGATACTGGAGGAAGGGGGTAAGGAATGAAAATGAAGGAGTGAAAGTAAGGGAGGATAGGTAAGAGAAAGTAAGGGAAAAAAGGGAGGGAGGGTGAGGGAGGGTGGGGGAAGGATTGTCAGGGAGAAGAGAAAGGAAAGGAGGGAGGGTGAAGGGAGTGAAAGTATGGGAGGATAGGTGAGAGAAAGTAAGGGAGAAAAGGGAGAGAGGAAAGGTGAGGGAGGACATCTACTACTGGCACATTAACCTCTTTGCCAACTCTGCCAAC